>NC_085845.1:1845181-2145181 GCF_035594765.1 Anolis carolinensis | reverse complement strand
CTCACTTTCTGCACTTTGGACTCCTACGCTCCAGGAAATAACTTTTTGTTCCAAGGATTCAAATTAAAAGGGAAAGAACAGCTGATTGTCATCCGCGGCTCTCTTCCGCTGCGCTGCCCTTTGCCGTCCTTTTCTCGCTGCCTAAGGAATTTTGGACCCTATAACGAACTCGATGGAGTCATTCAGATGTTTCCCTATACCCCAGGCCATGGTCAGAACTCTCATTGACCTCCTTCAGGACTCTGGTCAACCTCGCCAAGTTATCTAGAAACTTGCAGGAACCTTTTTTTCCACTCCTGGATCTTATGTTTTCCTATGTGACTTATCTTGGACTTTTTTGGTGGGTGGGATAGGTTGATATGATTTCCTCTTTCATGATTGCTTATATTCTGGGCTCCAGTGTGGTTTTCAAGGTGTTCATGCAGCCCTGGGGTGCGATAATCATCAATCGGACAGATGGCAAGCTATTTAACCTCAGCAGGCTGAAAGCCAAAACCATGGTCACAACAACATCTATTATAGAACTCCAATATGCCGATGATAACATAGCCTATGTGCATTCAGAAGAAGACCTACAAGCCACACCTTTGCAGAAGCATATGAGAACCTCGGCCTCTCATTGAATATTGGGAAAAGCAAAGTGTTCTTCCAGTAGTCACCAGCCAATCCCTCAAATTCCAAAGCACTTATGGTCACAGCTGACCTCCAACTAGAGCGCTCAAGGGTCAGGGCTTCCCAGTTCTCAGTGTCTTTGCCACAGTTTTTAAGGTTGGCTTTGAGCCCATCTTTAAGTCTCTTTTCCTATCCACCAACATTACGTTTTCCATTCTTGAGTTGAGAGTAGAGTAACTGCTTTGGGAGACGGTGATCTTTGGGCATTCGGACAACGTGGCCGGGTTTTTATGATAGAACCAATTAGGAAATGACATTGATAACCCAGGAACAAAAATCGTGTTACAGAGAAAAATTCTTATATCAGATTTATCTCAGACACAGAGACACAGAGAGAAGTCCAAAGACTTCCAGGGACAGTTTCTGGGGAACCAAAGGCTATAAATTGAAGATGCAATTAGCAAAGGGAAAGAAGAAATAAAAGAAATTAAACCTAGCTTAGACATCTCGGTCTTTTTCAAGTGTCATAAACCCCACTCTGATGTGTCCCTTTCCCCTTCCCTTCCTCTTTCTCTCTCTATCTTTTTCCTTTTCACAACAACCCTTGGCCTCCTGGATTTCTCAGCACAAACACTCTATAAATTTGTGTCTCCCTCCCTTCCCAGCGTGTGAGTTATGTGCCTCTACCCTTGGCATCTTTGGTTACTCTCAAGGAACCTAATTTACGACCCCGACAAGCCGCTTCCATCCATTTTTGCTCAGCCCTTTTCCTCCTGAAGCCTCTCCAAACAGGAGATAAATCAAGCCCCTCTTTGCTGCCAGGTGTTATTATTTGTTGGGAAAACTTTTGCTACAAAAACACAAACAATCCCGAGCAGCAAATCTGGGCATGGCACACACCTATTCGTTATGCCTGACAATAACCCAGGTGGTGTGAAATTGCACCTCGAGGGGAACATCGCTCCAAGAAAGTTCTCCTTTGCAGCATGACGCCTTGCAATCTAACCTCAAACTGGATGGAGACACGGAGCTCATGCGCTCCTGAGAGGTGGTCCTCCAATCTCTTGGGCGAATGTGGTCCCTATCTTCAAGAAGGGAAAAAAGGACAACACAATTACCAATGTCCGGTCAGCCTCACATCGATACCAGGCAAGATTCTGGAAAAGATCATTAAAGAAGTGGTCTGCGAACACTTAGAAACAAATGCGGTCATTGCTAATGGTCAACACGGATTTACCAAAAACAAGTCATGCCAGACTAATCTGATCTCTTTTTTCGATAGAGTTACGAGTTGGGTCGATACAGGGAATGCTGTGGATGTAGCGTACCTGGAGTTCAGTAAGGCTTTCGACAAAGTCCCCCACGACCTTCTGGCAAGGAAACTAGTCAAATGTGGGCTAGACAAAACTACGGTTAGGTGGATCTGTAATTGGCTAAGCGAACGAACCCAAAGGGTGATTCTCTCCAATGCGTCGTCTTCATCCTGGAAAGAAGTCACGAGTGGAGTGCCATCAGTAGGGCTCCGTCCTGGGCCCGGTTCTGTTCAACATCTTTATTAACGACTTAGACAAAGGGTTAGAAGGCACGATCATCAAGTTTGCAGACGACACCAAACTGGGAGGGAAAGCCAACACTCCAGAAGACAGGAGCAGAATTCAAAACGATCTTGACAGACTAGAGATGGGCCGAAACTAACACAATGAAGTTCAACAGGGACAAATGCAAGATACTTCACTTCGGCAGAAAAAATGGAATGCAAAGATACAGAATGGGGGACGATCCCTGGCTAGACAGCAGGACGTGTGAAAAATATCTTGGAGTCCTTGTGGACAACAAGTTAAACATGAGCCAACAATGTGATGCGTCAACAAAAAAAGCCAATGGGATTCTGGCCTGCATCAATAGGGGAATAGCATCTAGATCAGTGATTCCCAAAGTGGAATCTACCGCCCCCTGGTGGGTGCTGCAGTAATCCAGTGGGGCGGTGATGGCACCTATTAGGAGACGGGATGGGGCCAGGGGAGGAGCGAGGCCTCTTCCCAAGTAACAGGGCTGAACCCCTGAGGTGCCTGTTAGGACACAGGGGGTGGAGCTAGAGGAGTGGGCGTGGCTTCTTCCCAAGAGCCCGAAACAGGGCTGAGAATCTATACCTCTCCTGAGGCTCTTGTTGGGACACAGAGGACGGAGATAGGGAAGGGGGCGGGGCCTCCTTCCAAGAATCCAAGACAGGGCTGAGCCTCTACCTCTCCTGAGAGGACTTTTAGGACAAAAGTGTGGGGCTAGGGGCAGGGCCTCATCCCAAGAGCACGAGACAAGGCTGAGCCTCTGTATACCTCCCCTGAGGCGCTTGTTAGAACATGGGGGCGGGGTAGAGAGATTCAGCCCGTCAGGCACTTGGGAAGAGGCCCCGCCCCCTCCTCTAGCCCCGCCCCCGTGTCCTGGCAGGAGCCACAGGACAGGGATAGAAGCTCAGCCCTGCTTCAGAGCTTGTAACTCCACCCATAGGAGCCTCCGGTGGCGGAGAGGATTAAAGCCTTGTAACTTGAAGGTTGGGTTGCTGACCTGAAGGCTGCCAGGTTCAAATTTCACCCAGGGAGAGCGCAGATGAGCTCCCTCTATCAGCTCAGGCTCCATGCGGGGACATGAGAGAAGCCTCCCACAAGGATGGTAAAACATCAAAACATCCGGGCAATGTCCCCTGGGCAACGTCCTTGCAGACGGCCTATTCTCTCACTCCAGAAGCGACTCAGGTTGCTCCTGACATGAAAAAATAAACTCCGCCCATCCCAGTCCTGGCCGCCCATGTGTGGCCCCGCCCACCTCCCCCTCCCCCTCCCAGCCCTGCATCTTGGACTGGGGAGAGGCTCAGCCCCGCCCTCTTGAGCAGGAGTCATGCCCACCCTCTAAGCCACGCACCCCTTTCCAGGGGGCGCTGAGTAATATTTTTCTGGAAAGGGGGGGCAGGCCAAATAAGTTTGGGAACTGCTGTTCTAGATGCAGGGAAGTCATGCTCCCCCTCTATTCTGCCTTGGTCATATTCAAAAACATTTAACCTACTGATGCCTCAATTAATGTAATTTTATTGGTATCTATTTTTATTTCTGAAATTTACCACCCTCGGCTTATACTGGAGTCAATGTTTTCCCAGTTTTTTTGTGGTAAAATTAGGTCCCTCGGCTTATATTTGGGTCGGCTTGTACTCAAGTAGATATTCAAGATAGATATTCAGCGAAACACTGTTGGAAAATGTAAAGTTTTGTTGGAATTAGACAAACTTTCCCCATGTTTTTATGATAGAACCAATTAGGAAACGATGCTTATAAGCCAGGAACAAAAATCATGTTTCATGGGGTTCATATGGCAGGGGTGATGGGGCCTAAATGGGCTCTTCTTGCAGAATGCTAAAACTTGAACCCGGATTCTCCTTTGTCCCACCGGTTTCAATGCAACTTTCCCGTTCCTTGGAGCAAGCCTGCTTCCCTAAGATGGATGAATCCCCGGGGAATGTTTCCAGGGTGATTATTTTAACTAGGGCTTTTGTACGAGGAAATCGACGAGTTTAACCTAACAAGCAGCTAACATGCAGCAGGGAGGAATAAATCTCCTTCCCACCTATTAGTTTTACGGCTGACATGAAGCAGCAGCGCCAGGGCCCCCGAGGAGGAGAGGTGACCCCAAAGGCATCCCTCATCCTGACACATATACGGCCTGCCCCTGCCTTGAACCCTGGCCCTTTGCCTGCCTGCCTGCAGCCGGGAAGCAGCGACAAGGCCCAGGTGGAGCAGGCCGCCAGGAGCTCCACTCCCATCCAGGGCCGGCCCAAGGTAATTTTCAAGTGTAAGCAAACAGAATTTTGGCGCCCCCCCAAACCAATCACTGAAAAATAAAAGTGTTGGATAAGCAAAATGTTGGATAATAAGGAGGGATTAAGGATAAGCCTATTAAACATCAAATTACATTACGATTTTCAAATTAAGCACCAAAACATCATGTTTTACAACAAATCAACAGAAAAAGCAGTTCAATACATGGTAATGTTATATAGGAATTACTATATTTGCAAATTTAGCACCAAACATTGAACTACAGAGCCGGCCCTAGGTATTTTTCAAGTGTAGGCAAACAGAATTTTGGCACCCCCCCCCCCCCAAACCAATCATTGAAAAATAAAAGCGTTGAATAAGCGAAAATGTTTGATAATAAGGAGGGATTAAGGAAAAGCCTATTAAACATCAAATTACATTAAGATTTTACAAATAAAGCACTAAAACATCATGTTTTACAACAAATCAACAAAAAGAGCAGTTTAATACCTTGCAGAGGCAGTCCGCAGGAGACAGAAGTTGCCTCGATGGCGCCCCCAACAAGATGGCGTCACAGGCAACTGCCTAGTTGGCCTGGTGGTTGAACCGCCTTTGACTGGGATATAGGGCAGTGTGGACTTAGATAACCCAGATAGCCCCCAGTATTAAAAAAAACCCCTCTAAAATCAGAACAACAAATAAAGAACAACACTCTGAAAACAGGAGAAATCCAGACAGTAAACAATCAGGGACAGCTAACACCTCCTAAAAAATGATTCTCCCAGAGAAGAAGCCAGGCCTTGAAGCCACAGGGCCATTAAATGCTAATCAAGGTGATTAATTACAACATTCACACCTGCTTCAAAGAATAATAATAATAATAATAATAATAATAATAATAATAATAATAATATAATAAAACTTTATTTATACCCCGCCACCATCTCCCCAACGGGGACTTGGGGCGGCTTACATGGGGCCATGCCCAGGACAATACAATATAACAAAATATAAAAAACAGCAAATCATAATACAATTAACCAATACAATTGATAAAATATACAGTACAACACAAAATCAGGAAAGCAATCTAACAGGGGCGAGCCGCATGAACACTAAGTTTAAAAACTCGGGGTGAGAAAGGGATCAAAATAAAAACCTCGGGGGACAGGGACAGAGTTCTTTCTCCCACCCTGGACCTTCTACAGATATATAAACCCCACTTACCTAGCTTCCAAGTTCCGACAGACCTCACAATCTCTGAAGGCCCCGAAGGAGGGCCTGCGCAGTGCAAAGGTGGGTCTGTGCCAACCGGAAGGCCCAGCGTGGGCACGGGAAGGCCTAGTGTGGGTGCCGGAAGGCCCAGCGTGGGCACCGGGAGGCCCAGCGTGGGCACCGGAATGCCTACTGCGGGCACCGGAAGGCCCAGTGTAGGCACTGGAATGCCTACTGCGGGCACCGGAAGGCCCAGCGTGGGCATGGGAAGGCCTAGTGTGGGCGCCGGAAGGCCCAGTGTGGGCACCGGGAGGCCCAGCGTGGGCACCGGAATGCCTACTGCGGGCACCGGAAGGCCCAGTGCAGGCACTGGAATGCCTACTGCGGGCACCGGAAGGCCCAGCGTGGGCACCGGAATGCCTACTGCGGGCACCGGAAGGCCCAGTGCAGGCACTGGAATGCCTACTGCGGGCACCGGAAGTCCCAGCGTGGGCACGGGAAGGCCTAGTGTGGGCGCCGGAAGGCCCAGCGTGGGCACCGGGAGGCCCAGCGTGGGCACCGGAATGCCTACTGCGGGCACCGGAAGGCCCAGTGCAGGCACTGGAATGCCTACTGCGGGCACCGGAAGGCCCAGCGTGGGCACGGGAAGGCCTAGTGTGGGCGCCGGAAGGCCCAGCGTGGGCACCGGGAGGCCCAGCGTGGGCACCGGAATGCCTACTGCGGGCACCGGAAGGCCCAGTGCAGGCACTGGAATGCCTACTGCGGGCACCGGAAGGCCCAGCGTGGGCACGGGAAGGCCTAGTGTGGGCGCCGGAAGGCCCAGTGTGGGCACCGGGAGGCCCAGCGTGGGCACCGGAATGCCTACTGCGGGCACCGGAAGGCCCAGTGCAGGCACTGGAATGCCTACTGCGGGCACCGGAAGGCCCAGCGTGGGCACGGGAAGGCCTAGTGTGGGCGCCGGAAGGCCCAGCGTGGGCACCGGGAGGCCCAGCGTGGGCACCGGAATGCCTACTGCGGGCACCGGAAGGCCCAGTGCAGGCACTGGAATGCCTACTGCGGGCACCGGAAGGCCCAGCGTGGGCACGGGAAGGCCTAGTGTGGGCGCCGGAAGGCCCAGCGTGGGCACCGGGAGGCCCAGCGTGGGCACCGGAATGCCTACTGCGGGCACCGGAAGGCCCAGTGCAGGCACTGGAATGCCTACTGCGGGCACCGGAAGGCCCAGCGTGGGCACCAGAAGGCCTAGTGTGGGCGCTGGAAGGCCCAGTGTGGGCGCTGGAAGGCCCAGTGCGTGCACCGGAAGGCCCAGCGCAGGCACCGGAATGCCTACCGCAGGCACCGGGAGGCCCAGCGCGGGCACCGGAAGGCCTAGTGTGGGCGCTGGAAGGCCCAGTGTGGGCACCGGGAGGCCCAGTGCGGGCACTGGGAGACCCAAAGTAGAAGGAGGCGGGGGTGGCACCATCCTCCTGGGACGATGGAGCCCTGGCACGATGGCACCACAGGCAAGTGCCTAGTTCACCTTATGGTTGGACCGCCTCTGATAAAGAGATATCGTTAAAACACCCGGGAGTTGCAGTTTGGTCCGGCACAAGGTATTTAGCTTTCTCAAAGCCTTGCAAAACTGCAGCTCCTCGCCAGGATGCCATGTCATGGACCAATAGAAGTTTAAAGGCTACCAAGATGCTTTTTATTATGTTGGAAACCACCCTGAGAACCCTGAGGAGATAGGGCAGTATATAAATAAAGTTTTCTTATATTATTATATTATTATTCATTCCACCGTGTAGTTGCAGCTAGAGGCCTTGTAAAAGTATATATCTCAGGATTTCATCACATTGAGCCACAGCAGTTAAAAATATGTTCAAACTGCATTAATGTAACAGTGTTGGCTAGGCATGGGCCAACTTGGGCCCTCCCTCCAGGTGTTTTGGACTCCAACTCCCACAATTCCTAACAGCCTACCGGCTGTTAGGAATTGTGGGAGTTGGAGTCCAAAACACCTGGAGGGAGAGCCCAAGTTGGCCCATGCCTGTGCCAGGATCTCTGTCTGACTCTCTCCCTCCTTTTCTTCCTTCCTCCCTTCCCTTCTTCCTCCTTCTCTTGCTTCCCATCCTTTGGGCCAAGACAAGCAACCTCTGCGGCCGCCATCTTGATGGCCAGAGAAAGCAAAAACATCCCATTCTTGGAGCTGCGCGGAGCTCCTGGGACCCCTTTGCCTGCCATTATTTATTATTTCTGCTCATTGTTAGGCATACTTTGCTCCGCGTCTTATCTGAGCTATTCCTTCTTCTCATGGCTGGGAGGCTGGGGAAGAGGCCCAAGGAGACGGGGGCGATGGGCTTTGCTCCTCCTGGGAAGGAAGGAAGGACAGATGGACAGGCCTTGGGAGAGGTCCCATCTCCTGCCTGGATTCCTGTCCCGGCAAAGAGCCGGCGGGATCTGCACGGCAGGATGTGAAATTCCCCCCATAGCCAAACTGTCTTCGTCTATCCTGTTATGGAATGAAAAGCTTTGGTTGGTTCCAAGGCATCTCAGAGCAGAGGAATGTCCATTCTGGGCAATGGCCGCGTCCAAGGGATCTGGGCCCGAGAGGGTTGGGAGCAGGATTTATGCTCTGCCTTCTCCCAGAGACGACGCACTGCAAACCAAGAATCTGTCTCCACCGCAGACCTGATGCAATTTGACACCAATTGAATTGCCATAACTCATTGCTATGAGCTTGTCCTTCTCCTTCTTGGCTTTTGGTGCCCAGAACTGGAGGTAGGGTTCTTGCAGGTGAGGTCTGGCCAAAGCAGAGCAGAGTGAGACTAAAGCCCATTCTACACTTCCATAGTGAAGGGACCATGAGCCAGAAAATAGTAAACTTTTGCCTATGTGGCTTTGTGTTGCACCTCAGGTTAGCTTCACCTTGCTAAAGACACCAAGCCACACACAGGAAGTAGTCTTTTGTAGTTTACTAGCTGTGCCCGGCCACGCGTTGCTGTGGCAAAGTATGGTGGTATGGGAAATAGTCAAGATCAGGGGTCCTCAAACTTTTAAAGCAGAGGGCCGGTCCACAATCCTTCAGACTGTTGAGGGGCCGAATTATCATTTGGGGAAAAAAATCCTATGCACACTGCACTTATCTTATTAGTAGTGCAAAACAACAACAATAACAATGAAAGAACAATACAATATTTAAAAATGAAAATAATTTTAACCAACATAAACCTATCAGGATTTCAATAGGAAGTGTGGGCCTGCTTCTGGCCAATGAGATAGTCAGGTTAATTAGGATTGTTGTTGTTGTTGTTATGTGTCTTCAAGTCATTTCAGACTTTGGGCGAGCTTAAGTCCAAAATTATTTATTTATTCATTTACTACATTTATTTACTACATTTATATCCCACCCTTTTTACCCCGAAGGGAACTCAGAGCAGCTGTATGTATATACAGTATATTATATTATTAGCATAGCACAATATTAGCATTATATATTACTATATTGAACTATATCACTATACTGTAATATTATATGTAATATATAACATATAATTAATATTATTATATGGTATTAGTATTATATTGTATAAAATAATATTATTATCAATATAATATGTATATACAATATATTATATTATCAAAACGGATATAAAAATATTATATTATAAATGAGGGCGGGGGCCAGGTAAATGACCTTGGAGGGCTGCATCGAGCCCCCGGGCCTTAGTTTGGGGACCCCTGGTCAAGATAATCCAGTTCAAAGCAGATAAAATAAGATTATAAATGGGTTATATAGCTGTGTGGAAGGGCCTAGAGTCTATATTGCCATATAATCCAGTTAAAATCTGATAATGTGTATCTTATAGGCAGTGTGGAAGAGGCCTAAGTGAGGCCTAACACTGCCTGTCCCCTGGGCTGAGTGGGTTGCTAGGAGACCAAGTGGGTGGAGCTTAGCCTTCTAACTGGCAGCAATTGGATAAAAGCAATTATTCCTCTCCCTCTAATTAGGACTTTATTTTTCTTTTCTTTTTGTTGTATGAACATAGAGGCATGGATGAGGGGTTGTGTTGCCAAGTTTAGTGTTTCTGGGATGTGTAGTTTTGTTGTTTTGTCCTAGGCCGAAATTTCATTACCCTTTTATATATATAGATTTAGACAAAAGATAGTTCATAAAAGGGAAAAAGTTCAGTTCCAAAAGATAGGTACAAAACCAAGGATGTAAGCAGTAAGTCCATGGAAACATAGAGCATAAAACGAGGTCCTTTTCATGGAAAAGTCCCAACAAACAGAATATATCCACAAGATATTATAGGAAAGCAAACTTGGCATAGGAAAGCAGTTTTGCTTCTAGATCAAGCGATGGAGTTGCATTGATGTGTGTTTGGATTTTAGGTTATTACATAATTTTGTTTGACTACATGTAGTTTAATTTATTGATGTACGGTTTAATTTACTGATGTTAGATTTTAAATTGATGTTAGGTTTTAATGTTAGTTTCATATGCGGGGTTTCTCTGGGATTTTATGTTTAGTATTTTTTTGTTTATGGAGGCATTGAATGTTTGCCACTGTATGTTGGAATCCGTCTTGAGTCCCCTTGGGGAGATAGGGTGGAATACAAATAAAGTTATTATCAACACAACGACGTTGTATGGCACAGCAAACAAGATAGACATGCTGGATTTCGTATCACAATATCACAAGTCGAACACTTCCCAAGTGTCTAGGACTGTGTGATATATTTTCGGATGATGCGCGCAGATCCCAGCAGGGTGGCCTTTTGCAGTTGGCAGATGGTGATTTTGTCAATGTCTATTGTTTCCAAATGCCGGCTGAGATTTTTTGGCACAGCACCCAGTGTGCCCATCACCACCGGGACCACCTGCACTGGTTTCTGCCAGAGTCTTTGAAGTTCAATCTTGAGGTCCTGATAGCGGCTGAGTTTTTCCTGTTGTTTTTGTCAATGCGACTGTCACCTGGGATGGCAACATCAATGATCCAAACCTTTTTCTTTTCCACAACTGTGATGTCTGGTGTGTTGTGTTCCAGAACTTTGTCAGTCTGGATTCGGAAGTCCCACAGTATCTTTGTGTGCTCATTTTCCAATACTTTTGCAGGTTTGTGATCCCACCAGTTCTTTGCTGCTGGGAGGTGGTACTTGAGGCATAAGTTCCAATGAATCATTTGGGCCACATAGTTGTGCCTCTGTTTGTAGTCTGTCTGTGCGATTTTCTTACAGCAGCTGAGGATATGATCCATGGTTTCGTTGGTTTCCTTGCACAGTCTGCATTTTGGGTCATCAGCTGATTTTTCGATCTTGGCCTTGATTGCATTTGTTCTGATGGCTTGCTCCTGGGCTGCAAGGATCAGGCCTTCTGTCTCCTTCTTCAGGGTCCCATTCGTGAGCCAGAGCCAGGTCTTCCATTATTATTATTATTATTATTATATTATTATTATTAATTGCCTTTGTCCTGATGTCTTGCTCCTGGGCTGCAAGGATCAGGCCTTCTGCCTCCTTCTTCAGGGTCCCATTCGTGAGCCAGAGCCAGGTCTTCTCCTTATCAGCTTTTCCTTCAATTTTGTCAAGGAACTTTCCATGTAATGTTTTGTTGTGCCAGGTGTCAGCTCTAGTTTGTAGTGCGGTTTTCTTGTACTGGTTTTTTGTCTGCTGTGCTTTGAGGATTTTCTGATTTTTGACTTCACTCAAAGCAGGTTCTTCACTTTGCTTTACATATTCTGCCAGGGCATGAGGAATGAAACCAAGAGCACCTAACCCATTAGCATTATGGAGAATCAAACCAAAACGGTTGTCGCCCAGGATAACGGTTGTCGGTTGTCGCCCAGTGACTCCCTCCTTAGAGGAACGGAAGCCATCATTTCCAGACCGGATGGGATGGCTCGAGAAACATGCTGCCTCCCGGGGGCAAAAATACACCATATCACTCAGAGGCTCAGCAGGCTCCTAAAGCCCCATCACCCTCCCCACCTTGTGTTGATTCATGTAGGTACCAATGACACCGCTAGGCATACTTTTCAAAAGATCACAAATGATTTTCGAGCTCTGGGAACAAAGCTAAAACTGTATAATGTACATGTGATCTTTTCATCCCTCCTCCCCGTTGTAGGACATGGCTCTACAAGGGCCGGAAAAATAGTACAGGTCAATAACTGGCTCAGAAAATGGTGTCAAGAGGAGCATTTTGGCTTCCTTGACCATGGTCTACTCTTCCAAGAGGATGGACTACTGGCAAGCGATGGGGTGCATCTCACACAAGTAGGAAAACATCTTTTTGCACACAGACTCACAAACCTCATCAGGCGCACTTTAAACTAAATCCACTGGGGGAGGGGAACAACAGCCTGGCGAACACTATATTACCCACGACCACAGGGAACCGCCGTAAGGCTAAACGGAGGGCTGCACAAACACAGCAAGGACCAAGTACAGAGAGCACAATAATCCCAAATAAACAGTTCGAGGGGAGGTCACAGGGGCTTACATGTCTTTACACTAATGCTCAGAGCATGGGAAATAAGCAAGACGAACTCCAACTCCTAGCACAGCACCACACATACGATGTCATAGGCATCACTGAAACCTGGTGGGATGACTCCCATCACTGGAATTTAACCATTGAGGGCTATAACCTCTTTCATATAAATAGAACAAAGGGGAGAGGAGGGGGAGTAGCTTTATATGTCAAAAACAGTTACATTGCAGAAGAAATGCAAGACTGTAATCCGGGAAACCAGCTTGAAAGCATCTGGATAAGAATCAAGGGAACCGGGACTCAAAAAGATCTTGTCGTGGGTGTCTACTACAGACCTCCGAGTCAGGATGAAGGACTTGATGAAGCCTTCTGTCAACAGCTGACCAAACAGGCACAAAGAAGAGATATAGTAGTCATGGGCGATTTCAATTATCCCGATATCTGCTGGAAAACAAACTCAGCCAAGAGTACAAAGTCCAACAAATTCCTCACTTGCCTTGCAGATAATTTTATGGTCCAGAAGGTAGAAGAGGCAACAAGGGGATCAGCAACTCTTGATCTAATCTTAACAAATGTGGAAGACCTGATCAATACAGTTGAAGTGGTTGGATCCTTAGGGGCAAGTGACCATGTGCTCCTGCAGTTTGCAATACAAAGGAATGCTGAAACTAAGACAAGTCAAACACGCATTCTGGACTTTAAGAGAGCTGACTTCCAAAAAATGAAGGAATTACTGAGCGGCATTCCATGGACGCCGATATTAAAAAACAAGGGAGTTAAGGATGGATGGGAGTTTTTCAAAAGTGAAATACTCAAGGCGCAAATGCAAACAGTGCCAACAAAGAAGAAAAATAAGACAAGTGCAAAGAAGCCAGAATGGATGTCCAAAGAACTTCTAACTGAGCTAAAGCTCAAAAGTGACATGCACAAGAAGTGGAAAAGGGGAGAAATCACCAAAGAAGAATTCAAACGTATAGCCAACTCCTGTAGGGAAAAGGTTCGCAAGGCTAAAGCGCAAAATGAGCTCAGGCTTGCCAGGGACATAAAAAACAACAAAAAAGGTTTTTTTGCTTATGTTGGTAGAAAAAGGAAGAAAAAGGAGGCGATAGGGCCACTGCAAGGAGTAGATGGGGTGATGGTGACAGGGGATAGGGAAAAGGCAGAACTGCTTAATGCCTTCTTTGCCTCGGTCTTCTCACAAAAAGAAAGCCATCTTCAACCTCAGCAACATGGAATGGACGAAGGATTGGGGGAAATCCAACCCCAAATAGGGAAACAAGTTGTCCAGGAACACCTGGCCACTCTAAACGAATTCAAGTCCCCAGGGCCAGATCAGCTACATCCAAGAGTATTGAAGGAACTAGCGGAAGTTATTTCAGAACCACTGGCAATCATCTTCGAGAGTTCTTGGAGAACAGGAGAAGTCCCAGCAGATTGGAGGAGGGCGAATGTGGTCCCTATCTTCAAGAAGGGAAAAAAGAACGACCCAAACAATTACCGTCCGGTCAGCCTCACATCAATACCAGGCAAGATTCTGGAAAAGATCATTAAGGAAGTGGTCTGCGAACACTTAGAAACAAATGCGGTCATTGCTAATAGTCAACACGGATTTACCAAAAACAAGTCATGCCAGACTAATCTGATCTCTTTTTTCGATAGAGTTACGAGTTGGGTCGATACAGGGAATGCCGTGGATGTAGCATATCTAGATTTCAGTAAGGCCTTCGACAAAGTCCCCCACGACCTTCTGGCAAACAAACTAGTAAAATGTGGGCTAGACAAAACTACGGTTAGGTGGATCTGTAATTGGCTAAGCGAACGAACCCAAAGGGTGCTCACCAATGCGTCGTCTTCATCATGGAAAGAAGTGACAAGTGGAGTGCCGCAGGGCTCCGTCCTGGGCCCGGTTCTGTTCAACATCTTTATTAACGACTTAGACGAAGGGTTAGAAGGCACGATCATCAAGTTTGCAGATGACACCAAACTCGGAGGGATAGCTAACACTCCAGAAGACAGGAGCAGAATTCAAAACGATCTTGACAGACTAGAGAGATGGGCCGAAACTAACAAAATGAAGTTCAACAGGGACAAATGCAAGATACTTCACTTCGGCAGAAAAAATGGAAATCAAAGATACAGAATGGGGGACGCTTGGCTTGACAGCAGTGTGTGCGAAAAAGATCTTGGAGTCCTCGTGGACAACAAGTTAAACATGAGCCTACAATGTGATGCGGCAGCTAAAAAAGCCAATGGGATTTTGGCCTGCATCAATAGGGGAATAGCGTCTAGATCCAGGGAAGTCATGCTCCCCCTTATTCTATTCTGCCTTGGTCAGACCACACCTGGAATACTGTGTCCAGTTTTGGGCACCGCAGATGAAGGGAGATGCTGACAAGCTGGAAAGCGTCCAGAGGAGGGAGACTAAAATGATTAAGGGTCTGGAGAACAAGCCCTATGAGGAGAGGCTTAAAGAGCTGGGCATGTTTAGCCTGCAGAAGAGAAGGCTGAGAGGAGACATGATAGCCATGTACAAATATGTGAGGGGAAGTCATAGGGAGGAGGGAGCAAGCTTATTTTCTGCTGCCCTGCAGACTAGGACACGGAACAATGGCTTCAAACTACAGGAAAGGAGATTCCACCTGAACATCAGGAAGAACTTCCTCACTGTGAGGGCTGTTCGGCAGTGGAACTCTCTCCCCCGGGCCGTGGTGGAGGCTCCTTCTTTGGAGGCTTTTAAGCAGAGGCTGGATGGCCATCTGTCGGGGGTGCTTTGAATGCGATTTCCTGCTTCTTAGCGGGGGGTTGGACTAGATGGCCCTTGAGGTCTCTTCCAACTCTACTATTCTATGATTCTATGATTCTATAAAAAGGACCGCGGTGGATGCTGCTGATTCTGGACATCCATCGACAAGTGGGCTACGGAATCATCAAAACCCAAATGAACAGTCACAGAAGCGGCAGAAATATACAATGCCAGAAAACCGCATTATTATTATTATTATTATTATTATTATTATTATTATTATTATTATTATTATTATTATTAAAGCAGATAATCCACATTATCTGCTTTGAACTGGATTATATGAGTCTACACTGCCATATAATCCAGTTCAAAGCAGATGATCCAAATTTGCTATAGCATTGTAGAAGGAGCCAGTTCAAAGCATAAACGGGTAATCTGGATTTCATGCAGCAGTGTAGAAAGGGCCTAGGACTTCCCTTGATCAAGACACTATCCTCCTCTTGATATAGCCTTGAATACAACATCCATATCTTGAATAATGGATCCAGGGTTATTCCAGGGGAAGTCTGACCAATGCAGAATCAAGCAGGACCAGGACTTCCTTCAATCTGGACACAACTCTCCTCTGGATGCAGCCTAGAATCAATCGCATTGGCTTTTTTAGCTGCTGCATCACAGTCTGTCACACCCCGGGCCTGAAGCCACTTATGACCATAGCCTCACACAGGAGTCCAGAGTAAAGACCATAGGTAAGGAATGTGACCTCCAAAAGGCCATATCTCATAAGGCCATAAGTAAGCAAAGAGACGTCCAAAGACCAGGTAGACTTAGGTCAACCCTATGTCTAAAGTTTAGGACAGGGGCCAGGTCAATGACCCTGGAGGGCAGCATCCGGCCCACGGCCTTAATTTGGGGACCTCTTCTCTAAACCTTTATCCAAGTCATTAATAATGATGTTGAATGTGTTGTCAAAGGCTTTCATGGCCGGGATGTTGTATGTATTTCAGGCTGTGTGGCCATGTTCCAGAAGTATTCTCTCCTGACGTTTCACCCAATCTATGGCAGGCATCCTCAGAGGTTGCGAGGTATGGATAAACTAGGCAAGGAAAGAAAATATATATATATCTGTGGAGAGTCCAGGGTGTGGCAAGAGTCCTTTGTCACTGGGAAGCCAGCATTAATGTTTCAGTTAATCACACTAATTAGCATTGGAAAGGTTTTGTCTCTTGCCTGGGGGCATCCTTTGTTCAGTCATTAGCTGCCCTCTGCCCTCAGATTGTTGGTTCCCATCCACTGTTTTGATTTTTGAGTTTTTTAATACTGGTAGCCAGATTTTGTTCATTTTCATGGTTTCCTCCTTTCTGTTGAAGTTGTCCACATGCTTGTGGATTTCAATGGCTTCTCTGTTTATTCTGGCATGATAGTTGTTGGAGTGGTCAAGCATTTCTGTGTTCTCAAATAATATTCTGTGTCCAGGCTGGTTCATCAAATGCTCTGCTATGGCTGATTTCTCTGGTTGAATTAGTCTGCAGTGCCTTTCATGTTCTTTGAATCTTGTTTGGGCAATGCTGCATTTGGTGGTCCCTATGAAGACTTGTCCACAGCTGCATGGTATCAGGTAGACTCCTGCAGAGGAGAGAGGATCCCTCTTGTCCTTCGCTGACCGTAGCATTTGTTGGATTTTCTTTGTGGGTCTGTAGATAGTTTGTAGGTTGTGCTTCTTCATCAGCTTCCCTATGCGGTCAGTGGTTCCCTTGATGTCTGGTAAGAACACCTTTCCTCTGGGTGGATCTTTGTCTTGACTCTCATGACTTGTTCTTGGCCTTGCAGCTCTTCTGATGGCCCTGGTGGAGTCTCCATTGGCCTGGAGAGCCCAGTTTAGGTGGTTTAGTTCACCTTGGTTTAGTTCCATACTTTGCACTTTAATGACACAGCCGTTCAATGCTAAGGCTTCCCAACAAATGGAACTGTAGAGGAGAGTCTACTGAACAAGCCAGGACCTGCCGCAGACCAGGACTGCCATCTGTTGAGGAGTTAGGAAGGTGGAGGCATTACTTTTCATTCAACCCTCATAATTGACTCTAAGGTCCTAGTAAAACCAAATAAATTGTTGAAACTAGGCATTGGATGCCTCTCACGAACCACTTTGTGGTTGCCTCTGTATTTATTTATGTTTGTTGCTGAAAGATCTAACCAGATAGAACGGAACAATCGTTGACTATAGCATTTGTTGGATTTTCTTTGTGGGTCTGTAGATAGTTTGTAGGTTGTGCTTCTTCATCAGCTTCCCTATGCGGTCAGTGGTTCCCTTGATGTCTGGTAAGAACACCTTTCCTCTGGGTGGATCTTTGTCTTGACTCTCATGGCTTGTTCTTGGCCTTGCAGCTCTTCTGATGTCTGTGGTGGAGTCTCCATTGGCCTGGAGAGCCCAGTTTAGGTGGTTGAGTTCACCTTGGAGGAGGTGAGGTTCTCAGATTCTTTGTGCACAGTCTGTCAGGGCTTTGATTGTGCTCCTTTTTTGATTTGGGTGATGGTTGGAGTTTTTATGAAGGTACCTATCTGTGTGTGTAGGTTTGAACTTAAATGGGCCCAGGACCGAACCCTCTTCATGGCACCCAGATACTTCTTTCCAGGATAAAGAAGAGTTTGGTCGCTTAACCAATGACAGATCCACTTAATAGTAGCCTTGCCCAGCACACATTGGACTAGTTTGCTTGCAAGGAGGTCATGGGAGACTTGGTTGAAGGCCTTTCCTGAAATCAAGATATTTGGACCCTCATATCCTTTGGGCTGTCCAGCCTGAGTCAGGAGTGGTTGACACACTCCTTTGGGGGTGATGCTGCAGTGCAAAAGGCATGCGCTCCCTGGGCCCTCTCCGACATTCCCGGCATATTTTGGGCTCAGCGCCTCTTGGTTCCAGGCCCCCTGCCTTTGCAACCCACGGCTCTCCTCCCCCCGGCCGGAGCTTATTTGCAGAAGGCCTTTCTTTGCCAGGCCATTCCAGGCAAGAGAGAGAGAGAGAGAGACCCCGGACCCCCGCGTGTGCTGAATAAGCAGCCGGGACCTGCGCCTCCTCCTTGTTTTCATTCCCGGCACCTCAGTGACTCCCGGCTTAGGACACTATTTTTAAAACAAAGAGTTCGAGGGTTTGGCACACTTCCTCGCGTGCCTCTCGGATTCTCTGCAGGAAGGTTGCAAAGGCCTCGATCAAACCCAACCGTTTTCCAAGCGGAAGGATGAAATAGTTTCAGCTCTCGAGGGGAATGCAAGGAAAGGGTGATGTGCATTTTTCAAAGCAGTCATCCAGATGGGAACAGGTCTATAAAGGACTAGCTGTGCCCGGCCAAACATTGCTGTGGCTTATGGGAATCCTTTGTTGGCCAGGTGGGAGAGCAGTGAATAGCCTTGCAGCCTCAAAGCCTGGCCGTTGTCTTCTTATGGGAATCCTTGTTTGGTGAGCTGGAATGCAACGGAATAGGCTTGCTGCTTGGAAGCCTGGGAACTTGCATTCTAGGGGAATGTTTTTTGGGGCTGCTAGAATTGCAATGAATAGCCTTGCTGCTTCAAAGCCTGGCTGCTTGCTACCTAGGGGAATCTTTCATTGGTCAGCTTCAATAATACAGAGTAGTATCACTGCTTCAAAGCCTGTCCACCTTCTACCAAGGTTAATCCTTTGTTGGTCTTGTTGAATTGCACTGAATAGCCTTGCAGCCTCAAAGCCTGGCCGTTGTCTTCTTATGGGAATCCTTGTTTGGTGAGCTGGAATGCAATGGAATAGGCTTGCTGTTTGGAAGCCTGGGAAGTTGCATTCTAGAGGAATGGTTTTTTGGGCTGCTAAAATTGCAATGAATAGCCCCGTTGCTTCAAAGCCTGGCTGCTTGCTCCCCAGGGGAATCTTTGGTTGGTCAGCTTCAATAGTACAGAGTAGAATCGCTGCTTCAAAGCCTGGCCACCTTCTACCAAGGTTAATCCTTTGTTGGTCTTGTTGAATTGCACTGAATAGCCTTGCAGCCTCAAAGCCTGGCCGTTGTCTTCTTATGGGAATCCTTGTTTGGTGAGCTGGAATGCAATGGAATAGGCTTGCTGTTTGGAAGCCTGGGAAGTTGCATTCTAGAGGAATGGTTTTTTGGGCTGCTAAAATTGCAATGAATAGCCCCGCTGCTTCAAAGCCTGGCTGCTTGCTCCCCAGGGGAATCTTTGGTTGGTCAGCTTCAATAGTACAGAGTAGAATCGCTGCTTCAAAGCCTGGCCACCTTCTACCAAGGTTAATCCTTTGTTGGTCTTGTTGAATTGCACTGAATAGCCTTGCAGCCTCAAAGCCTGGCCGTTGTCTTCTTATGGGAATCCTTGTTTGGTGAGCTGGAATGCAATGGAATAGGCTTGCTGTTTGGAAGCCTGGGAAGTTGCATTCTAGAGGAATGGTTTTTTGGGCTGCTAAAATTGCAATGAATAGCCCCGCTGCTTCAAAGCCTGGCTGCTTGCTCCCCAGGGGAATCTTTGGTTGGTCAGCTTCAATAGTACAGAGTAGAATCGCTGCTTCAAAGCCTGGCCACCTTCTACCAAGGTTAATCCTTTGTTGGTCTTGTTGAATTGCACTGAATAGCCTTGCAGCTTCAATGCCTGGCTGCGTTATACCTAGGGGAACATCCTTGTTTGGCGAGCTGGAGTAGCAGCTTCAATCAAAGAGCTACTTTGAAGTTTGGCTACTTCCTTTGTAGGGGAATCCTTGTTTGGCCAGCTTGATTGCACTGAATAGTTTTGCAGCTTAAAAGCCTGGCTGCTTTCTACATATGGGCATGGTGTTTTCTTTTTTTTTAAATGGTCATCCTTTGGAAAGTGATTAGTTTTGTGGCCAAATTTGGTGTGATTTGGCCCAGTGGTTTTGTTGTTAACTCGGTCCTAATTATGCACATTACATTTTTATATATATAGAGAGAGATTGAAATGGGGCAGGATGCTGGACATTGGAGTTGCATGCATGTGCCTTCAAGCCGCCTCATAGGGACCCTATGCATCTCAAGGGTTTATCTGAAGGAAAAGAAGACTCAGAGGTGGTTCTGCCAGTCCCTCCCCCTGAAGTGAAGCCCATCCTGCCTCGGATTCATTGGAAATCCTTCTGGGTCTCCTTTTTGGATTGCCATTCCCAGAATCCCCCAGCTACCTAGGGGTGACAGTTCCAAAAGGGCCCGTTTCACATGTTCTTGATGGGAAAAGGACTAAAGTCACTGACTGACTTATGACAGCTCCATAAATTTGGGAGGATTTTCTTGGGAACGGGAAGGCGAGAGGGTCAGTTCCCTCCTCTGATGTGCCGCCTACAACCCCTTCTCTCTATCTGTTGACGATCTCCCATCCAAGGAGTGACCACAGCCAACCCTGCTTAGTTTTCCAGATCAAATACTTTGAAGGGATTGGTGCAAATGTGCCTCTTCTATCGTATCCCAGCCTCCTCCTTCATAGATGCATCTGCACTGCAGGATGCATGCAGCTTGGCCTGCCTTGATCCGCCACAACTCCGTGCTGTGGAATCCTGGGAGTTGTAGTTTGACTATAAGAGAAAATGGGTAATGAATACTCGCAGTAGAATAAAACCTGAATGCAGAGTATCACTGATTGGAAACAGAAAAATTTGTAAGTATAGGCATAATATCTTTTCAATATATATTATTTGATGTTTATTCACACTGTGTTTAATGTTTTAAGAGAACAACCTCTTAAGTCACTCTATGTTCCCAATAGGTTCCACGATGTCTATGAAAGATTTTACAGCTCATTGAGTACATTCTTGAATTGTTTGAACTAAATAACCAAAGTAAGTAGTATGCATTAATAGCAGCCAATTTTATCAGGCCAGAAAAGACTTTGTACAATTATATTAATGATACCCAATACTTGCAGACCCTACCACCAGACAAAGACTATAGGCAGTCGAAACTGGTTGTGGATCAGGGATCTACTCATTCTTTATGAAAAATCAAGAAAATAAACAAGAAGGTTTGCTACATTGTGAATGCAACTACCATTCATCATACAGTGATTGCAACAGTTTGCTTGTGATTTGTAACCACTTATCTGACATTTTATATTCGTTTATTGTACATAATACAATGTTTAATGATATCTGATACATTGTTATTATTCTATGAGTGGGTATTTTCCAGTTGTAGTTTGACACCTGCAGTTGTATTTTGACATCAGGAGATTTAGTGCCAGGCTGAGCCGTGCCCCCTTCTTAGCCATAAACCTCCTTGACTTAAGGCCGGCACGATCCCTTTGCACCTGCTTCCAGCTGAACATGTAAAACGACAACTCCTATAGCATTGGTTGTTCAGGTGGGGCCAAATTGCATCCACTCAACAGCGTAGACATACTCCAAGATGCCAAGCTGGCTCTCCTCTGTGTTATGTGCTTTCAGATGCACCTAGTTGCATGGGATGGCTTTGCCCATGGAAACACTGGCGTACAAGATGCTAATGTGAGCAACTTTTGGAAGAGAAAGGCCAGGGATTTGGCTTGGAAAGTGCTAAGAAATAGGGTCGTGGGCACCTCGGAAGCGCTGGGTTGGCCTTTGAGGCTGCGTCTCTGCCAGGAGATTTAGTGCCAGGCTGAGCCGTGCCCCTTCCTTCCGGCCATAAACCTCCTTGACTTAAGGCCGGCACCATCCCTTTGCACCTGCTTACACCTGAAGCGGTGAATCTCGGTGAAATATCACAGGTGTGCCGATGGATACGTATATCTCCTGCCCGGCTCCTGTGCCGCCGGGCAGATTTACGGAGCTGGCACGGCGGACAGGGACCTGATCACTGCAGTCTGATTGATGTCGCTCCCGAGTCACCGGTTGGCAGGCCGGCCGGCGAGGAGCGCCAAGGCATGCGAGGTGAACGGGAAGCGTCGGCACAGAGACTAATGGCGATTAACACTTGGCTCCTCCGCTCAGAGCTCGCGTTGCAGGGAAGTTATGGCTCCCCGGGGCTCCCTGCAAGCAGGCTGGAAATATGGCTGGGAAATCCCATCCATCACCCGCTAAGCCCGAAAACAATGTCTCCGGCTAATGAGGCCTGCAGAGCCTTCCGACAGGAGCCTGTTGCGGCTTTTCCGAGCCGCCTTCGCCTTATTATTATTGCTGTTGAGAACAAACTTGGTAGCATCACTGCTCCTTCTCCCAATTAGCCTCCAAGTGCAACAAAAACTTTTTGCATACTGATACAGCTATGTCAGGTAGTTCCGCGGTAGCTCAGCAACTTAACCCACTGAGCTGCTGAACTTGCTGACCGAAAGGTTGCCGGTTTGAATCCTGGGAGCAGGGTGAGCTCCCGCTGTTAGCTCCAGCTTCTGACAACCTAGCAGTTCGAAAACATGCCAATGTGAGTAGATCAATAGGTACTGCTCTGGTGGGAAGGTAATGGCATTCCATACAGTCATGCCAGTGGCCACATGACCTTGGAGGTGTCTATGGACAACGCTGGCTCTTCGGTTTAGAAATGGAGATGAGCACCAACCCCCAGAATCAGACATTACTGGACTTAACGTCAGGGGAAAATCTTTACCTTTACCTATAAATTCTTTGTTTGCTACACACATGTTGTGGCAGCCATTTGCAAGTACAGTAGAGTCTCACTTACCCAACATAAACGGGCCAGCAGAACGTTGGATAAGCGAATATGTTGGATAATAAGGAGAGATGAAGGAGAAGCCTATTAAACATCAAATTAGGTTATGATTTTACAAATTAAGCACCAAAACATCATGTTATACAACAAATTTGACAGAAAAAGTAGTTGAATATGCAGCAATGCTATGTAGTAATTACTGTATTTATGAATTTAGCACCCAAAAAATCACAATATATTGAAAACATTGACTACAAAAATGCATTGGATAATCCAGAACGTTGGATAAGCCAATGTTGGATATGTGAGACTCTACTGTACAAACCTTTTGAAGTGTATGGCTGTCCCGCCTTCTCACAGCTGTGGTGAAAATAAACTTTGTTTTTTGCATCTCTCACGAGACTGAGTTTTTCTGTCTGACTTCCCTCCTGAGCCAGGACCCTTAGAAGGTAATTGTCTTAAAATATAAACCCCACTTTCCTAGTTTGCAACAGACCTCACCACCTCTGAGGAGGCCTGCCATGGAGGTGGGCGAAACGTCAGGAGAGAATGCTTCTGGAACATGTCCAGAGAGCAACCCAATGGGAAGGGAATTCTACAGAGTAGTTGCACCCCTAGGAAACCTTCTGAGTGGCGTTCTTTGCTCCATTTCCTTTTTTCCCCTCCCAAAGTCTCCTGCAATCTTGCAAAGAGGTCAACGTGACCCTCCAAGCGGAAGGCCGTGGGCCGTGCTCCTTTCCAAGACCCCTCTGCTGCCAAAGAGACCCCCGCAACAATGCGCATGGGCACGGGCAGAGGCGGGGTGCAAGAGCGGGATTTGGGGAATAGAGGCCCCATTGTGTTCCCCGCCGCCGCCGGCCGCAGGAGCCCGTCCGCCAAAAGCAGCAAACAGGCTTGTCATGAAATGGATGTGGAAAGGAAGCAATCAAACCCGGGGAGGGAAGAAGCCGGGAGAATAGTAGCTTTCTTCTTGGGGAAGGAGGAGAAGGAGGAGAAGAAAAGAGCTGGACACCTCCCTCCCTCCCTCCCTCAGTCCGGAGGGGCTTGGAGGCCAACAACAGGCTCTTGAGATGTTTCCTTCACAATGAGTCAGGCCAAGGCAGGAGCCAACACGCTCACTTGGCGCTTCAAGCACTGAACAAATAAATGAGCGGTGTGGGAAGGCACTTTTTGTGTTCCATAAATTGGCATGCCTCTGGTGCGCTCAGGACCCCGGCTGGGTAACCAGACCTCACCAAAGGTCTCTGTGATCGAGGTGACCACCCTCCCCCCCAGGACTTTGTAAAAGATAGTTCAAAAATCAAGACTTTATGTTCTATATTCCATATATTTATAGTAGAAGGTGATTGAGACTTTTTACTGGAGTTTACTGTGACTCTCTGCACAAAAGGTGTTTGACCTTTTAGCCTGAGGCAAGAGATAAAAACTTCGTGAATTGTAAAATCATGCTGCTAAAACTCCACTTTTATGGATTTCCATGCTGGGTTCTCCAGATGTTATGAACTTCGTTCTTATCAAATATTTTCAATTGTTTATATCATTCATGATTCCCCTTTATGCAATGTAACTCACTTTTATGGATTCTCCCTTATTTCCATGAAATCTATCTATCTGCCTATATGTATCTGTACTCTTTGGGATCCCCGGAAAATATGTATTTTTCCCAGCATGGTTTATATTCCAACTTTATTTTATATTTCATTTTATTTCATATAATTGTCAAATCATGAAATCAAATAGGAAATATTTTGAACTCAACCTGAACCCCAGAACTTATCCCATTTCCTATGACCCAGGCTTCCTTTCCCAAAAACAAAAGGATAATCTGCCACCGCTAAATCCAATCAAATTCAGATTGCATGGACAATATAGGGCTTGAGTCGCTGAATTCGGAGTGTTGACCTAAAGGTGATTCGCCCCAAGGCAAACATTGTCATATCTCCTCCAAAGGAAAAACCAGGACACCTCAGGAAGGCGCCCTGCAGAGCCTGTCAATATGGCTCATCACCACCCATCTTTGCTTCCACCTCTGACACCCCAAGGCATATCTAAAATCTGTATACGTGACAGAAACCCGGACATCCTTGATTGCTGCCATTAATCCCTTTAGAAATCGGTCTAGCAGGTCTTAATCCGACAGTTCCTGCCCTGTCACCCCATTGTTTCAATAACTCCCGCCTTCTCTTTCCTGATTGGCCCGAGTAGAGACAAAAGGCAGCTTCCTATTGGGCCAACGGAGCAAGGCGGGAAACGAAAGCCCGCCTCGTTCAACCTTCTAGCCTATCAACGATCAGATAGGCGGGGGAGCAGGGCGGGAAATTCAAAGGGCTGTCAGACTGAAATTTTGTATAAATATGGCTTTATTTTGATTATGTGGTGCCCTAGTAGACTGAATGATCGCTACTAGAGTCCTCTTCAGCTGAATTGCTCAATAAAGACTCCTTGGCGGATTTTCCTTCAACTTTGGCGGACCTTCTTCATTTCGGCTTCAGGTTGTATTGCGGCTCATATTTTCCTATTGGCTCCGCCAAGGTCCGTTCTCTCAGGACCGGATCAGGTCTCTCCTTAAGGGCCCGATCCCCTAAAACGCGGTCGACAACATCTCGAGCCAGAGATCTGCAGATAGAACGGAGGAAAGACCACGTCCAGCAAAGCTCAAAATGTGGCATTTCACTTGATTGTGCTTCCAGCAAAAAAATGGGAACCACAGAGCTTTTCTACTAACAAGTGGAGCATCTACACCAGGCATGGGCACACTTGGGCCCTCCTTCCAAGTGTTTTGGACTCCAACTCCCACCATTCCTAAGAACCTCAGGCCCCTTCCTTTCCCCCCTCAGCTGCTTAAGTGGAAAAGGAAAACTCAGAATGGGAAAAAATATTAGAATCAGAAAATAAGTTAATTACAAAAATATATAAAAAAATTGCTGGAATGGAGCACCGAGACAGAACAGGTCAAGGACTGCATGATCCAATGGGTCAGGGACATTGGGAGACCCATAAATTTCGAGGAATGGGAAAAGATCTGGAAGAAAAACATTAAATCCACCTATGCCACCGATCTAAAAGAAAATAAATATAAAATGATTTATAGATGGTACATCACCCCGAAAAAGCCAGGACACATAAACAAGGATATAAACACAAAGTGTTGGAAATGCCAAGACCACGAGGGAAACTTTTACCACATGTGGTGGTCCTGTACCAAATCAAAGATGTACTGGACTGAAATACATAGAGAATGCGAGAAAATGATGAAAAGAAAATTCAAAATGAGACCAGAAGTTTACCTTCTCGGTCTAACGAACATGAAGTTAAACAAAAGCGAAGAAAAGATATTAAACTATTTAGTTATAGGAGCAAGAATTGTTTATGCCAAAATTTGGAGAACAACCCAGATACCAACTATAGCCCAATGGTTAACGAAGATATGGGAGATAAGAAATATGGACAGGCTATCATTTTTGATGAGAAACCATCAAGGCAAACCAATAAAAGAAACAGATTGGTCAAATCTGGAAGATTACATAAAAACAAACAAAGATACAGTTCAAGGTAGTGAAACAAGATCTAGGAAACCCAAGGAAGAATTAAAGCATCAAATACAATAGTCAAGAAAGAGAAAACTCCTGCCTCAAAAGAAGAAGAAAAAAAAAAAGAAACGACAAAAAACTGAAACTATCCCCTCCCTCACAATACTTAAGAACTGCGAGAAGGAATCTTCACCCCATTACTATCAACTAACTAATTCACCCCCCCCCCCATATGTCTCTCCCCCTGATACCCTATAAACTTTCACTTACTACCCTTCCCTACCTTTTCCCCTTCCCACTTCTTTTCTTCTTCTTTTTCCTTCTCTCGTTGTTTTTTTTTTAAAAAATTATGTATCAAAAAAGTTTTCAATAAAAATGATATTAAAAAAAGGAAAGTAAAAAGAAGCTGCACATGGGACTTAATGTCTCTCAAGGCAAGCAGTTAATTCAAACCAAAACACTGCAGAGTCTTTATCTGTAGTCAGCAGAGATTTAAAGCACAGCTTCTGACCTTGTTTGCTGCTCACCGCTTGAATAATACACTTGAGCTTTGCCTTTCATCCAAAGCCATTTGGAGGCTTTATTCTTCACTCATTACCATATACAGATATTTACACATCAGGTCTGCTATCAATATGTACGGAGATATACTCGCAAGAACACAATGCGAACCGTGGCACAGGATCACGGAGAGAGATCCACATTGCAAGTGAGCATCATGGCAAGAGCACCACATGGCTCAGAGATCAGCATGAACATTAGGAAGAACTTCCTGACCGTAAGAAGAGCTGTTCAGCAATGGAACTCTCTTCCTCTGTGTACTGTGGAAGCTCCTTCCTTGGAGGCTTTGAAACAGAAGCTGGGTGGCCAATGCCATCTGTCAGGGGTGCTTTGATGGTGCTTTTCCTGCATGGCAGGGGGTTGGACTAGCTGGCCCAAGCAATTGCTTCAAACTCTATTATTCTATGATAGGCCCGCTCTCTTCTGCTTTGGTCTGACCTCTACCTGGAATGATAACCCCGTGTCCATTTCTGGGCAAAGCGATTCAAGAAGGAGATGGACAAGATGGAAGATCTCCAGAGAAAGGCCAAGAAAATGGTCCAAGGTCTAGAAACTATGAATAATTCTGAGGAGCTGGGGATGATGTACTTGGACATAAGGTGTCCTGCAACAACATGACACAATACAATTGTTGTAGTTGAGTCAGTAAGTAATGTTGCAAGCAGTAGTAGCAGTACCAGGAGGGGGGAAAGGGGTAATCGCGAGCAGGTGTCAGATGAAGAACAGCAAAGGGAACGGATCCGGGATATACTTATGGCACCTACTGATGAAGACACATTCGAAGGGTTTTCAAGTGGCGGGGAGTCGATGAGCGAGGAAGGAGATGTGGTGGATGGGAATAGAGGCACTAAGAGGGTTACTCGGGAGCAGGAATCGGATGAAGGACAGGAGAGGAAGAAGATCCGGGATATATTTACTGCTCCCACAGATGATGAGTCGTTTATGGGTTTCTCTGGGAGTGATGGGCCTGGGAGTGATAAGGAGGGGGAGAATACATTGGATTTTATTTATTTATTTATTTACAGCATTTATATTCCGCCCTTCTCACCCCAAATGGGACTCAGGGCGGATCACATTATACCTACACAGGGCAAACATTCAATGCCCATATACATAGAACCGAGACAGAGACAGACAGACGCAGAGGCAATTTAACCTTCTCCTGAGGGGATGTTTGATTCTGGCCACAGGGGGGAGCAGCTGCTTCATCATCCACTCTGACCGCACTTCCTCACTTCCTCATTCAAACGTTGTAAATTAGTTAAATTTGCCTCCCCACTTTTTGTAAGTGGTACCTTACTTGATAGATGCAACTATCTTTCGGGTTGCTAGGTCAGCAACGAGCAGGGGCTATTTTTTATTTTTAATTGACAAGTGCTCACCCTGCCACGGGCTGGCCTCGAACTCATGACCTCCTGGTCAGAGTGATTTATTGCAGCAGGCTGCTTTACCAGCCTGCGCCACAGCCCGGCCCCTTGGATTGGACTAAGGTACAAGAGATTGGGAACATATGTGCAGAACCAGCTTCTAGCGACACGTTTGTGGGGTTTTCAGGACGTGAGGATTGGCAAATGGGAGGTACATCCGAGTCATGGGGAAACCTAAGTCTTGACAGGAGATGGAGGAACTGGAGAGATGGAAACAGGGGGTCGGGTGTGGAGACAAGGACAGCTGTTAGAGATGATGATGGGGTGGAGGCCAGCTCATCATCAGAAAATGATGTGTAAGTTAAAAGTAGGCTCTGAAATGGGGAATCTTTGCAGAAGGCAAAGTGTCGGTTTCGTATCGTGTGTATTTTGTCGCTGCCTGCTCTCGTGTTGGGTTTTGGGTTCGGGTTCTGCAGCCTGGAGTTCTGTTTCCTGAGAATTCTCAACGTTTGGACTGGCTTATCGTGAGTGTGACATTCTCCCTTCCTGGACTCTTGGATTGATTTGACAACGGCTCTGTTTGGCCACCTTAGTGACGACGTTTTAGACTGGCTTATTGTGAGTGTGGCTCTCTCCCTTCCTGGACCCTTGGATTTACTCAACTACGGCTCTGTTTGACCACCTGGGAAACAACGTTTGTTCGGACTCCTTTTACGGCGACTCTGGGACTTCGGCTGGTTTTGGCAACTCCTATTTGCAACTGACTCTTTGGGTGCAGCGCTGTCTGTCGGAACCCTTTTGTTACAGCGCTGTTTGCTTACTGTTTATTTTGACTGAGTTATAATCCGGGTTTTCCTTCTGTTAAATCCGGGTTTTCTTTCTGTTTAATCCGGATTATTTTCCGGTTGCTTTTTGAAGCCCAGTTTGGGCAAACCCTTTGAGGTTTGGCTAGAGACACTGAAAGTAAGTGTCTCTGAGCGTATTATTGCTCTATAATAAACCTTTTGTTGGACTAAATAGTGTGTGTGGCTCTTTAAGGCCTTTGTGTCTTGACAACAATAGAATTTTAAAACAAGAGAAATCATAGAATCACAAAGTTGGAAGAGACTGCAATAGATCTGCATGTAGAATATATTAAAAATGCAACGAGAGATAGAACCCGGTTGTAAAAGACACATTCGTTGATGTCTCGTAGACCCTTTAAATGTTCCTCCCAAAAGTCCTTGTATACACCATATGTTTGGATAATTTTGTGCATGCAGTATGTGTCCAGTCCATTGAACTTTCAATTTCGGAGCATTTGGGGTTTCGGAATTTCCGACGAGGAAGGCTCAAGCTGGACTTTGACAGCGGTAGTAGAGCAAAAACAAAACTTTGGAGAAGCAAGACAAAAGCTGAATGCCAAGCAGCCCTCCTCCGACCCCCTTCCTTCACTTTTGCTCACCTGCCAAGTTTGGGGTCACGGAGGAAGGAGGTGCCTGTTTCTGGGCTCCTGCTTTTCACCCCTTCCCAGCCCACCCTCCTCCTGGGGCTGCAGCTTTACGAAACCGAGAATGACTTTTTGCTGGAACAACGAGGGCTTGACAAATCCTTGCTCTTTCGAAAAGAAATAAACATCAGGTTGAACTGATCGGGAGGATTAAATATGTCCATTTTCATTAGCCTTTTGGAAAAAAACCATCCAAGCTATTTGACCTCTGCAAAGGCTCCAAGTTTAGAAAGCAAAAGGGCTGGGAGAAAGAGCCAGATGTTAGACAGAAAGACAGACAGACAGACAGATAAGATAATAGATTAGATAGAAAGATAGGTAGATACTAGGGTTGAATGAAAAGTAATGCCTCCCCCATAGTAACTCCTCAACAGATGGCAGTCCGGGTATGCGGCAGGTCCTGGCTTGTTCAGCAGATTCTCCTCTATAGTGAGTTCCATTTGGCGGGAAGCCTTAGCATTGAACGGTTGTGTTGTTAAAGTGTCAAGTATGGAACCCTGCGCAGACGGGGGAGCCTTAGCATTGAACAGTTGTGTTGTTAAAGTGTGAAGTATGGAACCCTGCGCAGACGGGGAAGCCTTAGCATTGAACAGTTGTGTTTTTAAAGTGTGAAGTATGGAACCCTGCGCAGACGGGGGAGCCTTAGCATTGAACAGTTGTGTTGTTAAAGTGTCAAGAATGGAACCCTGCGCAGACGGGGAAGCCTTAACATTGAACGGTTGTGTTGTTAAAGTGTCAAGTATGGAACCCTGCGCAGACGGGGAAGCCTTAGCATTGAACAGTTGTGTTGTTAAAGTGTCAAGTATGGAACCCTGCGCAGACGGGGGAGCCTTAACATTGAACGGTTGTGTTGTTAAAGTGTCAAGTATGGAACCCTGCGCAGACGGGGAAGCCTTAACATTGAACGGTTGTGTTGTTAAAGTGTCAAGTATGGAACCCTGCACAGACGGGGAAGCCTTAACATTGAACGGTTGTGTTGTTAAAGTGTCAAGTATGGAACCCTGCGCAGACGGGGAAGCCTTAGCATTGAACGGTTGTGTTGTTAAAGTGTCAAGTATGGAACCCTGCGCAGACGGGGGAGCCTTAGCATTGAACAGTTGTGTTGTTAAAGTGTGAAGTATGGAACCCTGCGCAGACGGGGAAGCCTTAGCATTGAACAGTTGTGTTTTTAAAGTGTGAAGTATGGAACTCTGCGCAGACGGGGGAGCCTTAGCATTGAACGGTTGTGTTGTTAAAGTGTCAAGTATGGAACCCTGCGCAGACGGGGAAGCCTTAGCATTGAACAGTTGTGTTGTTAAAGTGTCAAGTATGGAACCCTGCGCAGACGGGGGAGCCTTAGCATTGAACAGTTGTGTTGTTAAAGTGTCAAGTATGGAACCCTGCGCAGACGGGGAAGCCTTAGCATTGAACAGTTGTGTTTTTAAAGTGTGAAGTATGGAACCCTGCGCAGACGGGGAAGCCTTAGCATTGAACGGTTGTGTTGTTAAAGTGTCAAGTATGGAACCCTGCGCAGACGGGGGAGCCTTAGCATTGAACAGTTGTGTTGTTAAAGTGTGAAGTATGGAACCCTGCGCAGACGGGGAAGCCTTAGCATTGAACGGTTGTGTTGTTAAAGTGTCAAGAATGGAACCCTGCGCAGACGGGGAAGCCTTAACATTGAACGGTTGTGTTGTTAAAGTGTGAAGTATGGAACCCTGCGCAGACGGGGAAGCCTTAGCATTGAACGGTTGTGTTGTTAAAGTGTCAAGAATGGAACCCTGCGCAGACGGGGGAGCCTTAGCATTGAACAGTTGTGTTGTTAAAGTGTGAAGTATGGAACCCTGCGCAGACGGGGAAGCCTTAGCATTGAACAGTTGTGTTGTTAAAGTGTGAAGTATGGAACCCTGCGCAGACGGGGGAGCCTTAGCATTGAACAGTTGTGTTGTTAAAGTGTCAAGAATGGAACCCTGCGCAGACGGGGAAGCCTTAACATTGAACGGTTGTGTTGTTAAAGTGTGAAGTATGGAACCCTGCGCAGACGGGGAAGCCTTAGCATTGAACAGTTGTGTTGTTAAAGTGTCAAGAATGGAACCCTGCGCAGACGGGGAAGCCTTAACATTGAACGGTTGTGTTGTTAAAGTGTCAAGTATGGAACCCTGTGCAGACGGGGAAGCCTTAGCATTGAACAGTTATGTTGTTAAAGTGTCAAGTATGGAACCCTGCGCAGACGGGGGAGCCTTAGCATTGAACAGTTGTGTTGTTAAAGTGTCAAGTATGGAACCCTGCGCAGACGGGGGAGCCTTGGCATTGAACGGTTGTGTTGTTAAAGTGTCAAGAATGGAACCCTGTGCAGACGGGGGAGCCTTGGCATTGAACGGTTGTGTTGTTACAGTGTCAAGTATGGAACCCTGTGCAGAGGGGGGAGCCTTGGCATTGAACGGTTGTGTTGTTAAAGTGCCAAGTATGGAATCCTGTGCAGACGGTCAGTCAATGCGGCTTAAGCAACGTGCAGTCATTGAATTCTTGACAGCAGAAGGTGTCACCCCAAAGGAGATTCATCAAAGAATGAAGCGGTTTATGGTAATTGTGTGGATGTGAGTACTGTGTGTTGTTGGGCAAATAAGTTTAAAGATGTTGAGGTGGGAACATCTGACTTGTGTGACAAACAAAGAGTTGGACGTTCGGTGACAGCAACCACCGAGTTTCACAAGCAAAAGGTTGACAGATTGATTCCGGACGATTGCCGTATCCCTCAGAGAGAAATTTCAAGCATCATCGGCATTTCACAAGAACGTGAGGGTCACATTATTGCTCTGCTTAGCGATCGGAAGATCTGTGCACGATGGGTCCTGTGAGACGCCGGTTGCGGAAACAGAGTGTCAACTTCTTCCGTGACGGTTTCAGAAAACTTGTTCATCGTTGGCAGAAATGTATCCAATTGTGATTATGTGGAAAAGTGAATAGTGATCACTAAAGGATTATTTCTGCATTTGATTTATTAACATATTCCCATCGAAACCCAAGTAACGAAGCTGGAGGCATTACTTTTCATTCTGCCCTCGTAGATGCATCCTTGGAAGAGCAGCTGTGAAGGTACCAGATAAGGTCCTCAAGGGGAAAGATATATCATTAAAGTGCTGTCAAAGTGTGTCCATCCTACAGTGTAGATACTACACACTCCAAGAAGTCTACGCTGAAAAAGTGTACTTGTCCAAAGTCCACCTGCAACTGACTTCTGCCATGTCGTTTGCTCCCTGGTTTTGCCGTTTTGGAGTTTCCCCCATTGGCGCAAAGGGCCAGCCTTGACCTTTGAGGGGGCTTTGTGACCCCCCAGGAGGTAGAAGTGACATTTGGGAGCGACGGCCCCGAAACGCCCGGACCGTGACAGCGGACGGAGAGCCACTGATCCTTTGTGAAAGCCTTGCTATTGAGAGCGGCCGTCTCCTTCGGCCGTCACCTGTTTCCTCCATAATTGCTTTGTCAGTTTGAGCTTGAAAACCCTGGGGAAATGGGAAAGTTTGAAAAAGATACCATTTGGAGTAGAGGAAAAACATATACACGTAAACACATATCTATATCTATAATATCTTGCCTTTCAAACCCCAATGCTTCCTAAACTTGGAGCTGGCAGCCAAGGCCTTTGGAGAGGCCAAATACTTTGGACAGGGCTATCTGTCTGTCTGTCTGTCTGTCTATCTATCTATCTATCTATCTATCTATCTATCTATCTATCTATCTATCATCTATCTATCTGCAAGGGTTGAATGAAAACTAATGCCTCCACCTTCGTAACTCCTCAACTGATGGCAGTCCTGGTCTGCGGCAGGTCCTGGCTTGTTCAGTAGACTCTCCTCTACAGTTAGTTCTATTTGGCGGGAAGCCTTAGCATTGAACGGTTGTGTTGTTAAAGTGGCAAATATGGAACCCTGAGCAGACGGTCAGTCAATGAGACTCAAGCAACGTGCAGTCATTGAATTCTTGACAGCAGAGGTGTCACCCCAAAGGAGAAAGGTATCACCTTCATTCTCGTAACGAAAGAGGAGTTCCTGGCAAATTTCAAGTCTGTGCGCTTTATTTATTTATTTATTTATTTCCATCATTTCTATCCCGCCCTTCTCACCCGAAGGGACTCAGGGCGACTCACAGTCTGGCAAAATTCAATGCCAATATACAATACAAAAAGATAAAGCATAAGCAATTAAAGCAATTAAATAATTTAACAAAGTACAATAAATAGATTTAAAACAATACAATATAAAATACTTGAGCCATTCGTCCACAAGACCTTGTACATGAACCGCTTTCATTTCAGGCGTCAGCATCCCAGGTACCCATCGTGCACAGATCTTCCGAGAGCCAAGCAAAGCAATCATGTGACCCACACGTTCTTGTGAAATGCCGATTATGCTTGAAATTTCTCCCTGAGTGATACGACAATTGTCCTGAGTCAATCTGACCACTGTTTGCTTGTGAAACTCGGTGGTTGCTGTCACAGGACATCCAACTCTTTGTTTGTCAGATGTTCCCACCTCAACATCTTTAAACGTACTCGCCCAACGAGGCACAGGACTCACATCAATACAATCCCCATAAACATCTTGCATTCTCAGATGAATCTCCTCTGGGATGACACCTTCTGCGGTCAAGAATTCAGTGACTGCACGTTGGTTAATTCCCATTGACTGACCGTCTGCTGCCTTGTGAAACTACAACTCCCAAGATCCCATGGCATTGAGCCGTAGTGGTTAAAGAAGCATGAACTTGCGTCAATTCTACGTTGGAGATGCAATTCTCTACCGATGTGTCCACACCACCAATAGAAAATTGAGACCCCTTAAAACAGGCATGGGACAACTTGGGCCCTCCAGGTGTTTTGGACTTCAACTCCCACAATTCCTAAAAGCCAGTTGACTGTTAGGAATTGTGAGAGTTGGAGTCCAAAACACCTGGAGGGCTGAAGTTTTCACAGGCCTGCCTTAAAGGGTGCGTCTGCACTGTGGAATCAATGCCATTCGAAAGTCTTGCAAGGTCTTTGTCTCCACACTGGAAGCAGATGGATTTCCTCCCCAGAAGCCCAAAGAGGAGGACTGCTAAGATTCGGGCCAGTTAATTAGGGCTGCGGTGGTATCATGTGTGTTCCAAGGGTGGTTGGACTCCAACAGAGGAAACGCTCCCATTAATCAACCCAATGAAAGTGGAACCATTACTCCTGCCTTTTCTCTGGGGGAGAGGAGGATTAATGAGCGGAAAGCCAAGGCACCCTCCTCCATTTGTCACCACAGCTGGCTTGCTGGGACTGGAAGGGGAACTGGGAGGAGGTGCAACAATGAGGTCACTGGCAAGAACAATATCCAGTGGTGGACTCATCAGAGCACAAAAATGTATGGCTGGGGTCATAGAATCCTTGAACTGGAGGAGGACCCCCAAGGCCATCCATTCCAGCCCCTTCCTGCCAGGCAGGAAGACACAAGCCAGTCCTGTTTTGTCTTCCAAGAACAGCCTTAAAACAATGTAGTTAGTAAATGAAAACTGCTTTACTTCATCAAAACATAAAGAACAGCATACTCAGTGGTATAATACAAAATGAAGCAAGGCAGTCTTAGGGCAAGCACAGTTCTTAGTCTCTGATAAATTCCCAAATCAAGTAGCAGTCTTACTTCAGACAAAGAAACAGCAATAAATCTTTAGGAGCAGTTTTCCAGATGCAGACTCGAAGCAGGCACAAGGGGAGCGAAGGCTTAGGCATTAGAGTCAGTTTGTTACCAGCAAGAGCTGGCTGCACCTGCTTCTGATTTATGGCCCTGAGTCCCCTCACAGCTGCTAGGGCGGTTCCCAATTACTCAGTTGCATTTCTGGCAGCTATTCTAGCTGAACGACGTCTCTGCTCTGTTTCCTTTCACCTTTCCTGAAATGTGAGTACTTGCAAAATCTTCTCCTCAGCTTCCGACTGCTCCTCTGACTCATGAACACTTTCATGCTTCCCTTCTTCTTCTGAAGAAGAGGAATCACTAACAAAACCAAGCCCTCTTGACTGATAGCCTTCCAGCCACTGTTGAAAAGCCTCCAGAGAAGGAGACTCCCAAGAAGCAACAGATTTCATTGCTAGATAGCTCTTACCATCAGGGGGTTCTTCCTAATGTTTTGGTGGAATCTCTTTCCCTGCAATTTGAATCCATGGCTCTATTGAGCCTGTTGCATGGAAATGGCACAGCATTTCTAGTCATGGCGAAATACTCTTTGATGAACTTGTAGCATATCAATAACACTTGGGTATGACTGTGAATGTCATGATGCAATCCCTGTGGTAATGGCTGAATCACAACTATGTGAGGGTTATTGCAAAGAGGTTGCATCAGCCAATGTCCCTTACTGATATAATAATAATAATAATAACAACAACAACAACAACAACAACAACAACAACAACAACAACAACAACAAATCTTTATTTATATACTGCTTTTCTCCCTCATGGGACCCAAAGTGGCTTACAACATATTAAAATCACATAAACGACCATCAGAGTACATCAACAATAAATATAAGCATAATAAAATTAACAAATTAAGAAAAACAACTACAATATAAATTCAAAATTCATGTGGCATTGTATCGAGACATGTATAACCTATCAGGAGGTGGCTATATAAGGAGGATGAAAGAATCCCTCTTCTTCTCTCCTGTGTGACTCAGTGTGAGTATCTGCCTGTGTTGTATGTGACTGTTTAATTACTCTGATTGTTTGCAAGTACCAGGAATGAGGATCTGTGAATCCTGATTCCTGATTGTAAATGGTGAAGATTAAAGCCTCTGGATATTTTGGAATTTTTTAAACGAAAACCTGAATCTGTGAGCTTACTAAACAGTGTGTAGATAAGGACAGATGCTGGGAGTTGGACTCTGCTGATAGACGGGCTGAAGCGTGTTTTTGCTTTGAAAGGGCTCCGCTGTATTTTGCTTGCTATCCAGCTTGCAGTGGTTCAGGGAAGTTGTGATTTGGAAACTATAAATCGCTTCACGTACCAGCAAGAGAGTCCCAGTCTGTGTAGCAGAAAAAGACAAGCCTGTTCCCTCCTCAATATGACATCCTTTCAAATATTTAAACCTGCCCCCCGTGTCCCCTTCTCTCAGCCCTCTTGTCTCCTTCTGGCTGTTAGAAATTGTGGGAGTTGGCTGGCTTTGGAGCATGGGAGATGGATCCTTCCCACAGATATCCGTGTTCATATGACTGTTTATTGCCTATGTTTTGTTTGCACTTGTTGTATTTTGTATGTCACACCTTGAGTGTTCTGTTAGCCGCCCCGAGTCCCTCTGGGAGATGGTGGCGGGATATAAATAAATTATCATCATCATCATCATCATCATCATCTCAGGAAAGAACAGGAAGCAGACCATGGAGCTCTGGCACAAATCCATTACATGCTCCCCTCAAATCTCCTAGTTCATTGTGAGGAGACTGGGGGACGCCTGCTCGGCCCCACAACCGTTGACTTATGGGGTCCCACAGGGTTCGGTACTGTCCCCCATGTTGTTCAACATCTACATGAAGCCGCTGGGAGAGATCATCCGGAGTTTCGGGGTGCGGTGTCATCTGTACGCAGATGATGTCTGCGGAGATGGAGATGTTTTTATTAAATAAATCTATATATATAAAAGAGTGATGGCATCACGGCAATTCACAAAACAACAAAACTACAGGCCCCCCAACCTCAAAATTTGACAACACAACCCATCATCCACGCCTCAAGGTTGATACAACAAAAAGAAAAGAAAAAGAAAGTCCTAATTAGAGGGAGAGCAATAATTTTTTTATCCAATTGCTGCCAGTTTAGAGGGCTAATCTCTGCCCACTTGGTTGCCTAGCAACCAAGGGACAGCCAGGTTTCAGTTAGGGGACAGGCAGATTTAGGCCTCACTTAGGCTTCTTCCACAGATTATCTAATTTGCACTGGATTATATGGCAGTGTAGACTCAAGGCCCTTCCACACAGCTATATAACCCATTTATAATCTTATATTATCTGCTTTGCACTGGATTATCTTGACTCCACACTACCATATAATCCACTTCAGTGTGTATTTTATACAGCTGTGAAGAAGGAGCCTCATATAATCCAGTTCTGAGCAGATAATATAAGATTAGAAATATACAGTAGAGTCTCACTTATCCAACGTAAACAGGCCGGCAGGATAAGTGAATATGTTGGATAATAAGAAGGGATTCAGGAAAAGCCAATTAAACATCAAATTATGTAATCGTTATACAAATTAAGCACCAAAATATCATATTATACAACAAATGTAGAAAATGTAGTTCCATGCGCAGTAATGCTATGTAGTATTTACAGTAGAGTCTCACTTATCCAATGTTCTGGATTATCCAACACATTTTTGTAGTCAATGCTTTCAATATATCATGATATTTTGGTGCTAAATTCATAAATACATTAATTACTATATAGCATTACTGTGTACTGAACTACTTTTTCTGACAAATTTGTTGTCTAACATGATGTTTTGGTGCTTAATTTGTAAAATCATAACTTAATTTGATGTTTAATAGGGTTATCCTTAATTCCTCATTATCCAACATATTCGCTTATCCAACGTTCTGCCGGCCCGTTTATGTTGGATAAGTGAGACTCTACTGTACTGTATTTACAAATTTACCACTAAAATATCACAATGAATTTAAAACACTGACTACAAACACATTGATTATGAAAAGGCAGACTGCGTTGGATAATCCAGAACATTGTATAAGCGAATGTTGGATAAGTGAGATTCTTCTTTAATATGAAATAATTACTGGGATAGAATAATGCAGAACAATATAATCTCTAAAACCAGGACAGTAAATAAACAGGGGAATTCCACACAGGAAACAATCAGGGCCAGCTAACACCTCCCAACAAAGTATTCCTATCATCAAAGTCTGGAAAATCCTCTGTTTTCTCAGGGCCACAGACAGTAGAAGCACATAAAATATCGCAAACAACACCATTCTGAAAACAAGGGAATTCCAAACAGGAAACAATCAGGGCCAGCTAACACCTCCCAACAAAAAATTCACTCAGGGAGGAAACAGCCAGGCTTTAAAGCTGCAAGGCCATTACATCCTAATCATTTTTCCTAATTGCAGCATTCATACTTGCCTCCAACAAACAAAAAAACCCAATCAGAAATATTGTATATTCACAACCTTTAGGAAATAATATCCCCTGATGGCGCAGCGTGTTAAAGCGCTGAGCTGCTGAACTTCTGGACCGAAAGGCCACAGGTTTGAACTGGGGGAGCGGAGAGAGCCCCCACTGTTAGCCCCAGCTTCTGCCAACCCAGAAGTTCAAAAACATGCAAATGTGAGTGCATCAATAGGTACTGCTCCGGCGGGAAGGTAACGCCGCTCCATGCAGTCATCCCACATGACTTTGGAGGAGTCTACGGACAACGCCAGCTCTTCGGCTTAGAAATGGAGATGAGTACCAACCTCCAGAGTCAGACACGACTGGACTTAATGTCTGGGGAAAACCTTTACCCTTGACCTTAACTACCACCAATTCCTCAATACTTTATTTCCCATACCACCAGACTTCGCCACAGCAACGTGTGGCCGGGCACAGCTAGTATTATATATGATATAAAATATATAACCGCTGCCACTAAATTATAAAGATGTTTATTTAAACGCTGCCACCAATTAGTAAAGTTTTATAATGAGGTCACCAGATGTAAAGGGGATTATCAACGCTAGCCACCACTATAAGAAGATGCAGCCACTAGCTACTCAGAGAGGAGACCTTTGGTTTTCTTTCTCTTCTTATTTACTCTTGATGGTAATATATTTGACAGAAGCTGAGATGTTAGAAAGAACAATAACACGTTTATTCAGGCACAAAGCTTAGTGGTTACGGTAACGTTTCTACTTAGAGGCACTTTGATTAACAGTTGCAAAGCTAGAATGAGGTGTTTCAAACTCTTCAAAATGTCAATTCTTTCTCTACTGCTTTAAACTGCAGTCACCCTGTGAATTACAATCACAGATTATCTGTTCCTTATCCGGAGACAGACTACCTTAAAATAAGTCACCAAACGTATTTTAAACTGACTCAAAAATAAGCACTTGAGTCTCCCTGATCCCTTCAACTGAGGATCAGTCTTCACTGTACCTCATCAGGTCACAGACTAACTGCTTCTTTTTTAAACCTGCACTTCTCCACCAAAATGGCAGTTGGCTCCCCCCACTTCTCCATGGCAACCAACTCATGAGTGCAAAGATGTAATAACTGAAATATTGACCCTTTTAAAATACAATTAAACATGACATCTGTAAACCAAAAAAACTCACACTTCATTACAATGTCCAGCTCTGTCACTCCTTCCCACCTGTCACTAAGGAGGCTGTCCAGGTCCTGAACTAGTACTTGGCCGCTGTGTTGGACTGGATGAGGGCCAACAAATTGAAACTGAATCCAGACAAGAAAGAAGTCCTCCTGGTCAGTCGCAGGACTGAACAGGGTTTAGGGTTACAGCCTGTGTTGGACGGGGTCGCACTCCCCCTGAAGACACAGGTTCGCAGCTTGGGTGTTCTCCTGGATTCATTGCTGACCTTGGAACCCCAGGTCTCGGCGGTGGCCAGGGAGCATTCGCACAACTAAGACTTGTGCACCAGCTGCGCCCATACCTTGAGAAGTCTGACTTGGCCTGGGTGGTCCATGCTCTGGTTACATCCCAAATAGACTACTGCAATGTGCTCTACATGGGGTTGCCTTTGAAGACTGTTCGGAAGCTTCAATTGGTCCAACAAGCGGCAGCCAGATTGCTCACCGGAGCAGCGTACAGGGAGCATACAACTCCTGTGTTGTGCCAACTCCGCTGGTTGACAGTCTGCGACTGGGCACAATTCAAAGTGCTGGTTTTGACCTATAAAGCCCTAAACGGTCTGGCACAACTTACCTGTCCGAACGCATCTCCTCCTATGAGCCATCATCAATAACACTAAGATCGTCTGGGGAGGCCCTGCTCTCGGTCCCACCCACCTCACAAGCACAGCAGGTGGGAACGGGAGACAGGGCCTTCTCGGTGGTGGCACCTCAGCTGTGGAACTCCCTCCCTAGTAACATTCAGCAGGCCCCGACTCTTTTGGGCTTCAGGAAGAAGCTATGTGCACAAGCATTTAATGAGTAAGCACTATGATCCAACATGGTCTGAACTAAGATTTATGTGCAAGGTTCTGGACGAATGGGCTTAATGTACTTACATGTTTTTAAGCTTTGTATAATATTGTTTATTAAGTATTCTAAATTGATTTAAATGTGCTGTTTGATTTTTATTGAATTTTGTTCTGGGCATTGAATTTTGCCAGTTTTGTAAGCCCCCTTGAGTCCCCTCGAATGAGAAAGGCGGGGTAGAAATGTTGTAAATAAAATAAATTTAAAAATAAATAAATTATGGAAATTGGAAAGATCGTTGCCTGGGGTCCATTTGTGTTAGGCAACAATCCAAAGACAATTCACAATTATTATTTATACCCTTGATACCATTCATAATTTGGGGTCTGATTTCTCGATGTCAATGCTATGAGATCCTGGGAGTTAGTGTTTCGCGAGGCCTTTAGCTTTGGCGCCTCCCCAAACTATAACTCCCAGCGTGCAACATAGCAATCCAAGTCGGGTCCAACTGCGTTAACTCTGCAGTGCGGACGCTCCCTCCTCTGCCTGCGCCTCCGCCTGCTTTCGCCTCGGCCCTTCGCCTTCATCTGGGCCACATCTGCAGGCGCTTAGGCCTCACGATGTCACGGATAACCATCTATTACATGGCCAATTTTGGATGAATGTGTTTCTAATAATCTGCCGGCATTTAACATATTATTACTGTCACCTTAAACTGAGAATTAGATTTATAAGGGAGACGCAGAGAGGGTGGAATTCCTGCCACGTGTTGTGCCGAAGACCAGGCGCTGATCAGAAACAGGGCCGGCCGGTCCCCTCCCTCGGCTCCCTGCGGAGACCCCCAGCGCCCAGGGACCTGCTTCCAATAACCGGGCCTTCAGAAGAAGCAATTGCCATATCGGCCCTTGTAAGGAGGCCGCCTGCTTGCTTAAGGCTTGGCAGACACGAGGCTCGGGCTTTAAAGGTGACCGAGGGGACGGCAAGCCTATCAGGGGGGACACAAGGCCAGGAGGCAGAAATCCAGGGCTCCCAAATCAAAGCACCCCGGCTGCATCTGCCCTGCACAATAAATAATATAATAATAATAACTTTGTTGTTGTATGTCTTTCGGGCTGTGTGGCCATGTTCCAGAAGCATTCTCTCCTGACGTTTCGCCCACATCTATGGCAGGCATCCTCAGAGGTTGTGAGGTATGGATAAACTAAGTAAGGAAAGAATATATATATCTGTGTAGAGTCCAGGGTGTGGCAAGAGTCCTTTATCACTGGGAGCCAACATTAATGTTTCAGTTAATCACCCTAATTAGCATTGGAAAGGTTTTGTCTCTTGCCTGGGGGCATCCTTTGTCAGTCAAGCCCTCAGAGTTTTGGTTCCCATCTACTGTTTTGATTTTGGAGTTTTGTAATACTGGTAGCCAGATTTTGTTCATTTTCATGGTTTCTTCCTTTCTGTTGAAATTGTCCACATGCTTGTGGATTTCAATGGCTTCTCTGTGTTGTCTGACATGATAGTTGTTGGAATGGTCCAGCATTTTTGTGTTCTCAAATAATATCCTGTGTCCAGGCTGGTTCATCAATAATAACTTTATTTTTATACCCCGCCCCATCTCCCCGAAGGGACTCGGGGCGGCTTACATGGGGCCTTGCCCTATAAAACAATCAAATATCAATAACAAAGCAAAAGCACAATTAACCCAATGAAAACATCAACATCAGTAAAAATCAATCATTAAAATCAACATGAAGCATACAATGTTAAAAACTGGAGACTAGTTCATAGATCCCGAGCAAAGTGCAGAATGTGCCGAAATGGGGAAAAGGTCACAGCTGAAATGGACAATAAAATGCAGTATAACAATGGCAAGACATCAAGAATGGGGCTATTATGGAATGGGCAGATAGATCAATCCAACAACAATTAAACGTCAAAGGCCTTTTGGAAGAGCCAGGTTTTTAAACTCTTTGAACCCACAGGACTCTGTGATGGGGAATCCTGGGAGTTGTAGTTTGGTGAGATGTTTATAGCATCCGCACTGTAAATTTAATGCACTTTGGGACCACTTTAACTGCCGTGTGGCTCATGCTATGGAATCCTAGGAGTTGTAGCTTGGTGAGATATTTAGAATGCATCTGCATTGTGACTTTAATGCACTTTGGAACCACTTTAACTGCAATATGTTTCAATGCTATGGAATCCTGGGAGTTGTAGCTTTGTGAGGTATTGGGTGCATCTACATTGTAAAATTAATGCAGTTTGGCACCACTTTAAGTACTACATAGCTCAATGCTATGGAATCCTGGGAGTTGTAGTTTGGTGAGATATTTAGAGTGCACCTGTACTGTAAAATTAATTCAGTTTGGCACCACTTTAAGTGCCCCATAGATCAATGCTATGGAATCCTGGGAGTTGTAGCTTGGTGAGATATTTAGATTGCACCTGTACTGTAAAATTAATTCAGTTTGGCACCACTTTAAGTGCCCCATAGATCAATGCTATGGAATCCTGGGAGTTGTAGCTTGGTGAGCGATTGGGTGCATCTGCATTGTAAAATTGCATTGTAAAATTAATGCAGTTTGGCACCACTTTAAGTGCCACATAAATCAATTCTATGGAATCCTGGGAGTTGTAGCTTGGTGAACGATTGGGTGCATCTGCACTGTAAAATTAATGCAGTTTGGCACCACTTTAAGTGCCACATAGGTCAATGCTATAGAATCCTGGGAGTTGTAGCTTGGTGAACGATTGGGTGCATCTGCACTGTAAAATTAATGCAGTTTGGCACCACTTTAAGTGCCACATAGGTCAATGCTATAGAATCCTGGGAGTTGTAGCTTGGTGAACGATTGGGTGCATCTGCACTGTAAAATTAATGCAGTTTGGCACCACTTTAAGTGCCACATAGGTCAATGCTATAGAATCCTGGGAGTTGTAGCTTGGTGAACGATTGGGTGCATCTGCACTGTAAAATTAATGCAGTTTGGCACCACTTTAAGTGCCACATAGGTCAATGCTATAGAATCCTGGGAGTTGTAGCTTGGTGAACGATTGGGTGCATCTGCACTGTAAAATTAATGCAGTTTGGCACCACTTTAAGTGCCACATAGGTCAATGCTATAGAATCCTGGGAGTTGTAGCTTGGTGAACGATTGGGTGCATCTGCACTGTAAAATTAATGCAGTTTGGCACCACTTTAAGTGCCACATAGGTCAATGCTATAGAATCCTGGGAGTTGTAGCTTGGTGAACGATTGGGTGCATCTGCACTGTAAAATTAATGCAGTTTGGCACTACTTTAAGTGCTACATAGATCAATGCTACGGAATCCTGGGAGTTGTAGTTTGACGAGATATTTAGAGTGCATCCACACTGTAAAATCAATGCAGTTTGGCACCACTTTAACTGTATAACATGACATAACAGAACCCTGAAGGGGGAGAAAAAAGAGGAAGAAGAAGAAAGAGAAGAAGAAGAAAGAAGAGAAGGAGGACAAGGAAAAAGAAGAGAAGGAGCAGGAGAAGAGGAGAAAAAGGAGGCTCAGTGCTATGGACTCCTGGGAGCGTTAGTTTTGCAAGGTCTCCAGTGTAGATTCACCCAGAGGCAAATGCAACGCAACCCTATTTTCTTATAGAGGTGATGAACCTCCTCGGAGTTGATTTCTCCGCAAGCTCCCAATTCCCGAAATAGTGCAAATGCTTTGCATTCCTGGGCCTTGTGTTCTTAGGCAACGGAAGCGCATTCTCATCATCATAATAAATGTTGTTTGTCCGGCACCCAGTGGCCCAAACAACAACACGGAGACCCGCGGAGCCTTGAAATGTGCAAGGCCTCAAGCAAAACAGTGGACAAGAAAAGAAAACTCAGCGCATAGCATGGGGCAGGGAGTCGCTTCGCGGGCCAAGTCGGGCCTGGCTCCAAGGCAGCGCAATGGCTTCTTAAGAGACGGCCCTGCAGCAAAGATGGGAAAATAAGGATATGGTGGCACCTCGGTCTCCATTAGGGAATTGGCTCCGGATGCCATTAAAATCCATCAAAACATATTCAAAATTAATAACCACAGCACCCCTGGCCAGTGTAGACTCATATAATCCAGTTCCAAGCAGATAATGTGGGATATATAAGGGCTGAATTAAAAGTAATGCCTCCACCTTCGTTACTTGAGTCTGGATGGGAGTATTTTAATCAATCAAATGCAGGAATAATCCTTAGAATGTGCTCTTTAATGACCACTATTCACTTTTCCACTTCATCACCAGACAATTGGAAACATTTCTCCCAACGATGAACAGGTTTTCTGAAGCCGTCACGGAAGAAGTCAACACTCTGTTTCCGCAACCGGCGTCTCACAGGACCCATCGTGCACAGATCTTCCGACAGCCAAGCAAAGCAATAATGTGACCCACATGTTCCTGTGAAATGCTGACTATGCTTGAGATTTCTGTCTGAGTGATATGACAATCATCCTGAATCAATCTGTCCACCTTTTGCTTGTGAAACTTGGTGGTTGCTATCACAGGACGTCCAATTCTTTGTTTGTCACGCAAGTCAGATGTTCCCACCTCAACATCTTTAAACTTACTTGCCCAACGACACACAGGACTCACATCAACACAATCACCATAAGCAACTTGCATTCTCTGAGGAATCTCCTTTTGGGGCGACACCTTCTGCTGTCAAGAATTCAGTGACTGCACGTTGCTTAAGGCGCACTGCTTCCATACTTTGCACTTTAACAACACAACCGTTCAATGCTAAGGCTTCCTGCCAAATGGAACCGTCTGCACAGGGTTCCATACTTGGCACTTTAACAACACAACCGTTCAATGGTAAGGCTTCCCGCCAAATGGAACTAACCGTAGAGGAGAGTCTACTGAACAAGCCAGTACTTGCTGCAGACCAGGACTGCCATCTGTTGAGGAGTTATCAAGGTGGAGGCATTACTTTTCATTCAACCCTCGTATGATTTGACAATCTGGATTATATGGTGGTGTAGAAGGGGCCTGGGACACAATGGAGCTGTGGATTCAAATAGCTGGGAAATGGTTTCTTACTGAACATTAGGAAGAACACCCTGAAGATCAGAGCTGCATCAAAGTCCAGTGGAGTGTGTGTCCAAGCCTGCAGGTTTTAAAGCAGAGGCCATGGGCATGACCATCTGTCGGGAGGGCTTGGATTGTGTCTTCGTACATGGCTTTTGTAGGTTGGACTGCATGGCCCTTAGACTCCCTTCCAACTCTATAATTGTATCCTATAATGCAGTTTGGCCCCACTTGGACTGGCTTAATGCTTATGGAATCGTGGGACTTGTAGTTTGACAAGGACCTTTAGTCATCCCTGCTGATGCCATACTAAACTCCAACTCCAGTTGCACAGCATTGAGCCATGGCCATTCAAGCAGGGTCAAACTGCATTCACCCTGCGGTGTAGATGCATCCTTCCTCGGTTGCGAGCAGCCAGGCCCATCTGTTTTTAACTTTGGAGAAGTCCTTGGGAGTGTGTTTTGGATGCCGTGTTGTGCGGTTGTGCTTCTTGAACTCCTTCCTCGTTCTTTTCTGGCTGCCCTCTCCCCGCCCGAGTTCAAGATGATGGAGCATCAGGCGCAGAAGAAACAGCCGTCCCGCTTCCAAATCTGTTGATTGTTTGGAAGCGCAAGCGGCTATTTAAAACAATGCTGGAAAGCCTTCCTGGAGTTTGCAGGCCCCTCGGGCAGACTGCAAGGAACCAGGGCTTGACCCCGACTCCATCAGGTGTTGGCTGGGCCTCTTTGGTCCTGGAAAGAGCGACCGGCCGAGGGGGGATCCAGGAGTCAAGGGGGAGGCCCAGGCCCAACAAAGAGCATCCATCCGCTCCCCTTGCACGTGAAACCCTGGGCTGTATCCACACTGTTGCATTCATGCAATTTGGCACCACTTGCTCTGCCTTGACTGAGATCCTGGGAATGGTTGATCCAAATCTGGGGATCTTCCGTATGAATCTTTAGGTCTTCCAGTGCAACTCTACAGTCAACTTATCTAGATCCATCACAGTCTGGCTTTAGGCCGGGACATGGAATTGAGACAGCCTTGATCTCCTTAGTAGATGATCTAAGCAGGGAAGTGGACAGGGAGAGTGTGTCCCTGTTGGTTCTGCTGGACCTCTCAGCGGCCTTTGATACTCCAGACCACGGTATCCTTCTGGGACGCCTCGCAGGAATGGGGCTCTGGACACTGTCTTGCAGTGCCTCAAGACCTTCCTGGAGGATCACACCCAGAAGATGTTGCTGGGGGACACCTTCTCGGCCCCACAGCTGTTGTCCTTTGGGTTCCCACAGGGTTCAGTACTCTCCCCCATGTTGTCTAACATCTACATCTGGGGTCCTCAAACTTTTCAAGTGGAGGGCCGATTCACAGTCCCTCAGACTGTTGGGGGGCCAGACTAGGATTAAATAGACCAAAATTAGGATTGTTGTTGTTGTGTGCCTTCAAGTCGTTTCAGAATTAGGTCAACCCTAAGTCTAAGGTTTAGGACAGGGGCCAGGTAAGTGACTTTGGAGGGCCTTAGCTTGGGGACCCCTGATCTAGACAATCTCATAAGACCATAGGTAAGCAAAGAGACCTCCAAAGACCATCTAGACAATCTCATAAGACCATCGATAAGGAAAGGGACCCTCAAAGGCCATCTAGATGGTTTCATAACACCATAGGTAAGGAAAGGGGCCCCCAAAGGCCATCTAGACAATCTCATAAGACCATAGGTAAGCAAAGAGACCTCCAAAAACCATCTAGATGGTCTCATAAGACCATCGGTAAGGAAAGGGACCCTCAAAGGCCATCTAGATGGTTTCATAAGACCATAAGTAAGGAAAGGGGGCCCCAAAGGCCATCTAGACAATATCATAAAACCATAGGTAAGGAAAGGGACCCTCAGAGGCCATCTAGATTGTTTCACAGGACCATAGTTAAGGAAAGCGACCTCCAAAAGCTATCTAGATGGTCTCATAAGGCCATAGCTGAGCAAAGAGACCTTCAAAGACCAGGTAGACTTAGGTCAACCCTAAGTCTAAAGTTTAGGACAGGGGCCAGGTCAATGACCTTGGAGGGCCGCATCTGGCCCACGGGCCTTAGTTTGGGGACCCCTGATCTGCATGAAGCCGTTGTGTGAGATCATCCAGAATTTTGGAGTTTTATGCCATCTGTATGCAGATGATGTCCAACTCTATCACTTCTTTCCACCTGCTGCTAAGGAGGCTGTTCAGGTCCTGAACCAATGCTTGGCAACTGTGACGGTCTGGATGGGGGCAAACAAATTGAAACTGAATCCAGACAAGACGGAGGCACTCATGGTCAGTCAAAAGGCTGAACAGAGCATAGAGTTACAGCCTGTGCTGGATGAGGCTACAGTCACCCTGAAGACACAGGTTCTCAGCTCAGGAGTTCTTCTGGATTCATTGCTGAGCCTGGAGCCCCAGGTTTCAGTGATGGCAAAGGGAGCCTTTGCACAACTAGAACTTGTGTGCCAGTTGCGCCCATACCTTGAGAAACCAGACTTGGCCACAGCAGTCCACACTCTTGTTACATCTAAAATAGACTACTGCAATGCACTCTACATGGGGCTGCCTTTAAAGACTGTTCAGAAGCTTAAATTAGTCCAGTGGGCGGCAGCCAGATTGCTCACCGGAGCAACGTACAGGGGGCACTGTCCTGTTTTGTCTTTCAAGAACAGCCTTAAGACACTGTGGTAAGTTAATGAAAACTGCTTTACTTCAGCAAAACATAAAGTACAGCACGCTCAGTGAAATAATGCAAAAGAGAGCCAGGAAGTCTTAATTCAGATAAAGAAACAGGCATAAATCCAGATGCAGACTTGGAGCAGGCACCAGGGGAGCAAAGGCATTAGAGTCAGTTTATTACCAGCAAGAGCTGGCTGCACCTGCTTCTGCTTTATAGCCCTGAGTCCCCCCACAGCTGCTAGGACAGTTCCTAATTATTCAGCTGCATTTCTGGCAGCTATTCTAGCTGAATGACGTCTCTGCTCTGTTTCTTTTTGCCTCTCCTGGAATGAGGGTATTAGCAAAGTCTCCTCCTCAGACTCCAACTCACCCTCAGATTCATGAGCACTTTCCTGCTCCCCTTCCACTTCTGAAGAAGAGGAATCCCTGAAAAGCACACAACTCCCTTATTACGCCAGCTCCACTGGCAGCCAATCTGCTACCGAGCACAATTCCAAGTGCTGGCTTTGCCTATAAAGCCCTAAACGGATCTGACCCAGCTTACCTGTCTGAATGCATCTCCCCCTATGAACCAGCTTAAGATCTTCTAGGGAGGCCCTGCTCTCAGTCCCGCCTCCTTCGCAGGTGTGGCTCGTGAGAACGAGAAACAGGTCCTTCTCAGTGGTGGCCCCTCGGCTATGGAACTCCCTCCCCAGCGAGATTAGATCTGTTTCTTTCCTCCTGGTTTTCAGAAAGGAAGTCATAAACCTGGCTGTGGAACCAGGCATTTGGGATACATCCACGGCATTGACATGAACCAGTGATTCCCAAAGTGGATGCTACCGCCCCCTAGTGGGCGCTGCAGCAATCCAGGGGAGCGGTGATGGCCACAGGTACATATATCTTTCTGTTTAATTGCTATTAAAATTTAAAAAAAAATTAATTTCCAGGGCGCTGAGTAATATTTTTTCTGGAAAGGGGGCAGTAGGCCAAATAAGTTTGGGAACCACTGACATAAACGAAGCAGCTTGGATGACGATTATGGGATTAGGTGCTATGTTTTAACAGTTTTTAACTTGTATTTATACGTTTTATTTTTATTTTAAAGTTTAACGTACTGTGTCTTTTTATGTTTGTTTCAATGTGACATTGAAGAATTGCCAAAGCTGGAAGCTGTTCTGAGTCCCCTCGGGGGTGAGATACAGCAAGGTGGAAATGCAGTAGGTAAATAAATAAACTTCTGCAGCAGTTGGCCATGAGCATGTTGCAGGACCCAGAAATCCCTGGAGAAGGGTTATAGTTGGCCACCCCAACGTTGAACCCTGGTCTCTGTATCATGGCCCCTGATGGAGTATTTTGTCGTGATTTGTATGACTTGTGTTACTTATGTTCATTATTGCACTATGTTCAGTTGTTGTATGGTTTTAAGCTGCTATATGGTTTCCTGCTATGTTGGAAACCTCCCTGAGTCCCTTGTGGAGATAGGGAGGTATATAAATAAAGTTTTAAGGGTTATTTCTGGGAATCACAAAGTCCTAATGGTTTTTAACTGGGAATGTTTTAACAATGTTTATATTTAGTCCTATTTTAATGTTTGCGCATTTGTATATCTTAAATAGTACACTGATAGGTAAAGGCTGTGGCGCAGGCTAGAAAGCAAGCCAGCTGCAACAAATCAACAAATCACTCTGACCAAGAGGTCATGAGTTCGAGGCCAGCGTCTTGTCTCTGTCTCTGTTCTGTGTCATGGCATTGAATGTGTGCAATGTGATCCACCCTGAGTCCCCTTCAGGGTGAGAAGGGCGGAATATAAATGCTGTAAATAAATAAAATAAAAATAAAAGTAAAGGTTTCCCCTGACGTTAAGTCCAGTCGTGACCCACTCTGGGGGTTGGTGCTCATCTTCATTTCTAAGCTGAAGAGCCAGCGTTGTCCATAGACATCTCCAGGTCATGTGGCTACAGGCATGACGCATGGACCGCCGTTACCTTCCCGCCGGAGTGGTACCTATTGATCTACTCACATTTGCATGTTTTTGAACTGCAAGGTTGGCAGGAAGTACACTGATGCTCTTATGCTATAAATAAATATAGTATAAATAATAATAATAATAATAATAATAATAATAATCATCATCATCATCATCATGGTGCCAACAATCTGCCAACTGCAAAAGGCCACCCTACTGGGATCTGCACACATCATCCGAAAATACATCACACAGTCCTAGACACTTGGGAAGTGTTCGGCTTGTGATTTTGTGATATGAAATCCAGCATGTCTATCTTGTTTGCTGTGTCATACAATAAAATAATAATAATAATCATCATCATCATCCTCTGGTTCCACTCTATGATCAACTTCTGCAGGATGTTGACTGTGGAGTCATGCCGGAGGATCTATAAAAGGGATCTCTACGTCTCCCAGCACAACTCTTCGAAGTTGACAATAGAGTCTCCAGGTTTTTATAGGCCCTCCAGTGCAATTCTTTGGTCAACTTGTTTTGGAAATTTAACACTAGATTAGGAATCTCCAGGTCTTCCAGTACAACCCTGTGGTCAACTTCCATGGGTCGTTAATCATGCTGAAGGACCCATCATTGCTAGAGAAGGGTTTGCTTTGAATCTCTATGTCCTTTGGCATATCTCGGTGGTCATCTTCTGCAGGACGTTGGCTATGGAGTCATGCCAGAGGACCTATACATGGCTAAAGACGGGTTCTCTTTAGGAATCTGCTCTAGTTTGCTGCCCCGTCATTGCATCTCTCCAAAGGCTGTGCCTCTTGCAGATCCCAGAACAGGTGTCCTTGTGGCTTTGGGTCTTTTCCAGATGCCTAATTCTGGCCTCCTTGGCTCTTGACTTTCCAGTCTCTTTCCATGACGAACAAGGAACCGGCTGACTTAGGATGTCCTGCTCCGGTTCCTTGTGTTTGCCTCGGTTCTGCTGGGAGAGCCATGGAGACGTGATCTGGAAGAGGCCGATGAGCTCATGGGGAGCCTCCCTTGTCCTTGACCCAAGCCAAGACAGGCCAAGCCAAGGGGGACCGGGGTTTCCATCGCAGCTTTGGGGACGCTCCGTTTTTTCCATTCCTCAGCCTCGCTATTTATAAGACGGCTTCCCTTCCCTCCGGGGACAGTCCCGCACGGCTATGACTCTCTGCTCTGTGAATAATCCCCATATTTCATCGCTGTTGATGGGCCTCCAGACGCGGCGCTGAAATGGGAAATGTCCTTTTTGCACTTGGAACGGGATGCACATTTATCATCAGAAGAATGCGAAGGACGGTTTTACCCTCTTGCCAGAACTGCCTTTGGGTGCATCTACACTGTAGAATTAATGCAGTTTGGTGCCACTTTACTATCCACAGCACAGAGTTGCACTTTGACAAGGTCTTCTGCCCTCTCTTCCAAAGAAGGCTGCTGCCTCTCCAAACTACAACTCCCGGCATTCCATAGCACTGAGCCATGTCAGTTTAAGTGGTACCAAACTGCATTAATTTGACAGTGCAGATGCAGTCTTTATGCTTTGAGTTGGTTTTCAGGTCTACTCCATCCAGATATGAAAAAATTCATTTTATAATCCTTAAGTTACCCATTGGATGTGCAATGGAACATCATTAGCAGACAGGAAACAATCAGGGTCAGTTAACACCTCCCAACAAAGGATTCCCCCAGGCAGGAAGCAGCCAGGCTTTGAAGCTGCCAGGCTTTTCAATGCTAATCAAGATGGTCAGCTGCAACATTCCCACTTGCCTCCAACAGACAAGAGTTCTTTCTCCCACTCTGGACATTATTCCACAAATGTATAAACCCCACTTGCCTAGTTTCCAACAGACCTCACAACCTTTGAGGATGCCTGCCATGGATGTGGGTGAAATGTCAGGAGAGAATGCTTCTGGAACATGTCCATACAGCCTGGAAAACTCTCAGCAACCCATCATTAGCACCACTGTGCACAAGAAGCATCAGATGTTGTATAACCAAGGGCGCAGTCCTTTGTACATGTGTATCCATGTGCAATTCAGATTTGCCTCTATCCATATGCAACGAGCATCCATGTGCATGCAGCAGTAATACAGTTCAGTTCATGTGCAATACACCAAATGCATGACATGTTTCCTCAAATGTTTCCCAAGTATAACAGAGTTGTGCTGAAAGACCTAGAGAATGACGATGGAGAGCATATGTTGTCAAACATGGATACATGAAAGCATAGGTAATAGCAGGGGTCCCCAAACTAAGGCCCGGGGGCCGGATGCGGCCCTCCAAGGTCATTTACCTGGCCCCTGCCCTCAGTTTTATAATATAACATTTTTGTATTAGTTTTAATAATATAATATATTGTATATACATATAATATTGATAATAATATTATGTTATACAATATAATACTAATAGTAATACCATATAATAATATTAATTATATGTTATATATTACATAACATATAATAGTATAGTGGTATAGTTCAATATAGAATTATATAATGCTAATATTGTGCTATGCTAATAATATAATATATTACACTTTTTTGTTACTCCCCCCATCATCTATCCTCCAGACTGTTTGCTATCTTATGTCTCTGCTCCCCGTGGTTTTATTCTTATCTTTTTCTCACCCCAAGTTTTAACTGAGTGTTCATGCGGCCAGCCCTGTTATATTGCTTTTTTGATTTTGTGTGGTACTGTACATGATTATTTTTGTATTGTTGTAATTGTATTATGATATGTTGTTTTTATATTTTGCTATATTGTACTGTCTTGGGCATGGCCCCATGTAAGCCACCCCGAGTCCCCGTTGGGGAGATGGTGGCGGGGTATAAATAAAGTTTATTATTATTATTATTATTATTATTATTATTATTATTATTATTGACACAACGACGTTGTATGACACAGCAAACAAGATAGATATGCTGGATTCCATATCACAAAATCACAAGTCGAACACTTCCCAAGTGTCTAGGACTGTGTGATGTATTTTCGGATGATGCGTGCAGATCCCAGTAAGGTGGCCTTTTGCAGTTGGCAGATCGTAATTTTGTCAATGTCTATTGTTTCCAAATGCCGGCTGAGATCTTTTGGCACGGCACCCAGTGTGCCCATCACCACTGGGACCACCTGCACTGGTTTCTGCCAGAGTCTTTGAAGTTCAATCTTGAGGTCCTGATAGCGGCTGAGTTTTTCCTGTTGTTTTTCTTCAATGCGACTGTCACCTGGGATGGCAACATCAATGATCCAAACCTTGTTCTTTTCCACAACTGTGATGTCTGGTGTGTTGTGTTCCAGAACTTTGTCAGTCTGGATTCGGAAGTCCCACAGTATCTTTGCGTGTTCATTTTCCACAACCTTTGCAGATTTGTGATCCCACCAGTTCTTAACTGCAGGGAGGTGATACTTGAGGCATAGGTTCCAATGAATCATTTGGGCCACATAGTTGTGCCTCTGTTTGTAGTCTGTCTGTGCAATATTATTATTATTATTATTATTATTATTATTATTATTATTATTATTATTATTATATTGTATGTACATACAGCTGCTCTGAGTCCCTTTCGGGCTGAGAAGGGTGGGATATAAATGTAGTAAATAAATGCAGTAAATAAATAATTAATTTTAGACTTAGGCTCGGCCAAAGTCTGAAATGACTTGAAGGCACACAACAACAACAACAATCCTAATTACCTTGACTATTTCATTGGCCAGTAGCAGGCCCACACTTTCCATTGAAATCCTGATAGGTTTATGTTGGTTAAAATCGTTTTCATTTTTAAATATTGTATTATTTTTTCATTGTTGTTGTTGTTTCACTACAAATAAGACATGTGCAGTATGCATAGGAATTTGTATTTTTTTTCCAAATGATAATTCGGCCCCACAACAGTCTGAAGGATTGTGGACCGGCCCTCGGCTTCAAAAGTTTGGGGACCCCTGGGTAATAGCAAGCCCTATTGATGCGCTCCCTTCCCTTGGCCAGAGAAGCTGTCAAGGGGAAAGTGATGCACGGAGTTTGCCTTTGCAAGGGAGACTCGCATGTGCAAAACAGGCCTTGGAGCAGAACCGAAAACGAATGCAACTTTGATTGAGACCGGCTTGATCTCCTCTCTTTCGATTCCAAAGCACCGGCCGTTTACTTAAAACGATAAGCCCGGATTTGCCGAATTATGTTATGCGCGTACAGTAAACAAACAGTCAACATGAGAAGGACAGACCCCGAAGGAGGCATCGCCGGATCCCTTTGTAACCGACACTTTCCCCCATAATGACTTCTAATCCCTTTCTGGTGCTACGGAAAACACTGCAACGAACAGACGCACAATGAAGTATTGCCCTTGCTGTTGTTGGTGTTGTTGTTGTTGTGTGTGTTTTTTTAAAAAAAAATCCATTTTGATTCACTTAAGGGCTCTTTGTTGCAAGCCCAGCTGGCGCGGGATGCTCCAGTGAAGCAGGAAAAAATATACATTTTGCAAAGTAGGTGCTTCCCAACGAGGGCCAGAGCAAGAGGAAGAAATCCCTCCCGGACATATTGGCCTCGTCTTCGGAAAACATGGGATCATGCGAGGAAGGGCGGGAGGAAAGTCATCCAAAGGAGTAAATAAACGCAGGGAAGGAGCCTCCACGCCCCACGCCTGCCCTATGGCAAACCCCACAGGAAAAGAGAAGGCTTTTCCAGCAGGAGAAGAGAAGAGTCATGGAGGTGTGTAGCGCATGACACAACCCTATAGAACAGAGTCATAGACTCATGGAGTTGGAAGGCACCCCAAAGGCCATCCAGTCCAAACCTATTTTGCCAGACAGGAAGGCACCATCCGATCCCTCTTGACCAGAGGTCCTCAAACTTTTTAAGCAGGGGGCCGGTCCACAATCCTTCAGACTGTTGAGGGGCTGAATTATCATTTGAAAAAGAAATACGAACAAATCCCTATGCACACTGCACATGTCTTATTTGTAGTGCAAAACAACAATAATGAAAGAACAATAAAATATTTAAAAATGAAAATAATTTTAACCAACATAAACCTATCAAGATTTCAATAGGAAGTGTGGGCCTGCTTCTGGCCAATGAGATAGTCAAGTTAATCAGGATTACAGGGTTGTTGTGTGTCTTTCGGGCTGTGTGGCCATGTTCCAGAAGCATTCTCTCCTGACGTTTCGCCCACATCTATGGCAGGCATCCTCAGAGGTTGTGAGGATGCCTGCCATAGATGTGGGCGAAACGTCAGGAGAGAATGCTTCTGGAACATGGCCACACAGCCCGAAAGACACACAACAACCCTGTGATTCTGGCCATGAAAGCCTTCGACAACACATGAATCAGGATTGTTGTTGTTGTTGTTGTTGTTGTTGTGTGTCTTCAAGTCATTTCAGACTTTGGGCAAGCCTAAGTCTAAAATGATTTATTTATTCATTTACTACATTTATTTACTACATTTATATCCCGCCCTTCTCACCCCGAAGGGGACTCAGAGCAGCTGTGTGTACATACAATATATTATATTATTAGCATAGCACAATATTAGCATCATATATTACTATATTGAACTATACCACTATACTGTAATATTATATGTAATATATAACATATAATTAATATTATTATATGGTATTATTATTAGTGTTATATTGTATTACATTATAATATTATTATCAATATTATATGTACATACAATATATTATATTATTAGCATAGCACAATATTAGCATCATATATTACTATATTGAACTATACCACTATACTGTAATATTATAAGTAATATATAACATGTAATTAATATTATTATATGGTATTATTATTAGTATTACATTGTATAACATGATAATATTATCAATATCATATGTATACATAACTGATAAAATTGATATAAAATATTATATTATAAATGAGGGCGGGGGCCAGGTAAATGACCTTGGAGGGCCGCATCCGGCCCCCGGGCCTTAGTTTGGGGACCCCTGCTCTTGACGGTGGACATCCAGCATCTGTTGAATCATGAGACTTTCCAAGCGAATATATACCCACAAGTACAATGATATGCACTAGTAAGCGGTCAATAAACAGATATAAAATACTAGCTGTGCCCTGCCACGCGTTGCTGTGGCCAATTGGAATTGCAGTGAATAGCCTCGCTGCTTGAAAGCCTGGCCGTTTTCTACATAGGGTATGCTTGCTAGGCCAAGTTGAATGAGATGGAGTAGCCTCGTGGTTTCCAGAGTCTGGAAGGTGGAAGGCTGTTCAGTGTTAATCAAGGTGGGCCACAAAGGGGTGGATATATGTGTGGAATAACGTGCAGTGTGGTAGAAAGAACTGTTGTCTGGTTGAGGCAGGTGTTGCCATGGATCTGCTTGATTAGCATTGAATAGGCCTGCAGCTTCAAGGTCTGCCTGGTTTGTAGTTGGAAGAATCCTTTACTGGGACGTGTTAGCTGGGTGTGATTATTTAAGTTGTTTAGCATTGAATGGTCTTGTAGCTTCCAAGCCTGGCTGCTTCCTGCGTGAGGGAATCCTTTGTTGGGAGGTGTTAGCTGGGCCTGGTTGTTTCCTGTGTGGAATTCCCCTGGGTTCTGAGTGTGGTTGTTTATTTAGTGTCGTGATTTTAGAGATTATATTGTTGTGTATTGTTATTAGAGCACAGTAATTATTATACATTATATTGATAATGTTATATGATTTGCCTGGAACAGGCTTATATGAGGCCCCTTCTACACAATGATTTAAAATTCACACTGAAGTGGTGTTTTTTTGGGGAGTTTTTTGGGGTTGTTTTTTTTTTGGTTTTTTGCTGTGGCCTAGGAGGCAGCCTGGCTTTGAAGCTGAAAGGCTGTTTAGTGTCAATCAAGGTGGGTCACAAAGGGGTGCATTCCGGTTTTTGGGTTTTTTTTTTTTGCCCCATGGAGGTTAGGGAGGTGTAGTTTTTTTGTAAGAACATAGAGACGTGGATGAGGGGTTGTGTTGTCAATTTTCTAGGTTGGGGGGCCTTTAATTTTGTTGTTTTGCCCGGTGGAGCGATGCCATTCTCCTTCTATATATATAGATAAACTTATATTGAATGAAGCACAATCAGTACAGAATTTACAATGTGATGCTAATGTTCCATACATCAAAATGAATGTATAACTGATCAATGTTTGCTCTATATATATAAGTTTTCACTTGTTAAATCAATCAGTTGAAACTGAAGAGCTTGTAGAACACACACACACACACACACACAACAGGTTTCGACTTAGTCTTCTTCAGGTGTGTTTATAATTGTACATTCACATGAAACACACTTTACATTCTTCTCTCAAGTTTATCTTTTTTCAAAGGTGGGTTAGTGTCTGTGAATTTATGTACAGCAGAGTCTCACTTATCCAAGCCTCGCTTATCCAAGTTTCTGGATTATCCAAGCCATTTTTGTAGTCAATATTTTCAATATATCGTGATATTTTGGTGCTAAATTTGTAAATACAGTAATTACAACATAACATTACTGTATATTGAACTACTTTTTCTGTCAAATTTGTTGTAAAACATGATGTTTTGGTGCTTAATTTGTAAAATCATAACCTAATTTGATGTTTAATAGGCTTTTCCTTAATCCCTCCTTATTATCCAAGATATTCGCTTATCCAAGCTTCTGCTGTCCCGTTTAGCTTGGATAAGTGAGACTCTACTGTATTTAGATGATACTCTGCTGATTCTTTTTTTAATTCTTATAACGAGAATCATAAGACTTCCCATTTGGTACAACCCCTTCTGCAAGGCAGCAAGACACAATCAAAGCACCACCAAGAGATGGCCATCCAGCCTCCGCTTAAAACCCTCCAGAGAAGGATCCTCCACCAGACTCCCAGGAAGCATATTCCATGGTTGAACAGTTCTGGCCTTCAGGAAGTTCTTCTTCCTAACGTTTAGGTGGAAACTCTTTTCCTCCCATTGGAATCCATGGCTCTACTGTGTCCCAGTCGATGGAGCAGCAAGAAACAATCCTTGCCCATTCCTCCTCAATGAGACATACTTTCAGATACTTAAACATGGCTCTCATGTCCCTTCTCAACCATCTCTTCTCCAAGATAAGTATTTCCATCAACCACAACTGATCCTCCGAGGGATTCATGCCCGCCATACATTCCCAGGGAGGATTGTCCTTCCAACTCTGTTGTACGCCTGCAAGAATATGGACTTTCTACAAGTGTCCCTCTCAACTTCTGGAATGATTCCATCAGTGTTGCCTTCAAAAAAAACCCTTCAAATCTTTTGGGAAGAAGACTAGCAGAGAAATGTCAGTGTTTTTGGAAGAAGAAGCAAAGGCCACCAGCATCAAATCCATGATCCTCCAAGTGTATGGAGATATATCTTTTAGGGTTGTGCCATTTGGGTAAACCGTGATCCTTTTTGGTGTTCTGGATTACAGTAGGGCCCCCGATCTGTTTTTGGGAGCTTCCTGAATAAGGGACAACAAAAATCTGTTTTCGATCCAGGAAGTCGAAATATTAGTTTTGATCCTGCCCATTGGTGGCAATGGAGGGGACTTCCTAGGCTCCCCTTCCCATCATTTTTGCGGCATCAGTCTTAAGAAGCCACCCTTTCTGGGCTCGTTTGTTCTTATAATAACTGGATTAAAAGCACCAAAGTTAAGAAACTACCCTTTCTGGGATTGTTTGTCCTTATATCCTTTCATTCAGAACTGGATTTAAAGCACTAGAGTTTAAGATACCACCCTTTCTGGGATTGTTTGTCACTTTGGGGAGAGTGGGTGGGGTACAAATAAAGCTTATTATTACAGTAGAGTCTCACTTATCCAACATAAACGGGCCGGCAGAACGTTGGATAAGCGAATATCTTGGATAATAAGGAGGCATTAAGGAAAAGCCTATTAAACATCAAATTAGGTTATGATTTTACAAATTAAGCACCAAAACATCATGTTTAACAACAAATTTGACAGAAAAAGTAGTTCAATACGCAGTAATGCTACGTAGTAATTACTAGCACCAAAATATCATGATGTATTGAAAGCATTGACTACAAAAATGTGTTGGATTATTCCAGAATGTTGGATAAGTGAGACTCTACTGTATATCCTTCATTAAGAACTGCCCTTCTCTGGACACCTTCCACCTTGTCCACTCCCTTCTGAATTCTGGGGCCCAGAACTGGACACAGGCTCGTTTCAGGTGAAGTGAGGTCTCACCAAGGATGAATAGGTTATGACCATGACTTCCCTCAATCACAACTCTAGACTCTTGACATCTTGTTGGCTTGTGTGGTGCCCATTTTGGGATTTGGGACTACGGGACGGAGGGGAACAATCCGGAAAATGGGTGCCTTTATGTGCTTGTTGTTGAATTTCTTTGCACATGCCAGCCCAATTGCTTGCCAACATTGACATTCCCTTGAGGCTGAGAGAGTGTGACTCACCTAACATCACCCAGTTGGTTTCCGTGGCTGAGTGGGGCATCCAATATGGCATTTACAGATCTGTATGTTCCTGACGACACACAGCAGCAATAACAGGAAATCTATCCCAATTTGCAATTGGGAGCATGGTGAGAAGTACTGAAAGGAGGACCAGAGCTCACCAGGAAAGCATGCATTTAGCTTTCTGTGTGTCCAAGAAAAAGTTGGAAACTAGGACTTGACTCTGGTCTCCATATTCTAGTGTGCATCTACACTACAGAACGAATGCGGCTTGACATCACTTGTACTTTCCTGGCTCAATGCGATGGGATCACGGGAGTTGTAGTTTGGCGAGGGACCGTCCCTCTTGGGCAGAGGTTAAAAGCCTTGCAAAGCTGCAACTCCACTGCACTGAGCCATGGCAGTTAAAGTGGTGTCAGACTGCATTAATTCTGCAGTGTAGATGCACCTCATGTTGGACAGAAGGAAGAGACTCCCTGGAAACATTTGTGGGCTTTTCCACAAAACTTTGGAAAGGGCCTTGGAGCCTGGATGAACCGTATGGCAAAGGCAACCCGTCCGACTGACGGCAGCATCCTCAATCCTTATGGGCTTGGAAACACAACTGTTTCTGTTTAATACATTCTCCTCCTTTTGTGTATTTTACAAAATGTATCTTTCAGCAGTGAAATCCAAGACGGTTGAATGTGGAAGAGGAGAGGGGAGAAATGCGCTCCGTGAGCTCACAGCGCATGACTCGAAAGGCAGCCTCTGGGTTTTGGAGGCCCAGAGAGCCTTTCTCTCACATTTACCCCTTCGCCACAACATTAATAATGGTCAGAAATGCGACAGGTTGGGCCAGGATCGGCCTGGACATATATTTCATGCAAGCATCCCCTCCTTCCATCTGAGCTTTTAAACCATCAAGCCAACAAACTGCTATTTCTTCTTCTTCCAGGGATTGAAATGCAAAATCATTTGAATTAAGAACCATCTGGGATTTAAGAGAGAAATTGTAGTTGCAATCCAGACTTGGCAGGATTTTATTATATGAGGATTGTGTTGCATAAATCTTTGTATGCTGAGGTATGCTCTAATCCTGCCATCCAAACCTTATGAAGTACTGCCCTTGTTTTTCATTGTCTCCTTGTTTTATTTTGTAATGGATATTACTATTTATTGTATTGCTTATTGTGTTGTGATGTGTTGTTCTTTTATATGCTGTTTATATTGTATTGTTTTGGGCATGGCCCCATGTAAGCCGCCCTGAGTCCCCTTTGGGGAGATGGTGGCGGGGTATAAATAAAGTTTATTATTATTATTATTATTATTATTATTATTATTATTATTATTATTATTATCATCATCATCATCATCATCATCATCATCATCATCAACACAACGACATTGTATGGCACAGCAAACAAGATAGATTATTATTATTATTATTATTATTATTATTATTATTATTATTATTATGCTCCATGTTAACATTGAACTATGGAATGCAATGTGCAATGCACAGGCATGTGCAATGACAATGCATGCACTACTCTGACAACCATTGGTGCTTTACATACCCATAGGTTCCCTTGTGCATGTGTTGCCCTTTTTTGTCCATAGTATAATGCAGGGTGCTTAACGGAAGGATGGAGTTTGCAACCACGACGTAACCATCTGAGGATCGATTTCCGCTGCACAAGCTCCATTTAAGATCTCGACTTCTGCTTCTAAAACATTGAAAAACACAGACTTTCAACCTTGGGGAACAACATTCATAACAGAAGACGCCCACAAGATTTGGACAGATATTATACTGCACACTGTTACGTTGTTTTACATTGTCTAATTTGCAATTGGGAGCATGGTGAAAAGCACTGAAAGGAGGACCAGAGGTCACCAGGAAAGCATGCATTATGGATGCAGAATATTCATTGCACCGGTGGCACAATAGGTCAAACCCTTGTGGTGGCAGGACTGCTGACTGACAGGTCTGCGGTTTGAGTCTGGGGAGAGCGGATGAGCTCCCTCTGTCAGCTCCAGCTCCCAATGCAGGGACATGAGAGAAGCCTCCCATGAGGATGGCAAACATCAAACATCCAGGCAATGTCCCCTGAGCAACGTCTTTGCAGGTGGCCAATTCTCTCACACCAGAAGTGACTTGCAGTTTCTCAAGTTGCTCCTGACACAGAAAAAAAAAATCCAAAGAAATAGCATCCAGTGGGAAGTGTGGAGGGATGGCCGTGTTGTTTTTGTGACATGTGCTAGGGAAAACATTTAATTTCATGGTTCCGTTTACAATGGCAATGAGGTTGTTCTATTCCAAGTGGGAAAGGCCCCTACATGGGAAAGGAATGCCAAATGGGGAATCTGGCCAGCAGGCTCTGCCTCTTGGCCGACCATCTCAATGGAGAGGGGAGACCCTTTCCGGGCTTTCAAAAAGCTGTGCCATCCATGGTGCTGAAGCGCTTTGGGGAATGCAGTTCAGCACTTTGGAGAGCTCCTGAGAAGTCTGGTGATCTCAACCCTTGGGAGACATCAAGGTCCATTGAGCTGGAGCCCATCAGCCTGCTCCTTCCTCATGCAACTAGGAGGTTATGGCCCGGAAAAGGAGAGCCATGCACTCTTTACTATATCTTCCCTTCCCTCTTCGCTTCCTTTCTCTTTCCCTTTATTTCCCTTCCCTTTGTCCTTCCCTTCTTTCTCCTCTTCCCCTCCCTCTGCTCATCTCTTCTTTCATCCCTCTTCTTCCGCTTCCCTTCCCTCTCGTCTTCCCTTCCCTCTTCTCTTTTACCATTTCTCTTCTCCTCTTTCTTCTCCTCCCTTCTCTTCTGTTCATTTCTCTCTTCTTAATCTTCTCCTATTCCCTTCCCTTCTCTGTTCCCTTCTCATCCCTCCCTTTTCTCTCCTCTCGTCTCCTCTTGTCTTTTCTTCTCTTCCCTCCCTCTCCTGTGTCAAAAATGCCCTACATGACTCTCTAAGGAGGCATTCGGGGGCATTCTTGTTTTCTGGTGATGTTTTTCCTATTCCAATGATGCCACATGAAGACCCCTAAGCAGGGGCAGCCCTAGGTAATTTCGCCTTGTAAGCGAACCTACTGGCTGTGCCCCACCCGAAATTGTGCCCCCCACCCCCAAGGCCCTGCACATACCTCCTTTGGTGGCCGCAGCGGCAGCTGGGAGGACCATCACCTCCCTCCCAGGCGAAGGCCTCAACTGAGGCCTAGCTCTTCTCACAAGACCTTCCGCGTTCGCCGTGGAGGGAGGCGATGGTCCCCGCCGCTGCCTCTCTCCTCGGCAAACGCGGAAGGCCTCATCTGAGGCCTAGCTCTTCTCGCGAAGTCTTGTGAGGACTCGCGAGGTCTTCGCGAGACTTCACGAGAAGAGCTAGGCCTCAGCTGAGGCCTTCCGCATTCGCCGAGGAGGGAGGCGGCGGCGGCGGCGAGGACCATCGCCTCCCTCCTTGGCAAAGGCCTCATCTGAGGCCTATCTCTTCGCCGAGGAGGGAGGCCATGGTCTCTGCCGCCGCCGCCTCCCTCCTTGGTAAATTTACACAGGGGCGCTGTTGAGGCCTCGACAGTGCCCCCCCTCCCCCGACGTGCACCCCCGACACTTCAACGGCCTCCAACTTGGACCAGGCCTGCCCCTAAGGAGGCATGTGTGGGCATTCTCGTTTCATGGAGACCCTTTCCTGTGCCAACAATGCCCTATGAGGACCCCTAAGGATGCATTTCGGGGCCTTCTTATTTTCTGGAGACCCTTTGCTATGCCAACAATGCCCTATGAAGACCCCTAAGGAAGCATTTGGGGCTTTCTTGTTTCATGGAGACCCTTTCCTGTGCCAACAATGCCCTATGAAGACCCCATAGGAGGTATTTGTGGTACTTCTTGTTTCATGGAGACCCTTTCCTGTGCCAACAATGCCCTATGAGGACCCCTAAGGATGCATTTCGGGGCCTTCTTATTTCCTGGAGACCCTTTGCTATGCCAACAATGCCCTATGAAGACCCCTAAGGAAGCATTTGGGGGCTTTCTTGTTTCATGGAGACCCTTTCCTGTGCCAACAATGCCCTATGAAGACCCCTAAGGAGGCGTTTGTGGTACTTCTTGTTTCATGGAGACCCTTTCCTGTGCCAACAATGCCCTATGAAGACCCCTAAGGAGGTATTTGTGGTACTTCTTGTTTCATGGAGACCCTTTCCTGTGCCAACAATGCCCTATGAAGACCCCATAGGAGGTATTTGTGGTACTTCTTGTTTCATGGAGACCCTTTCCTGTGCCAACAATGCCCTATGAGGACCCCTAAGGATGCATTTCGGGGCCTTCTTATTTCCTGGAGACCCTTTGCTATGCCAACAATGCCCTATGAAGACCCCTAAGGAAGCATTTGGGGGCTTTCTTGTTTCATGGAGACCCTTTCCTGTGCCAACAATGCCCTATGAAGACCCCCAAGGAAGCTTTTGTGGTACTTCTTGTTTCATGGAGACCCTTTCCTGTGCCAACAATGCCCTATGAAGACCCCCAAGGAGGCATTTGTGGTACTTCTTGTTTCATGGAGACCCTTTCCTGTGCCAACCATGCCCTATGAAGACCCCCAAGGAAGCTTTTGTGGTACTTCTTGTTTCATGGAGACTCTTTCCTGTGCCAACAATGCCCTATGAAGACCCCCAAGGAAGCATTTGTGGTACTTCTTGTTTCATGGAGACCCTTTCCTATGCCAACAATGCCCTATGAGGACCCCCAAGGAAGCATTTGGGGGCCTTCTTGTTTCATGGAGACCTTTTCCTATGCCAACAATGCCCTATGAAGACCACTAAGGAAGCATTCGGGGGCCTTCTTGTTTCATGGAGACCCTTTCCTATGCCAACAATGCCCTATGAGGACCCGCAAGGAAGCATTTGGGGGCCTTCTTGGTTCATGGAGACCCTTACCTATGCCAACACTGCCCTATGAAGACCCCCAAGGAGGCATTGTGGGCATTCGTATTTCATGGAGACCCTTTCCTATGCCAACAATGCCCTATGAGGACCCCCAAGGAAGCATTTGGGGGCCTTCTTGTTTCATGGAGACCTTTTCCTATGCCAACAATGCCCTATGAAGACCACTAAGGAAGCATTCGGGGGCCTTCTTGTTTCATGGAGACCCTTTCCTATGCCAACAATGCCCTATGAGGACCCGCAAGGAAGCATTTGGGGGCCTTCTTGGTTCATGGAGACCCTTACCTATGCCAACACTGCCCTATGAAGACCCCCAAGGTGGCATTGTGGGCATTCGTATTTCATGGAGACCCTTTCCTATGCCAACAATGCCCTATGAAGACCCCTAAGGAAGCATTTGGGGGCCTTCTTTTTTCCTGGAGACCCTTTCCTGTGCCAATAATGTCCTATGAAGACCCCTAAGGAAGCATTTGGGGGGCTAGTTGTTTCCTGGAGATCCATTCCTGAATCAACAATGCCCTATGAAGACCCCTAAGGAGGCATTTGTGGGCATTCTTGTTCCATAGAGACCCTTTCCTGTCATAGAATCATAGAATCATAGAATAGTAGAGTTGGAAGAGACCACATGGGCCATCTAGTCCAACCCCCTGCTAAGAAGCAGTAATCCTGTGCCAACAATGCCCTATGAAGACCCCTAAGGAAGCATTTGGGGGCTGTCTTGTTTCATGGAGACCCTTTCCTGTGCCAACAATGCCTTATGAGGACCCCTAAGGATGCATTTCGGGGCCTTCTTATTTCCTGGAGACCCTTCCTATGCCAACAATGCCCTATGAAGACCCCTAAGGAGGCATTTCGGGGCCTTCTTATTTCCTGGGGACCCTTTCCTATGCCAACAATGCCCTATGAGGACCCCTAAGGATGCATTTCTCGTCCTTCTTATTTCCTGGGGACCCTTTCCTATGCCAACAATGCCCTATGAGGACCCCCAAGGAAGCATTTGGGGGCCTTCTTGTTTCATGGAGACCTTTTCCTATGCCAACAATGCCCTATGAAGACCACTAAGGAAGCATTCGGGGGCCTTCTTGTTTCATGGATACCCTTTCCTATGCCAACAATGCCCTATGAGGACCCCCAAGGAAGCATTTGGGGGCCTTCTTGGTTCATGGAGACCCTTACCTATGCCAACAATGCCCTATGAAGACCCCCAAGGAGGCATTGTGGGCATTCTTATTTCATGGGGACCCTTTCCTATGCCAACAATGCCCTATGAAGACCCCTAAGGAAGCATTTGGGGGGCTAGTTGTTTCCTGGAGATCCATTCCTGAATCAACAATGCCCTATGAAGACCCCTAAGGAGGCATTTGTGGGCATTCTTGTTCCATAGAGACCCTTTCCTGTGCCAACAATGCCCTATGAAGACCCCTAAGGAAGCATTTGGGGGCTTTCTTGTTTCATGGAGACCCTTTCCTATGTCAACCATGCCCTATGAGGACCCCTAAGGAAGCATTTGGTGGGCTTGTTGTTTGCTGGAGACCCTTTCCTGAATCAACAATGCCCTATGAAGACCCCTAAGGAGGCATTTATGGGCATTCTTGTTTCATGGAGACCCCTTCCTGTGCCAACAATGCCCTATGAGGACCCCTAAGGATGCATTTTGGGGCCTTCTTATTTCCTGGAGACTCTTCCTATGCCAACAATGCCCTATGAAGACCCCTAAGGAGGCATTTGTGGGCATTCTTGTTTCATGGAGACCCTTTCCTATGCCAACAATGCCCTATGAAGACCCCTAAGGAGGCATTTGTGGTACTTCTTGTTTCATGGAGACCCTTTCCTGTGCCAACAATGCCCTATGAAGACCCCTAAGGAGGCATTTGTGGGCATTCTTGTTTCATGGAGACCCTTTCCTATGCCAACAATGCCCTATGAAGACCCCTAAGGGGGCATTTGGGGGGCTTGTTATTTCCTGGAGACCCTTTCCTGAATCAACAATGCCCTATGAAGACCCCTAAGGAGGCATTTGTGGGCATTCTTGTTTCATGGAGACCCTTTCCTATGCCAACAATGCCCTATGAAGACCCCTACGGAGGCATTTGGGGGGCTAGTTGTTTCCTGGAGATCCATTCCTGAATCAACAATGCCCTATGAAGACCCCTAAGGAGGCATTTGTGGGCATTCTTGTTCCATAGAGACCCTTTCCTGTGCCAACAATGCCCTATGAAGACCACTAAGGAAGCATTCAGGGGCCTTCTTGGTTCATGGAGACCCTTACCTATGCCAACAATGCCCTATGAAGACCCCCAAGGTGGCATTGTGGGCATTCTTATTTCATGGAGACCCTTTCCTATGCCAACAATGCCCTATGAAGACCCCTAAGGAAGCATTTGGGGGCCTTCTTTTTTCCTGGAGACCCTTTCCTGTGCCAATAATGTCCTATGAAGACCCCTAAGGAAGCATTTGGGGGGCTTGTTGTTTCCTGGAGATCCATTCCTGAATCAACAATGCCCTATGAAGACCCCTAAGGAGGCATTTGTGGGCATTCTTGTTCCATGGAGACCCTTTCCTGTGCCAACAATGCCCTATGAAGACCCCTAAGGAAGCATTTGGGGGCTTTCTTGTTTCATGGAGACCCTTTCCTGTGCCAACAATGCCCTATGAGGACCCCTAAAGATGCATTTCGGGGCCTTCTTATTTCCTGGAGACCCTTCCTATGCCAACAATGCCCTATGAAGACCCCTAAGGAGGCATTTGTGGGCATTCTTGTTCCATAGAGACCCTTTCCTGTCATAGAATCATAGAATCATAGAATAGTAGAGTTGGAAGAGACCACATGGGCCATCTAGTCCAACCCCCTGCTAAGAAGCAGTAATCCTGTGCCAACAATGCCCTATGAAGACCCCTAAGGAAGCATTTGGGGGCTTTCTTGTTTCATGGAGACCCTTTCCTGTGCCAACAATGCCTTATGAGGACCCCTAAGGATGCATTTCGGGGCCTTCTTATTTCCTGGAGACCCTTCCTATGCCAACAATGCCCTATGAAGACCCCTAAGGAGGCATTTCGGGGCCTTCTTATTTCCTGGGGACCCTTTCCTATGCCAACAATGCCCTATGAAGACCCCTAAGGAGGCATTTGGGGGACTAGGGTCCTTCTCCTGTGCCACCAATGTTTTTGTTCTTGCACCATTCGCACCCAGTCCTTGGTCCACAATCCCTAGCTGTGGTCCTTGCTTGAGACCCAAAGGGCCTTGATGCTTTCCAGAGTGCACTTCTCTCCTCTCAGCCCCCCTTCCCCTCCCTTCCTGACACGAGGAATTAGTTTGTAATGTAATAAGACCATGTTCTTTTAGTTTACACAAAGAGCGAACACTCTTGTTGTCTCCCTCGTCTCGGGGAAATTGAACCGCACGTTAATTCCGCCTCCCCTCCTCTCTTTCTCTCCCTCTCCTGGGCCCGGGATGGGTGAAGAAAGGCCTCCTTTCATCCTGTTTACCTCCTTTTGCCTAATTGCTTCGTTTATTCTGTCTTTGTGGACGGATCAGGTTCGGCCGAGAGATAGCCGGGGAGAAACGCAGGCCTGCAGAGAGGGACCCGTGGCCAAGAAAGACGGAGAAGGAAGGAGCAAACGCAGGGTTCTGGAAGGATATCGAGACCCGCAAACGGGGTGCGGACGGGGGTCACGAAGCAATTCTTTGGGAGTGGGTCCCAGATCGGATTAAAGAACAAAACAGGAGGGGCAAACCAGGTGTTTTGGACTCCAACTCCCACCATTCCTAAGAGCCTCAGGCCTTTTCCTTTTCCCCTTCAGCCACTTAAGCGGAAGATGAAAAAATCCCTCTTTCTCTCTCCTCTGTGACTCAGAGTGAGTATCAGTCCTGCGGGTGTTTTGGACTCCAACTCCCACCATTCCTAACAGCCTCAGGCCCTTTCCTTTTCACCCCCAGCCGCTTAAGCGGAAGATGAAAAATCCCTCTTTCTCTCTCCTCTGTGACTCAGAGTGAGTATCAGTCCTGCGGGTGTTTTGGACTCCAACTCCCACCATTCCTAACAGCCTCAGGCCTTTTCCTTTTCCCCTTCAGCCACTTAAGCGGAAGATGAAAAAATCCCTCTTTCTCTCTCCTCTGTGACTCAGTGTGAGTATCAGTCCTGCGGGTGTTTTGGACTCCAACTCCCACCATTCCTAACAGCCTCAGGCCCTTTCCTTTTCCCCTTCAGCCACTTAAGCGGAAGATGAAAAAATCCCTCTTTCTCTCTCCTCTGTGACTCAGTGTGAGTATCAGTCCTGCGGGTGTTTTGGACTCCAACTCCCACCATTCCTAACAGCCTCAGGCCTTTTCCTTTTCCCCTTCAGCCACTTAAGCGGAAGATGAAAAAATCCCTCTTTCTCTCTCCTCTGTGACTCAGTGTGAGTATCAGTCCTGCGGGTGTTTTGGACTCCAACTCCCACCATTCCTAACAGCCTCAGGCCCTTTCCTTTTCACCCCCAGCCGCTTAAGCGGAAGATGAAAAATCCCTCTTTCTCTCTCCTCTGTGACTCAGAGTGAGTATCAGTCCTGCGGGTGTTTTGGACTCCAACTCCCACCATTCCTAACAGCCTCAGGCCTTTTCCTTTTCCCCTTCAGCCACTTAAGCGGAAGATGAAAAATCCCTCTTTCTCTCTCCTCTGTGACTCAGAGTGAGTATCAGTCCTGCGGGTGTTTTGGACTCCAACTCCCACCATTCCTAACAGCCTCAGGCCTTTTCCTTTTCCCCTTCAGCCACTTAAGCGGAAGATGAAAAAATCCCTCTTTCTCTCTCCTCTGTGACTCAGAGTGAGTATCAGTCCTGCGGGTGTTTTGGACTCCAACTCCCACCATTCCTAACAGCCTCAGGCCCTTTCCTTTTCACCCCCAGCCGCTTAAGCGGAAGATGAAAAATCCCTCTTTCTCTCTCCTCTGTGACTCAGAGTGAGTATCAGTCCTGCGGGTGTTTTGGACTCCAACTCCCACCATTCCTAACAGCCTCAGGCCTTTTCCTTTTCCCCTTCAGCCACTTAAGCGGAAGATGAAAAAATCCCTCTTTCTCTCTCCTCTGTGACTCAGTGTGAGTATCAGTCCTGCGGGTGTTTTGGACTCCAACTCCCACCATTCCTAACAGCCTCAGGCCTTTTCCTTTTCCCCTTCAGCCACTTAAGCGGAAGATGAAAAAATCCCTCTTTCTCTCTCCTCTGTGACTCAGAGTGAGTATCAGTCCTGCGGGTGTTTTGGACTCCAACTCCCACCATTCCTAACAGCCTCAGGCCTTTTCCTTTTCCCCTTCAGCCACTTAAGCGGAAGATGAAAAAATCCCTCTTTCTCTCTCCTCTGTGACTCAGTGTGAGTATCAGTCCTGCGGGTGTTTTGGACTCCAACTCCCACCAAACTCACACAGTGAGTTTCCACCTGGACACCTTCTCCATTCCTCTTGTCCTGCTAGCCATTTTCCGTCCTCATCACCATTTGGGCAGCCCAGTTGCCCACTTGGGTCACTTCTGGGTATGGGGACCACATTCCTGTCCCACTAGCCATTTGGGCAGCCCAGTTGCCCATTCAGGTCACCCTCAGATGTAGGAACACCTTTCCCTTCTCTATCCTGCTAGCTCTTCAGGTGCTTCGGTTGCCCATTTGGATTGCCTTTGTCTATGGGGTCATCCTCCCATTCTTGTCTTGCTAGCCACTTGGGGCAGTTTGGTTGCCCATTGGGGTCTCCTTCTGTTGTGGAGTTCCTTTCCCCTTTACTAGTCATCTGAGTGGTCCAGTTGCTCCTTGGGGTTGCCTTTGGATGTGAGGCCCCTTTCCCTTGTCCTGCTAGCCATTTGAATGGTTAAGTTGCCCATTTGGATTACCTTTATCTGTGGGGTCACCCTCTTGTTCTTGTCTTGATAGCCATTTGTGCAGTCCTGTTGCCCATCCAGGTTATCCCCTTCCCTTTCCTGTCCCACTAGCCATTTGGGCAGTCCATTGGCCCATTCAGGTCCAATGGCCTGATGTGGATGTGGGGTCACCTTCTCCTTTCTGTACCACTAGCCATTTGGGTGCTCCGGTTGCCCATTTGGGTTGCCTTTGGATGTGGGACCATCCTCTTGTTCTTGTCTTGCTAGCCATTTGGGCAGTCCAGTTGCCCATTCAGGTTAATCTTCAGTTGTGGGATCTCCTTCCCTTTCTTTTCCTGATAGCCATTTAGGCAGCCCTGTTGTCCATTGGATGTGGGAGCACCTTTCCCTTTCCTGTCCTGCTAGCCATTCAGGTGCTTCAGTTGCCCATTTGGATTACTTTTGTCTGTGGGACCATCCTCTTGTTCTTGACTTGGCCGCCAATTGGGACAGTTTGGTTGCCCATTCAGTTGCCTATTTGGGTTCCCTTTAGCTGTGGAGTCACCTTTTTATGCCACTAGCCAATTAGGACAGTTCAGTTGCCCACTGGGGTCCCTTCTGATGTGGAGTTCCTGTCCCATTTTCTGTCTAGCTAGCCATTCAGGTGCTTCAGTTGCCCATTTGGATTACTTTTATCTGTGGGACCATCCTTTTGTTCTTGACTTGCTAGCCAATTGGGACAGTTTGGTTGCCCATTCAGTTGCCTATTTGGGTTCCCTTTAGCTGTGGAGTCACCTTTTTATGCCACTAGCCAATTAGGACAGTTCAGTTGCCCATTGGGATCCCTTCTGATGTGGAGTTCCTGTCCCAATTTCCTGTCTCACTAGCCATTCAGGTGCTTCAGTTGCCCATTTGGATTACCTTTGTCTGTGGGCTCATTCTCCTGGTCTTGTCCTGCTAGCCACTTGGGACAGTCCTGTTGGCCATTGGGGTTTCCTTCTTCTGTGGGGTTCCTTTCCCCTTTCCTGTCCTGCTAGCCATTTGGGCAGTCCAGTTGCCCATTCAGGTCCAGTTGCCTATTTGGGTTCCCTTTGGCTGTGAAGTCACCTTCCCCTTTCTGTTACAGTAGCCTTTTGGGTGTTCTGGCTGCCCATTTGGGTTGCCTTTGGATGTGGGGCCACTTTCCTGTATTGTTAGCCATTTGAATGGTTCTGTTGCCCATTTGGATTACCTTTGTCTATGGGATCGTCCTGCTGTTCTTGTCCTGCTAGCCATTTGGGCAGTTCAATTTCCCATTCAGGTCCAGTTTCAGTTCCCTTTGGCTGTGGGGTCACCTTCCCCTTTCTATACCACTAGCCAATTAGGACAGTTCAGTTGCCTATTGGGGTTCCCTTCTGCTGTGGGGTACCTTCTCCCTTTCCTGTCCTGCTAGCCATTTGGGCAGTCTGGTTACCTGTTCAGGTCCCGTTGCCTATTTGGGTTCCCTTTGGCTGTGGGGTCAGTTTTCCCTTTCTGTTCCACTATACCAGGGGTCCCCAAACTAAGTCCCGGGGGCCGGATGCGGCCCTCCAAGGCCATTGACCTGGCTCCTGCCCTAAACTTTAGACTTAGGGTTGACTTAAGTCTACCAGGTCTTTAGAGGTCGCTTTGCTTACCTATGGTCTTATGAGATCATCTAGATTGTCTTTGGAGGTCTCTTTGTTTACCTATGGTTTTATGAGATTGTCTAGATGGCCTTTGGAGGCCCCTTTCCTTACCAATGGTCTTATGAAACCATCTAGATGGTCTTTGAGGTCCCTTTCCTTATCTATGTTCTTCTGATGTCCTGATGAGATCATCTAGATGGTCTTTGAAGGTCCCTTTCCTTACCAATAGTCTTATGAGACCATCTAGATGGTCTTTGGAGGTCTCTTTGCTTACCTATGGTCTTGTGAAATCGTCTAGACCAGGGGTCCTCAAACTAAGGCCCTCCAAGCTCATTTACCTGGCCTCTGTCCTAAACTTTAGACTTAGGGTTGACCTAAGGAAAAACAATCCTAATTTTGGACTATTTCATCCTAGTCCGGCCCCCCAACAGTCTGAGGGACTGTGAATTGGCCCTCCACTTTAAAAGTTTGAGCACCCCTGCACTAGTCTTTTGTGTGGTCCAGTTGCCCATTCGGCCAGTTGCCCTTTGGATTTGAGACCCATTTGGATTATACTTGTCTGTGGGGTTCCTTCTTCCTTTCTTGTCCTGCTAGCCATTTGGGCGGTCTGGTTGCCCATTCATGTCCAGTTGCTGTTTGGGTTCCCTTTGCATTTGAGGGTCACCCTCTTGTTCTTGTCTTGCTAGCCACTTGGGACAGTTCAGTTGCCCATTGGTGCCCTTCTGCTGTGTGGCTCCTTTTCCCTTTGCTGTCCTGCTAGCCATTTGGGCGGTCTGGTTGCCCATTCATGTCCAGTTGCTGTTTGGGTTCCCTTTGCCTGTGGGGTCACCCCCTTGCTCTTGTCCTGCTAGCCACTTGGGACAGTTCAGTTGCCCATTGGTGCCCCTTCTGCTGTGTGGTTCCTTCCTCCTTCCCTGTCCTGCTAGCCATTTGGGCGGTCTGGTTGCCCATTCAGGTCCAGTTGCTATTTGGGTTCCCTTTGCCTGTGGGGCCACCCTCTTGTTCTTGTCTTGCTAGCCTCTTGGGACAGTTCGGTTGCCCATTGGTGCCCCTTCTGCTGTGTGGCTCCTTCCTCCTTTCTTTTCCTGCTAGCCATTTGGGCAGTCTGGTTGCCCATTCAGGTCCACTTGCTATTTGGGTTCCCTTTGCCTGTGGGGCCACCCTCTTGTTCTTGTCTTGCTAGCCTCTTGGGACAGTTCGGTTGCCCATTGGTGCCCCTTCTGCTGTGTGGCTCCTTCCTCCTTTCTTTTCCTGCTAGCCATTCGGGCAGTCCGGTTGCCCATTCAGGTCCAGTTGCTATTTGGGTTCCCTTTGCCTATGAGGCCACCCTCTTGTTCTTGTCTTGCTAGCCGCTTGGGACAGTTCGGTTGCTCATTGGTGCCCCTTCTGCTATGTGGCTCCTTCTTTCTTTCTTGTCCAGCTAGCCATTTGGGCGGTCTGGTTGCCCATTCAGGTCCACTTGCTATTTGGGTTCCCTTTGCCTGTGAGGGTCACCCTCTTGTTCTTGTCTTGCTAGCCACTTGGGACAGTTCGGTTGCCCATTGGTGCCCCTTCTGCTGTGTGGTTCCTTCCTCCTTCCCTGTCCTGCTAGCCATTCGGGCAGTCTGGTTGCCCATTCAGGTCCACTTGCTATTTGGGTTCCCTTTGCCTGTGGGGCCACCCTCTTGTTCTTGTCTTGCTAGCCTCCTGGGACAGTTCGGTTGCCCATTGGTGCCCCTTCTGCTGTGTGGCTCCTTCCTCCTTTCTTTTCCTGCTAGCCATTCGGGCAGTCCAGTTGCCCATTCAGGTCCAGTTGCTATTTGGGTTCCCTTTGCCTATGAGGCCACCCTCTTGTTCTTGTCTTGCTAGCCGCTTGGGACAGTTCGGTTGCTCATTGGTGCCCCTTCTGCTATGTGGCTCCTTCTTTCTTTCTTGTCCAGCTATCCATTTGGGCGGTCTGGTTGCCCATTCAGGTCCACTTGCTATTTGGGTTCCCTTTGCCTTTGAGGACCACCCTCTTGTTCTTGTCTTGCTAGCCTCTTGGGACAGTTCGGTTGCCCATTGGTGCCCCTTCTGCTATGTGGCTCCTTCTTTCTTTCTTGTCCCACTAGCCATTTGGGCGGTCTGGTTGCCCATTCAGGTCCACTTGCTATTTGGGTTCCCTTTGCCTGTGGGGCCACCCTCTTGTTCTTGTCTTGCTAGCCTCCTGGGACAGTTCGGTTGCCCATTGGTGCCCCTTCTGCTGTGTGGTTCCTTCCTCCTTTCTTTTCCTGCTAGCCATTCGGGCAGTCCAGTTGCCCATTCAGGTCCAGTTGCTATTTGGGTTCCCTTTGCCTATGAGGCCACCCTCTTGTTCTTGTCTTGCTAGCCGCTTGGGACAGTTCGGTTGCTCATTGGTGCCCCTTCTGCTATGTGGCTCCTTCTTTCTTTCTTGTCCAGCTAGCCATTTGGGCGGTCTGGTTGCCCATTCAGGTCCACTTGCTATTTGGGTTCCCTTTGCCTGTGAGGGTCACCCTCTTGTTCTTGTCTTGCTAGCCACTTGGGAAGTTTGGTTGCCTATTGGTGCCCCTTCTGCTGTGTGGCTCCTTCCTCCTTTCTTTTCCTGCTAGCCATTCGGGCAGTCTGGTTGCCCATTCAGGTCCACTTGCTATTTGGGTTCCCTTATCCTGTGGGGCCACCCTCTTGTTCTTGTCTTGCTAGCCTCTTGGGACAGTTCGGTTGCCCATTGGTGCCCCTTCTGCTGTGTGGCTCCTTCCTCCTTTCTTTTCCTGCTAGCCATTTGGGCAGTCCAGTTGCCCATTCAGGTCCACTTGCTTATTTGGGTTCCCTTTGCCTTTGAGGACCACCCTCTTGTTCTTGTCTTGCTAGCCTCTTGGGACAGTTCGGTTGCCCATTGGTGCCCCTTCTGCTATGTGGTTCCTTCTTTCTTTCTTGTCCCACTAGCCATTTGGGCGGTCTGGTTGCTCATTCAGGTCCACTTGCTATTTGGGTTCCCTTTGCCTGTGAGTGTCACCCTCTTGCTCTTGTCTTGCTAGCCACTTGGGACAGTTCAGTTGCCCATTGGTGCCCCTTCTGCTGTGTGGCTCCTTCCTCCTTTCTTTTCCTGCTAGCCATTTGGGCAGTCCAGTTGCCCATTCAGGTCCACTTGCTTATTTGGGTTCCCTTTGCCTTTGAGGACCACCCTCTTGTTCTTGTCTTGCTAGCCACTTGGGAAAGTCTGGTTGCCCATTGGTGCCCCTTCTGCTGTGTGGCTCCTTCTCCCTTTGCTGTCCTGCTAGCCATTTGGGCGGTCTGGTTGCCCATTCAGGTCCACTTGCTATTTGGGTTCCCTTTGCCTGTGGGACCACCCTCTTGTTCTTGTCTTGCTAGCCACTTGGGAAGTTCGGTTGCCTATTGGTGCCCCTTCTGCTGTGTGGCTCCTTCCTCCTTTCTTTTCCTGCTAGCCATTCGGGCAGTCCAGTTGCCCACTCAGGTCCAGTTGCTATTTGGGTTCCCTTTGCCTATGAGGCCACCCTCTTGTTCTTGTCTTGCTAGCCACTTGGGACAGTTCGGTTGCCCTTTGGGACTCCATTTGGCTGTGGTGTTTCTTCCCCTTTTCTTGACCTGCTAGCCATTTGGGCGGTCTGGCTGCCCATTCGGGTCCAGTTGCTATGTGGGTTCCTTTTGCATGTGAGGTGACCCTCTTGCTCTGGTTTTGCTGGCCACTTGGGACAGTTCAGTTGCCCATTGGTGCCCCTTCTGCTGTGGGGTTCCTTCCTCCTTCCCTGCCCTGCTAGCCATTCGGGGCAGTCTGGTGGCCCACCTGGGTGCCCTTTCCCTGGGCTTCTGGAGGGAGCTCCACTGGCCGGGCCTGGGCAGCGCACTCATCCCTTGGCCGCCTTCCTCCTTCCCTCTCTCCTCCCGCCTCCCTCCTTCTCTTGGCTCTTGTCTCTCCGCCAAGTTTTCTGACCCTTGGATGAACTTCCCCCAAAAGCCGGTCTTTGGAGCCTGCCTTCGCTGGTTCCACATCTGTGACCTGTTCCAACTTAAATTCTCCTTCTGTTTGGAACAGCAAATGAGAGGGAAGAAGGGGGTAGGAAAAGAAAGAAAAGAAGAGCAGAGACAAAGGAAGAGAATATATATATATATATATATATATATATATATATATATATATATTCATTCTGACAATCTTGGAAGGGAGTGAGCTTCAAAGGAGGAAAATTGAGGCAGGAACCAAATAAATGGACGTTTCATAATAAATTCACTTCCAGACAGATTTCATTTCCCCACCAACACGCTCCACCGGCCTCTTTTTTTGATTCGAGGGAAGAAAGATTTAAAGGAAGGGTCTTTCCATAGATCTTTTCCCTAATCCGGAGACTTAAAAGCTGTCGTTGGAGAACCGGGCTCAAAACATAGAGAAATGCAAGAGATGTGCAAGGAAAACAATGGGAAGATGACAGGGATCGTATTCTAAGGTGGCTCTTCGGGTGCATCCACACTGTAGAATGAATCCTGTTTTACGTCACTTTAGCTGCTATGGCTCAATGCTATGGGATCCTGGGACCATCTCATTCATTTGGATCCACATGGTAGAATTAATGCAGTTTGGCACCACTTTAACGGGTGCAAAACCTTCTCCCACTAGGTCAGTGTGCTCACATCACAAGGTATACAGAGAGATCTTGTAGCATCTTTGGCACTAAGGTTGCATCTGCACTGTGGAATTAACCACAGTTTGGTCCCAACTGCTGTGGCTCAATGCTATGGGATTCTGGGAGTTATAGTTTGGCGAGGCACCAGCACTTTTTGGTAGAGAAGGATGAAGACTTTATAAAACTCCAATCCCATGGGCCAACTTTGGCCCTCCAGGTGTTTTGGACTTCAACTCCCACAATTCCTAACAGCCTACCGGCTGTTAGGAATTGTGAGAGTTGAAGTCCAAAACACCTGGAGGGCCCAAGTTTGCCCATGCCTGGTGTAGACACACCCTAAGTTGGAGTTTTACAAAGTCTTGAGGCCTACATAGCTTCTGTGTCCACGGATGGAGAACAGTCCCAAAGCCTTCTTCTCAAAACAAGGGATGCGCAAAGCCCTGAGAAGCCCTCCTCATCCCATCACTCTAATCCCAACCTTCTAAGAGTGAAGGGACCATAAGCCAGAAAATAGTAAAATTTTGCCTATGTAGCTTTACCTCTGCATATGCCTCTCCTTCCCTTCCTGTGAGCTGGTGCCTTTCTCCAGAAAGTTCCAAGGAGAGAAGAAAGCTCAGAGTAAACAAGTTAGGTCATTGGTATCACTTGTGCCAAGTGGGTGTGGAAGGTGAGGAAGACCCTCAGACATTGGCCAATTTTAGATAAGACAAAGGTATATATTCTTTGTTTGCTATGACATGCTTTTGCGACGGCCATTTTCATGGTACAGCCCGCTGGGTCCCAAAGAGAGAGAGAAAGAAAGAGATGTGGAGGGGGATTTCGGAAGAGCAGAACTGAGTTTTACCTTTTTTGCCACGCACGTCCGTAAAATAAAACAGACTCCAGCCTTGGTCAGAAGAGACAGAAGGCAGAAGGAAAGGAATTGGCCCATTCTGAGCACTTAATCCGGGGTGAAACTGGAATAGAAGGGAGTGGTTTCACTGGGTGGGTGATTATGGAAGAATCTACATTGTGGAATTAATCATAGAATCATAGAATAGTAGAGTTGGAAGAGACCACATGGGCCATCTAGTCCAACCCCCTGCTAAGAAGCAGGAAATCGCATTCAAAGCACCCCCGACAGATGGCCATCCAGCCTCTGCTTCAAAGCCTCCAAGGAAGGAGCCTCCACCACAGCCCGGGGGAGAGAGTTCCACTGGTGAACAGCCCTTCTCACAGTGAGGAAGTTCTTCCTGATGTTCAGGTGGAATCTCCTTTCTTTCCTGTCGTTTGAAGCCCTTGTTCCCTTGCGTCCTAGTCTGCAGGGCAGCAGAAAACAAGCTTGCTCCCTCCTCCCTATGACTTCCCTTCACGTATTTGTACATGGCTATCATGTCTCCTCTCAGCCTTCTCTTCTGCAGGCTAAACATGCCCAGCTCTTTAAGCCGCTCCTCATAGGGCTTGTTCTCCAGACCCTTAATCATTTTAGTCGCCCTCCTCTGGACGCTTTCCAGCTTGTCAACATCTCCCTTCAACTGTGGTGCCCAAAATTGGACACAGTGTGATTCCAGGTGTGGTCTGACCAAGGCAGAATAGAATAAGGGGGAGCAGGACTTCCCTGGATCTAGACGCTATTCCCCTTTTGATGCAGGACAGAATCCCATTGGCTTTTTTAGCTGCTGCATCACATTGTTGGCTCATGTTTAACTTGTTGTCCACGAGGACTCCAAGGTCTTTTTCGCACACACTGCTGTCAAGCCAGGCGTCCCCCATTCTGTATCTTTGATAATGCAATTTGACACCACAATTTAGCTATTTATTTATTTATTTACAGTATTTATATTCCTCCCTTCTTTCTCACCCCGAAGTGGACTCAGGGCAGATCACATTGTACACATATAAGGCAAACATTCAATGCCATATAAACATAGAACAGAGACAGAGACAGACGCAGAGGCAATTTAAAGCTTCTCCAGCTTCCAGTTTCCTGAGGGTCTGCTTGATTCCGGCCACAGGGGGAGCAGCTGCTTCATCATCCACTGCGACAGCAACTTCCTCATTCCAACGGCGGCTGGATGATTCTTATGGTGCCGTAAATTACCCTCCCCACATATAAGTGGTACATAAACTTCCTACTTGATAGATGCAACTATGTTTCGGGTTGCTTAGGTTAGCAACAAGCAGGGTATATATTTTATTTTTAATTGTCAGGTGCTCACCCCGACACGAGCTGGCCTCGAACACATGACCTCTTGGTCAGAGTGACTTATTGCAGCTGGCTGCTAACCAGCCTGCGCCACAGCCCGGCCCATAGCCTGGAGCTACCATGGCACCAGGCTATGGAATCCTGGGAGTTGCAGTTTGGTAAAGCAAACTGCAACTCTCCTTTCCATCCCATTTCTTTGATTAACTCAGGCTATATCCATATTGGAAAATTAATGCAGTTTGGTACCACTTTGACTGTTACAAAGACCTTCTCTCTCTTGGTGAACCTGCTCATGTTGCAAAGTATACAAAAGGACTCGGAATCATAGAATAATTGAGTTGGGAGAGACCACATGGGCCATCTAGTCCAACCCTCACCTTGCAGGAAAAGCACAATCTTGCAACATCTTTGACATGAAGTAGTAGTTTTACAAGGTCTTTCACCTACTTTGCCAAAGACTGCTGGTGCCTCACCAAACTACACCTCCCAGGATTCCATAGCATTGAGCCATAGCATTTCAACTTGGGTGCCAAACTGCATTCATTCTAGAGTGAAGATGTCCCCTTTGGCAAAGAAGGCTACAGGTCTTGCAAAATTATTCCATAGAATTGAATTGTGGCAGTGAAAGTGGTTTCAAACAGCCTGAATTCTACAGTGTAGATGGACCCTGCAAGTTGCTTTTTTTTGGAGATGCCATCTTCTTCCAAGTGGCTTCTTTGAAGATGCATCCTTCTTGTAAGTGGCTTCTTTGGAGACAATATTTTTCTTGCAAGTGGCTTTTTTGGAGATGCAATCTTCTTCTTTCAAGTGTCTCCTTTGGAGATGAAGTCTTCTTCCTAGTTGCTTCTTTGGAGATGTGGTATTCTTCTTACAAGTGGCTTCCTTGGAGACAATATTTTTCTTGCAAGTGGCTTCTTGGAGATGAAATGCTCTTCTTCCAAGTGACTTCTTTGGAGAGAAAGTCTTCATGCAAGTGTCTTCTTTGGAGGTGCAATGCTCTTTTTCCAAGTGACTTCTTTTGAGATGCATCCTTCTTGTAAGTGGCTTCTTAGGAGACACAATACTTTTCTTGCAAGTGGCTTTTTTGGAGATGTAATCTTCTTCTTTCAAATGACTTCTTTGGAGAAGAAGTCTTCCTCCTAGTTGCTTCTTTGGAAATGCAATGTTCTTCTTGCATGTGGCTTCTTTGGAGACAACATTTTTCTTGCAATTGGCTTCTTTAGAGATGCAGTCTTCCTCTTCCAAGTGAGGAAGTGCAGTCTTCCTCTTCCTCTTCTTTGGAGAGAAAGTCGTCATGCAAGTGTCTTCTTTGGAGATGCAGTGTTCTTCTTCCAAGTGACTTCTTTGGAGATGCAATGTTCTCCTTGCAAATGGCTTCTTTGGAAACACAATATTTTTCTTGCAAGTGTCTTCTTTGGAGATGCAATCTTCTTCTTCCAAGTGACTTCTTTGGAGACACATTCTTCTTGTAAGTGGCTTCTTTGGAGACCTAATATTTTTCTTGCAAGTGTCTTCTTTGGAGACGCAATGCTCTTCTTCCAAGAGGCTTCTTTGGAGAGAAGGTCTTCTTCTTCTTCTTCAGTGGCAATCTTTCCTCAAGCGCGGAGCTTTGGCTCAGCCCCACAAGCCTCCAAATCCGAGCTCTGGCTCGCTTTGGCTGTACGGAAGCTCTTGATCCCAAACCTTTGGTCCTGCTGGGAAACTTATTTTCTTCTGGCTTCCTCGGCGGGAGGAGGCCTTTAATGGGCAGAGGTCTTCCAAATGGCAGCCGGCCACCTGTCTCCAGGATCAGCCATCAATGTACAAAGTGAAAAATGGGGAGCAGGAGCAAAGGCCCCTCTGTTCTGTGTGGGAAGCAAAGGGCGGGTGGGGCGGCGGAGGAGCCAGGGTTGCAAGGAGAGTGGGGGGGGGGGGGCTGTTCTCAGGGCGGCCAAAAATATCCCAACCATATTGCCTCCTTGGGAATTTAGAACATTTTACCCACAATCCCTTTCCCTTGAAAAACAATCTGTTTTGGAGCCTGGCGTAACCTAAAGTGACTGTATATTATTAAGGATTTAACTTTGAACTTCAGCATTTGGTTCCCATTATATGATCATTAATATCCTCCGCTGCCGCCGCCATTCGGCTTTGAATCCTTCATGTGAGGTTCTTGGGCTCTTTGGGTCCCAAAGGGGCTGCTTCGCCCCCCCCTCCCCCTCCTCCCCCTCCTCGATCTCAACTGCAATGGGGAGGCCATCGCTCTTCCCTATAACAAGGGCTTTTACTGCCCGCTCTGCCCGGATTTGGATCTTCTGGGTGGTTGGCCGCAATTCTCCGGGCAGCGGGAGCAAATCCGTGTGGCATCCAAAGGAGAAGTGAAATGGGCCAAAGCCAGGTGTGGAGGCCAAAAGCCTGCTGGTTCCCTGAATGGATGGTTGCACGTCTTTCCCATTCTCTGATTCCCACCTTCCCCAAGGATCTCTCCTTCCTCAGGAAATCCTGAGTGGCAGAGGCCAAGCCTGCCACCCTGAGAGGTTCCGTGCAAGGATTCCGTGGGGTAAGAGTGGAAGTCCGGGCTGGGCTGTGGCGCAGCTGGCTAGTAACCAGCTGCAATAAATCACTACTAACTGAGAGGTCATGAGTTCGAAGCCCGGGTCAGGTTAAGCCTCCGACCATTAATAGCCCAGGCTTGCTGTTGACCTATGCAGCCCTGAAAGACAGTTGCACCTGTCAATTAGGGAAATTTAGGGATGCTTTATGCGGGAGGCTAATTTACAACACCATAAAAACTGCCAGCAAAACACGAGGAAAGGAATGAGGAAGTACAGCCACCACTGGACGGTGAGGCAACAGCTCCCCCTGTGGCCGGAATCGTGAAGCTGGAAAAATGTTTAAAATGCCTCTGAGTCTGTCTAATGTATGTTGTTTGTCTGTTGGCATTGAATGTTTGCCATATATGTGTTCATTGTAATCCGCCCTGAGTCCCCCTCAGGGTGAGAAAGAAGGGCGGAATATAAATACTGTAAATAAATAAATAAATAAATAAGTCCTCCATCGTTAGTGGAGCCACACTTTCCTGAAGAGCCACGGTCCCACGCTGAGGTTGCACGGCCTCAGTCTCTGCACGCAGGCTTTTAAACAGAGGCTGGATGGCCATCTGTCGGGGGTGCTTTGAATGCGATTCCCTGCTTCTTGGCAGAATGGGGTTGGACTGGATGGTCCATGAGGTCTCTTCCAACTCTACGATTCTATGATTCTATGATTCTACGGAGAGCGTGGCATCGATGGCGATGAATGGCGACACTGCAGGAGGGGACGCGCAAAGAAATGCAGAATGGGATGCGCAAATTGATGCAGAACGGAGGGAGTTATGTGTAGCTGAAGGCAGAACTGAATGCTAAGCTGAATAAAAATCGTCCAGCAGTGTGTGGAAAGGAGTGAGGAAGTAATCCATCAAGGACTCAGCGTCACAGCAGCAGCTCCCCCTGTGGCCGGAATAGAGCATGCCCTCATGAAGCTGGAAAATGTTAAATTGCCTCTGTGTCTTTGTCTCTGTCTCTGTCTGTATGTCGTATGTTTGCCATGTATATGTACATTGTGAGCCTCCCTGGGTCCCCTTCGAGGTGAGAAGAGCAGAATATCAATACTGAAAATAAATAATAAATGAATAAACGTCTATAAGCTTGGCCTGCGAAGATCCCATTGCTTCAAGGGCTCCGTACTTGTTGTCCTTGCTGTGGCTGGGATGGTTGTGAGGTGCCTCCAAGTCCCCCCTTGTACTTCACAAAGAGTGTAACGCACGGGCCGTTCTTGTGCAAAATGAGATGGACCTTGGCCTGAAGCAAAGAGCGGTGTTTATAACCGCAAACCCTTTGGCCGCTCACCACAAGCTTTAAACTACAGTTTTGGGTTTACGTTTGTAATCCGTTGGTTTATAGGTACAATTTTCTGCAAACTTTTACAGTTTAAGACCTTAAGCTTAAGAGGACGTGAACATGGTTTCTTTTCAATTGACCTTATATAAGTTTTATGCCTTCTTGTTTATTGGGTTTTTTCTTCCTGCCTGTAAATGTCTGGCTTTTATTTCATATCAGTCCTTGGACGAATGGTTCCCTTTGGGCATTCCTTGACCACTTCTCTGTAATGTATTCTCTTCCTGCTGTTTGTTCACCTCCGCTTCCGTTGACCATTTGTATGTCTCCTGGAAGATGCTCCAGAGCCGGTGCCAATGCGGTCTCACTTACACGCGTTGCACAATCGTGGTACCGTTTCCAGAAGAAAACTGGCAAAATCTTGCAGCTCAAAGGCAATTCCAGTTGCAAGTTCCTGTTCTTAGGCAGTTCAAGGGGAGATCTAGCAAGCTGATAGGGAAGAATGAATGGGTGCTTTGCCTGTCTGAAAAGCTGCCCAAAGGTGATGACTCCGAAAAGAAGCACTTACTAATTGATTGTTCCGTTCTATCTACTTAGATCTTTCAGCAACAAACATAAATAAATACAGAGGCGACCACAAAGTGATTCATGAGAGGCATCTAATGCCTAGTTTCAACAATTTATTTGGTTTTACTAGGACCTTAGAGTCAATTACGAGGGTTGAATGAAAAGTAATGCCTCCACCTTCGTAACTCCTCAACAGATGGCAGTCCTGGTCTGCGGCAGGTCCTGGCTTGTTCAGTAGACTCTCCTCTACAGTTCCATTTGGTGGGAAGCCTTAGCATTGAACGGTTGTGTTGTTAAAGTGTGAAGTATGGAACCCTGCGCAGACAGGGAAGCCTTAGCATTGAACGGTTGTGTTGTTAAAGTGCAAAGTATGGAACCCTGCGCAGACAGGGAAGCCTTAGCATTGAACGGTTGTGTTGTTAAAGTGCGAAGTATGGAACCCTGCGCAGACAGGGAAGCCTTAGCATCGAATGGTTGTGTTGTTAAAGTGCGAAGTATGGAACCCTGCGCAGACAGGGAAGCCTTAGCATTGAACGGTTGTGTTGTTAAAGTGCGAAGTATGGAACCCTGCGCAGACAGGGAAGCCTTAGCATCGAACGGTTGTGTTGTTAATGTGCGAAGTATGGAACCCTGCGCAGACGGGGAAGCCTTAGCATCGAACGGTTGTGTTGTTAATGTGCGAAGTATGGAACCCTGCGCAGACGGGGAAGTCTTAGCATCGAACGGTTGTGTTGTTAATGTGCGAAGTATGGAACCCTGCGCAGACGGGGAAGCCTTAGCATTGAACGGTTGTGTTGTTAAAGTGCGAAGTATGGAACCCTGCGCAGACGGGGAAGCCTTAGCATTGAATGGTTGTGTTGTTGAAGTGCGAAGCATAGAACCCTGCGCAGATGGGGAAGCCTTAGCATTGAACGGTTGTGTTGTCAAAGTGCGAAGTATGGAACCCTGCGCAGATGGGGAAGCCTTAGCATTGAACGGTTGTGTTGTCAAAGTGCGAAGTATGGAACCCTGCACAGACGGGGAAGCCTTAGCATTGAACGGTTGTGTTGTTGAAGTGCGAAGCATAGAACCCTGCGCAGATGGGGAAGCCTTAGCATTGAACGGTTGTGTTGTTAAAGTGCGAAGTATGGAACCCTGCGCAGACAGGGAAGCCTTAGCATCGAACGGTTGTGTTGTTAATGTGCGAAGTATGGAACCCTGCGCAGACGGGGAAGCCTTAGCATCGAACGGTTGTGTTGTTAATATGCGAAGTATGGAACCCTGCGCAGACGGGGAAGCCTTAGCATCGAACGGTTGTGTTGTTAATGTGCGAAGTATGGAACCCTGCGCAGACGGGGAAGCCTTAGCATTGAACGGTTGTGTTGTCAAAGTGCGAAGTATGGAACCCTGCGCAGATGGGGAAGCCTTAGCATTGAACGGTTGTGTTGTCAAAGTGCGAAGTATGGAACCCTGCACAGACGGGGAAGCCTTAGCATTGAACGGTTGTGTTGTTGAAGTGCGAAGCATAGAACCCTGCGCAGATGGGGAAGCCTTAGCATTGAACGGTTGTGTTGTTAAAGTGCGAAGTATGGAACCCTGCGCAGACAGGGAAGCCTTAGCATCGAACGGTTGTGTTGTTAATGTGCGAAGTATGGAACCCTGCGCAGACGGGGAAGCCTTAGCATCGAACGGTTGTGTTGTTAATATGCGAAGTATGGAACCCTGCGCAGACGGGGAAGCCTTAGCATCGAACGGTTGTGTTGTTAATGTGCGAAGTATGGAACCCTGCGCAGACGGGGAAGCCTTAGCATTGAACGGTTGTGTTGTCAAAGTGCGAAGTATGGAACCCTGCGCAGATGGGGAAGCCTTAGCATTGAACGGTTGTGTTGTCAAAGTGCGAAGTATGGAACCCTGCACAGACGGGGAAGCCTTAGCATTGAACGGTTGTGTTGTTGAAGTGCGAAGCATAGAACCCTGCGCAGATGGGGAAGCCTTAGCATTGAACGGTTGTGTTGTTAAAGTGCGAAGTATGGAACCCTGCGCAGACAGGGAAGCCTTAGCATCGAACGGTTGTGTTGTTAATGTGCGAAGTATGGAACCCTGCGCAGACGGGGAAGCCTTAGCATCGAACGGTTGTGTTGTTAATATGCGAAGTATGGAACCCTGCGCAGACGGGGAAGCCTTAGCATCGAACGGTTGTGTTGTTAATGTGCGAAGTATGGAACCCTGCGCAGACGGGGAAGCCTTAGCATCGAACGGTTGTGTTGTTAATGTGCGAAGTATGGAACCCTGCGCAGACGGGGAAGCCTTAGCATCGAACGGTTGTGTTGTTAATGTGCGAAGTATGGAACCCTGCGCAGACGGGGAAGCCTTAGCATCGAACGGTTGTGTTGTTAAAGTGCGAAGTATGGAACCCTGCGCAGACGGGGAAGCCTTAGCATCGAACGGTTGTGTTGTTAATGTGCGAAGTATGGAACCCTGCGCAGACGGGGAAGCCTTAGCATCGAACGGTTGTGTTTTTAATGTGCGAAGTATGGAACCCTGCGCAGACAGGGAAGCCTTAGCATCGAACGGTTGTGTTGTTAAAGTGCGAAGTATGGAACCCTGCGCAGACGGGGAAGCCTTAGCATCGAACGGTTGTGTTGTTAATGTGCGAAGTATGGAACCCTGCGCAGACAGGGAAGCCTTAGCATCGAACGGTTGTGTTTTTAATGTGCGAAGTATGGAACCCTGCGCAGACGGGGAAGCCTTAGCATCGAACGGTTGTGTTGTTAAAGTGCGAAGTATGGAACCCTGCACAGATGGGGAAGCCTTAGCATTGAACAGTTGTGTTGTTGAAGTGCGAAGCATAGAACCCTGCGCAGATGGGGAAGCCTTAGCATTGAACAGTTGTGTTGTTAATGTGCGAAGTATGGAACTGTCACGACCCAGGCGGCAGAGGCACCAATAACCATACACAGAGGCCAGAATCTAACTAATATCTTTATTGAAGGAATATATAAAGTTAATAAAAACAAGTGTAGAAAATAGTCCAGAATTAGACCCTTCAGGAAGGGTCAGAATTAGTCCAAAAAAGCAATGTCCAATAAGAAATATTAAGGTCCAAAGTTGTAATCCAATAACCGAAACACTCACTTTGCCAAGCAAAGTGAGGGGAGATGACAAGGTCCTTTAGTCCATAAAACTTGAGCGTGGCTAGGAAATTACTTGATACTTGAAACAAGGCTTGAACGTGGAACAAGGTAACTAAGAACAAGAACAAGGTCCGTGGAATAACTTGGTAAAATCCGTGAAACAAGGCAAGGATTAGTCCTGGGAAACAAGGCAAAGTCCGTAGGTAAACAAGGCTGGGAAGCAAGGCGAAGGCTGGATAGCAAGGCAAGGCTTGAGCTGAAGCGAGGCTTGAATCGGAGCGCGCTGTCCAAACACAACTCGCTCCGCAGGCTGACGAATTGACTCCGCGAAGTTGCTACGCGGGCAAAACACCTATATAGAGTCCAACTTTCTCACCAGAGCGGTTCTCTGGGAATCAGAAACGAAAGCTAAACTCTGAGACCAGATGTTAAACTCCTTAAAGATTCTCACGAGAACCAATGTTAATTGGCAACATTCTTAGCTGCTATCCTCGCACTCCTGCGCGAAGCTGAATCCAAACTTCTCTGTTGTTTACAAAACTCCCGGCGCAAGAACACGGGAGAAGTAGGCTCTGGGGTTGTTTGACATACTTCTGGGGCACAACTTTCTTGCAGGTGCAAGGTTTCCAGATCTGCCTGGGAAGTATCTGGCTGAGAGGAATCCAGTTCAGACTGGGAAGGTAAAAAACCCAAGTTTTCATCTTCATCAGGGATTACAATGTCCTGAGCAGGACTACAAGGCCCATGGGTCATCACACTATCCCCCTCCTCAGGGCCCCTCCCAAACTGGGGTCCTCTCCCCGAGGCGCGAGGTCGCGGTTTGGTGGGATAGGTCAGATGGAAACGACGGGTTAGATCAGGAGCATGGACTGTGGAGGCGTCTTCCCAAGAGCGCTCCTCAGGCCCAAAACCCACCCAGTCAATGAGATATTGTAGTCGGCGGCGATGAAAGCGAGAGTCCAAAATGTCCTCAACCTCGAACTCCTCCTCCCCATTCATCAAAACAGGAGGGGGGGCCGGTTGGTCTGTATCAGGACGCACACCATCCGCCGGAAGGAGCAGGGAACGGTGAAACACTGGGTGAATGCGCATTGAACGCGGAAGTTGGAGTTTGAAAGTCACGGGGTTTAATTGCGCCACCACTGGATAGGGGCCAATGAAGCGGGCATCTAACTTCCGGCATGGGCGGTGGGAGGGCAGAAAGCGAGTGGACAGAAAAACCCGATCTCCTACCTTGATTTCGGGGCCCGGCTGGCGGTGTTTGTCAGCGTGGCGTTTATAGTCCTCCTTGGCTTGGTCCAGTTGCTGGAGCAAAAGTTGTTGCACCGCTGTGAGTTCCTGCAGCCAATCCTCTGCTGCGGGAACTTCTGAAGTTTCAATGACAGGGGGAAAGAAACGTGGATGGAAACCGTAGTTTGCAAAAAACGGCGTTTCTTTTGTAGAAGCTTGAACTCCATTATTGTAGGCAAACTCAGACAGTGGTAACAGAGAAGCCCAATTGTCCTGTTGGTAGTTTACATAGCAGCGAAGATACTGCTCCAAAGTGGCATTAGTGCGCTCCGTTTGCCCATCTGTTTGGGGATGATGAGCTGAAGATAAGCGAGAGTCTATGCCCAGTAGTTTTTGTAGTGCCTTCCAAAAACGAGAGGTGAATTGAGATCCACGGTCTGTGACTAAACTCTTGGGCAATCCATGTAGTCTGAAAACATGCTGAAGAAATAGATCCGCAGTTTCTTTGGCCGTGGGGAGGCCTTCGCAGGGAATGAAATGGGCTAACTTGGTGAATAGGTCCACCACCACTAAGATCGTGGTGAATCCACAGGAAGGTGGTAGATCAGTGATGAAATCCGCGGAAATTATTTCCCATGGGCGAGAGGGGGTAGGAAGGGGGTGTAAAAGCCCTGAGGGCTTCTCCCTTCGTATCTTGGAGCGCTGGCATACTGGGCAGGTGTTGACATATTTTTCCACATCCTTGCGGATCTTGGGCCACCAAAAATCTCTTAGGATCAAATGCATGGTTTTAAATAGTCCGAAGTGTCCTGCTGGTTTGCAGTCATGACACAGACGAAGCGCTTTTTCCCTGCCCGGTCCGGGTGGGATATAAACATGATTTCTATAGCAGAGCAGCCCATCTTTAAGCGAAAAGGGAAAATGCAGACCTTGGCGAAGTTGGTCCTGCGCCCAGGCATCTGCTTGCTGACTAGCCCTGATTTCTTGAGCACAGATGGGTCCTGGAGTAGGGGAAGTTGAACCAATGGGACTGGATTTGGTGTTCCCCACTGTGAGCGTGGCAAAGTTCTCAGGTTGTAGCAGTTGGGATTCAAAGGTCTCCTTGCGTCCTGCAGCGTATTCCGGTTTACGTGACAGGGCGTCTGCTTGCTTGGTTTGAGCTGGGGTCACATAATGGATCTGGAAGTTGAAACGTTCAAAGAATAAAGCCCAACGTTGCTGCCTCTGATTTAGTTTGCGGGCAGTTCTTAGATGTTCTAGATTACGATGATCAGTGTGGACTTCAATGGGGAATTTGGCCCCTTCTAGCCAATGTCTCCAAGTTTCAAAGGCTGCCTTTATGGCCAGTAGTTCTTTTTCCCAAATGGTGTAATTCCTCTCTGGTGTGGTTAGTTGACGAGAATAAAAGGCACAGGGATGGAGGTGTTCTCCCACCGGTTGTAAGAGTACAGCCCCAATTGCCACATCAGAGGCGTCCGCTTGCACCACAAAAGGGGTTCCAGGATTTGGGTGCTGTAGAATTGGCTGGGAGGTGAATAGTTTCTTCAGTTGCTGGAACCCTTTCTCTGCTTGATCAGTCCAGCGGAAAGGCTGCTTTCCACGGATGCAGCTAGTGATGGGGTCGGACCAGCGGGCAAAATCTGGAATGAACTTGCGGTAGTAGTTCGCGAACCCCAAGAAACGCTGCACCTCTTTCTTGTTAGTTGGCGCCCGCCATTCCAATACTGCTGAAACTTTGGCTGGATCCATGGAAAGCCCTAGAGGCGAGATGCGGTAGCCAAGGAAATCTACCTCTTGTAGATCAAAAGCGCATTTTTCTAGCTTGGCATAAAGTCCGTGATCCCGCAATCGTTGCAACACCATTTTGACGTGGTTCTCATGTTCTGATTGTGATCTGGAAAACACCAAAAAATCGTCCAGGTAGATTATCAAGAATCTGTCTAGATAGTCCTGAAAAATATCGTTGACAAAATGCTGGAACGTTGCGGGAGCTCCGCATAAACCGAAATTCATAACTCGGGACTCGAATAATCCGAATTTAGTCTGGAAGGCGGTTTTCCACTCGTCCCCTTCTCTGATGCGAACTAGATTATAAGCCCCCCGAAGATCCAGCTTGGTGTAGACCTTGGCTCCTCGAAGTCGGTCCAGTAGATCCGAGATTAAGGGCAGGGGATAGCTGTTCCGCTTGGTGATATTGTTCAATGCTCTGTAGTCCACCACCAAGCGTAATTCCCCTGACTTCTTCTTCACAAACATCACTGGGGAGGCGGCTGGGGATTGAGAGGGTCTGATGAACCCCTTGCGAAGGTTTGTCTCTAAGAATTCCCTGAGAGCTTCTTGCTCTGGTTCAGTCAGGGAGTAGAGATGCCCTCGCGGGATCGGGGCCCCCTCCACCAAGTCAATGGCACAGTCATAAGGTCTATGTGGGGGTAATTTCTCGGCTTCTTTCTCATTGAATACATCCCAATACTCAGAGTACTTCTTTGGCAAGGTGATGATGGGCTCGGAGTCTGTGGCATGGCATACCTTGGCTACGAGGCAATGGTTTTGGCAGTACGGTGAAGCAAACTGCAGTTCTCTGTTGGACCAGGAGATGTTAGGGTCGTGGAGTGTCAGCCATGGAATTCCCAAAATCACAGGGAAATGGGGAACCTCGGTAACAAAGAAGGAAATCTCTTCCATATGTTCCCTTATCCACATCCTGGTGGGTTCCGACCACTGGCTTACGGGGCCCGTCTTGAGGGGACGGCCGTCTATGGCTTGCACCACACGGGCATTCTTGAAATCATGATATTGTAATCCCAGAGAGTCGGCATACTCTCTATCGATGAAATTGTTGGTAGCTCCAGAGTCTATCATGGCGTGGATCATGACGGGTCCCCTTTTTGCTGACCATAATGTGACCACGAGAAGGAACAGGACCCCGGTTGGCGGCTCTTGGATGGATTTTTTGACCGGGTTGGTGAGCCTCTCTACACCCGGTCGTTGGCTTCCCCCGCCGGCTGTGTGCCAGTCGGCTCAGACGCCTTCGACTCCGTGGAGGACGCCGCCGCAAGACGGGCGGCAGGCTTCCCTTTGGCTGGGCACTCTCTGGCGAAGTGGCCCCCGTTCCCGCAGTACCAGCAGAGGTTCAAGCGTTGGCGACGGGCCTTCTCGGCGGCATCTAGTCTGGGACGCACATTGCCCAACTGCATCGGCACCTCCTCGCCTCCTCTGGGGTATGGGGTTGGAGGCGGGGGTCTCCACACCGGACGTGGCTGAACACTGGCGGGAGCGGGGGGTTTTGCCCCGGCTCTACCGCCCTGGCCTCGAACCCATTGTTTCCTGTTGGCAATCATGACTTCAGCCCGTAAACATTGATCAATGAGTGCCTCGAGGGTCTGGGGAGGATCCACCTTGGAGATTTCTTCCAGCATTTCAATGTTGAGACCCTCCCGAAATTGTCCTCTGAGGGCTACATCGTTCCAGCCGGTGTTGTGGGCCAGCACGCGGAACTCGGCTATGTACTGAGACATGGGTCTGTCTCCTTGAAGGAGGCGCCGGAGTTTGTGACCGGCTGCCTCCAAATTGTCCTCGATTCCCCAGGTCTCCTTAAGGTGATCCAAGAAGCGTTGTGCTGAATTTAGGTGGGGGGAGGCTTGATCAAACAGGGCCGTCGCCCAGTTAGCCGCTGGTCCATCTAGAAGACTGTAGACCCACGCCACCTTGATGTCTTCTTGGGGAAACTCGGCATCACGGGCCTCTAGATAAGCTTGACATTGGCGGCGGAAAACATGAACCTTAGCAGCTTCTCCAGAAAACTTGGTAGGCAACGCCATGGCCGGGAGGCGAACTCCGCGCTCCCTCAACCCTTTTATTTCTCCATCCTGCGCGTTGAGTCTGTCACGGATGCGGTCCACTTCGTCCTTGCTGATGGTGTAGCTGAGCGGCTGTCCAGCCGGCGCGGCTCCGGTAGACATCCTAGCCTCGGTTAGTTGGTGCTTATGGGTGGCGGAGTCAAACTGTCACGACCCAGGCGGCAGAGGCACCAATAACCATACACAGAGGCCAGAATCTAACTAATATCTTTATTGAAGGAATATATAAAGTTAATAAAAACAAGTGTAGAAAATAGTCCAGAATTAGACCCTTCAGGAAGGGTCAGAATTAGTCCAAAAAAGCAATGTCCAATAAGAAATATTAAGGTCCAAAGTTGTAATCCAATAACCGAAACACTCACTTTGCCAAGCAAAGTGAGGGGAGATGACAAGGTCCTTTAGTCCATAAAACTTGAGCGTGGCTAGGAAATTACTTGATACTTGAAACAAGGCTTGAACGTGGAACAAGGTAACTAAGAACAAGAACAAGGTCCGTGGAATAACTTGGTAAAATCCGTGAAACAAGGCAAGGATTAGTCCTGGGAAACAAGGCAAAGTCCGTAGGTAAACAAGGCTGGGAAGCAAGGCGAAGGCTGGATAGCAAGGCAAGGCTTGAGCTGAAGCGAGGCTTGAATCGGAGCGCGCTGTCCAAACACAACTCGCTCCGCAGGCTGACGAATTGACTCCGCGAAGTTGCTACGCGGGCAAAACACCTATATAGAGTCCAACTTTCTCACCAGAGCGGTTCTCTGGGAATCAGAAACGAAAGCTAAACTCTGAGACCAGATGTTAAACTCCTTAAAGATTCTCACGAGAACCAATGTTAATTGGCAACATTCTTAGCTGCTATCCTCGCACTCCTGCGCGAAGCTGAATCCAAACTTCTCTGTTGTTTACAAAACTCCCGGCGCAAGAACACGGGAGAAGTAGGCTCTGGGGTTGTTTGACATACTTCTGGGGCACAACTTTCTTGCAGGTGCAAGGTTTCCAGATCTGCCTGGGAAGTATCTGGCTGAGAGGAATCCAGTTCAGACTGGGAAGGTAAAAAACCCAAGTTTTCATCTTCATCAGGGATTACAATGTCCTGAGCAGGACTACAAGGCCCATGGGTCATCACAGGAACCCTGCGCAGACAGGGAAGCCTTAGCATCGAAGGGTTGTGTTGTTAAAGTGCGAAGTATGGAACCCTGCGCAGACAGGGAAGCCTTAGCATTGAACAGTTTTGTTGTTAAAGTGCGAAGTATGGAACCCTGCGCAGATGGGGAAGCCTTAGCATTGAACAGTTGTGTTGTTAAAGTGCGAAGTATGGAACCCTGCGCAGACAGGGAAGCCTTAGCATCGAACGGTTGTGTTGTTAATGTGCGAAGTATGGAACCCTGCACAGACGGGGAAGCCTTAGCATCGAACGGTTGTGTTGTTAATGTGCGAAGTATGGAACCCTGCGCAGACAGGGAAGCCTTAGCATCGAACGGTTGTGTTGTCAATGTGCGAAGTATGGAACCCTGCGCAGACGGGGAAGCCTTAGCATCGAACGGTTGTGTTGTTAAAGTGCGAAGTATGGAACCCTGCACAGATGGGGAAGCCTTAGCATTGAACGGTTGTGTTGTTGAAGTGCGAAGCATAGAACCCTGCGCAGATGGGGAAGCCTTAGCATTGAACAGTTGTGTTGTTAATGTGCGAAGTATGGAACCCTGCGCAGACAGGGAAGCCTTAGCATCGAACGGTTGTGTTGTTAAAGTGCAAAGTATGGAACCCTGCGCAGACGGGGAAGCCTTAGCATCGAACGGTTGTGTTGTTAATGTGCGAAATATGGAACCCTGCGCAGACGGGGAAGCCTTAGCATTGAACGGTTGTGTTGTTAAAGTGCAAAGTATGGAAGCCTGCGCAGACGGTCGGTCAAGGCAACTTAAGCAACGTGCAGTCACTGAATTCTTGACAGCAGAATGTGTCACTCCAAAGGAGATTCCTCAGAGAATGCAAGCTGTTTATGGGGATTGTGTGGATGTCAGTCCTGTGCATCGTTGGGTGAGTAAGTTTAAAGATGTTGAGGTGAGAACATCTGACAAACAAAGAGTTGGACGTCCTGTGACAGCAACCACCGAGTTTCACAAGCAAAAGGTGAACAGATTGATTCAGGACGATCGTCGTATCACTTAAGAGAGAAATTTCAAGCGTAATCGGCATTTCACAAGAACGTGTGGGTCACATTATTGCTTTGCTTGGCTCTCGGAAGATCTGTGCACAATGAGTTCTGTGAGACGTCGGTTGCGGAAACAGAATGTTGACTTCTTCCATGACGGCTTCAGAAAACTTGTTCATCGTTGGCAGAAATGTATCCAATTGTCTGGTGATTATGTGGAAAAGTGAATAGTGATAGTTAAAGAGCACGTTCTAAGGATTATTTCTGCGTCTGATTTATTAAAATATTCCCATCCAAACCCAAGTAACAAAGGTGGAGGCATTACTTTTCATCTAACCCTCGTAATTAGAAGGGTCCCTAAGAGGCCATCTAGTCTCACCACTCGATGCAGGATCTCCAGCTAAAGCAGTCCCAGCACCCCTTTCTGAAGAAGGAGACCTCACCATTTGGGTCCATTGTTGACCTGCAATGGGATCAAGTTCTGCAAAGGTCATCGTCCAGCTGCCCATTCGATGCAGGATCTCCCGCTACAGCCTCTCTGTCAGGAGCTGTCCAGCTTCCTTTTGGAAACAACCAGAGGAAGAGAGCCAGCCACCTTTCTGGCCACTTGGCTCCAAAGACTCTTAGTTCCATCTAATGGGTTACTATGACTTTTTCAGACTGTATGGCCATGTTCCAGCAGCATTCTCTCCTGACACTTCGCCTGCACCTGTGGCTCATGGCATCTTCAGAGCTTTGTTCCGAAGTCTGTTGGAAATGATGCAAGTGGCATGTGTATTTTTCTCCTCTTTCTTTTCCTTTTTTTCTTCCTCCCTTACTTCTCCTCCTTTTTCTCCTCTTCCTCCTCCTCCTCTTCCTTCTCTTCTTTCCCCCTACTTCTCCTTATCTTTCGCTCCACTTCTTCTCTTCCTTCTCTTCTCCTCCTCCTCCCCTTTTTCTCCTCTTACTCTTCCTCCTCTTCTTCCTCCCCTACCTCTCCTCCTATTTCTCTTTCCTTTTCCTTCTCCATCCTCCTCACCTTCTTCCTCTTCCTCCTCTTATTTATTTATTTACTTATTTTATTTACAGTATTTATATTCCTCCCTTCTTTCTCACCCCGAAGGGGACTCAGGGCGGATCACATTGTACACATATAAGGCAAACATTCAATATAACATAGAGCAGAGACAGAGACAGACACAGAGGCAATTTAAACCTTCTCCAGCTTCCAGCTTCCTGAGGGCATGCTTGATTCCGGCCACAGGGGGAGCAGCTGCTTCATCATCCACTGTGACGCCGAGTCCTTGGATACTTCCTCATTCCAAACGCTACTGGATGATTTTTGTGATGTCATAAATTAGTTAAATTAGCCTCCCCACATAAGTGGTACCCAAATTTCCTACTTGATAGATGCAACTATCTTTCGGGTTGCTTAGGTCAACAACGAGCAAGGGCTATTTTTTATTTTAATTGTCGGGTGCTCACCCTGAAACGGGCTGGCCTCGAACTCATGACCTCTTGGTCAGAGTGATTTATTGCAGCTGTCTGCTAACCAGCCTGCACCACAGCCCGGCCACCCCTACTTTTCCTTATCTTTCCCTCTACCTCTTCCCTTCCTTCTTTTCTTCTTCTCCTCCTCACCCTCCCTGTTTTTCTCCTCTTTGAAACGCAATCTCCGGTAGGCCGACCCAAGGTTGGGAAAGACAAATTTGAGCTTCTTGGTGGCACGAGGTGAACGGTGCAGCTGAAACTAAACCGTGTTTAGATTAAAGGGGACGGCGAACTGAAAATATTTTCCTTAGAGTTTTACAGTACAATTAGGAACTGTTTAAGCTCTCGGTCCTGGCGGCTTCTAAGTCAGGGCTGTGGTTAACCGAGCGCTCCAGATAGATTCCTTTCAGCCTCCACCGAGGAAGGTCATCCCTGTTTAGTTGTGGAATTATACCTTCCACCAGAGAGGCCGCTTATCTTCGCATCTGCAATTTGCCGGGTCTCCCGCAAAAGGAAATCTTTTATTAAGCATTCTATTTTCCTTTGCTCCAGGCAGGCAGACTAAATAAACTCCAGGGTAGACTTTGCACTTTCCTTCGTGTCGGCCACATCCAAGAATCACAGACAATACCGGTTTGCACGAAAGAGAGAGTTTTAGAAAAACAAGCTGCCCGAAGCCCCGCGTCAACTCCGCCCGCTGGGTTCCTCCAAAGAATTTATTTCATTACTATAAGTGCTGTTGACTTAGTGTTGGTTTCAGCACTTGGGCTCTTGGATAGCTTGAAGGGAGACAAGACCTCCAAGATAAATATATTATGCAAAGCAAGGGCCTCATTCCTTCCCTGATTTGTCCCCCAATGAAAAAAGGGCTTCTGGGTTAGAACAAAGGCCTGGACCCCCATCACCTCCGGCCTTGGGTATAGAAGGAAGGCTGAGGAAAGGCCAACAGGTCTTCCTGTGGAGAGAAGGCCCGGATGCCTTCTCTGAAGGAAAGGCCAGAAGGTCTTCAATGAAGGAGAGACTGAAACGTCTTCTATGAAGGGAGGGCTAGAAGATCTTCTCTGAAGGAAAGGCTAGAAGGTCTTCTATGAAGGGAGGGCTAGAAGGTCTTCAATGAAGGGAGGGCTAGAAGATCTTCTCTGAAGGAAAGGCTACAAAGTCTTCTATGAAGGAAAGGCTAGAAGGTCTTCTATGAAGGGAAGGCTAGAAGATCTCTGAAGGAAGGCTACAAAGTCTTCTATGAAGGAAAGGCTAGAAGGTCTTCTCTGAAGGAAAGACTACAAAGTCTTCTATGAAGGAAAGGCTAGAAAGTCTTCTATGAAGGGAAGGCTAGAAGATCTTCTCTGAAGGAAGGCTACAAAGTCTTCTATGAAGGAAAGGCTAGAAGGTCTTCTCTGAAGGAAAGACTACAAAGTCTTCTATGAAGGAAAAGCTAGAAGGTCTTCTATGAAGGGAAGGCTAGAAGATCTTCTATGAAGGAAAGGCTAGAATGTCTCCTTTGAAGGGAAGGCTACAAAGTCTTCTATGAAGGAAAGGCTAGAAGGTCTTCTATGAAGGGAAGGCTAGAAGGTCTTCTATGAAGCAAATCAAGGGCCTCATTCCTTCCTTGATTTGTCCCCCAATGAAAAAAGGGCTTCTGGGTTAGAACAAAGGCCTGGACCTCCATCACCTCTGGTCGGTAGGCCTTGGGTACGGAAGGAAGGCTGAGGGAAGGCCAACAGGTCTTCCTGTGGAGAGAAGGCTCGGATGCCTTCTCTGAAGGAAAGGCCAGAAGGTCTTCAATGAAGGAGAGACTGAAACATCTTCTATGAAGGAAACGCTAGAAGGTCTTCTCTGAAGGAAAGGCTCAGATGCCTTCTCTGAAGGAAAGGCCAGAAGGTCTTCAATGAAGGAGAGACTAAAAGGTCTTCAATGAAGGAAAGACTAAAAGGTCTTCATGAAGGAAAGGCTAGAAGGTCTTCTCTGAAGGAAAGGCTAGAAGGTCTTCTCTGAAGGAAGGCTACAAAATCTTCTATGAAGGAAAGGCTAGAAGGTCTTCTATGAAGGGAAGGCTAGAAGATCTTCTCTGAAGGAAAGCTACAAAGTCAACACAGCCTTCTCTCCATAGGAAGACCTATTGGCCTTTCCTCAGCATTCCTTCCATATCCAAGGCCTACTAAACTGGAGGTGATGGAGGTCCAGGCCTTTGTTATAACCCAGGAAGCCCTTTTTTCATTGAGGGACAAATCAGCAAAGGAAAGAGGCCCTTGCTTTACTTCATAGAAGGCCAACAGGTCTTCCTGTGGAGAGAAAGCTGGGACTCCTTCTCTGAAGGAAAGGCCAGACGGTCTTCTATGAAGGGAAGGCTAGAAGGACTTCTCTGAAGGAAAGGCTACAAAGCCTTCTATGAAAAAAAGCCAGGGTCTCATTCCTTCCCTGATTTGTCCCCCAATAAAAAAGGGCTTCTTGGGTTAGAACAAGGTCCTCTATAAAGGAAAGGCCAGAAGGTCTTCTATGAAGAGAAGGCTAGAAGGTTTTCCATGAAAGAAAGGCTAAAGTGTCTTCCATGAAGGGAAGGCTAGTAGATGGATTGGTGAAACATTCTGAAACTTGCCAGGCTTGCAGTTGTAAATGTGGCCTACAACTGAGGCAAATTTCATGCTGACAGACCTAAAAACAATGGTGAAATGAGCCTCTAAAGTTTCTCCATTGTCGCCAATGGACTGAATCCTACTGGAACAAAAACAGAACCCTGCTCCCAATTTCGTGAACTTCCTGGTTAACAGAATGGGGAGGACACTGAAAACGGAACAAAAAATGCCATGGGTTTTTTCCAAGTTGCTCACCCCAAAGGAGCAACTGGTGGCACAGTGGGTTAATCCGCTGAGCTGCTGAACTTGCTGACCAAAAGGTCTGTGGTTTGAATCTGGGGAGTGGGGTGAGTTCCTGCTGTGAGCCCCAGCTTCTGTCAACTTAGCAGTTCGAAAACATGCAAATGTGAGCAGTTCAATAGGTACCGCTCGAGTGGGAAGATAATGGCACTCCATGCAGTAAACCAGCCATATGATCTTGGAGGTGTCTACGGACAACGCCGGCTCTTCGGTTTAGAAATGGAGATGAGCACCAATTCCCAGAGTCGGACACGACTAGACTTAATATCAGAGAAAACCTTTACCTTTACCTATCAATAACTTTGTTAGCAACAATCATAATACTAATTCTACTGCTACTTCTTCACCTTTGCCCTTCTCCTCTTCCTCCTCATCTCCCTCTTTTTTTCTTTTCCTCCTCCTCCTCTTCCTTTCTTCTTTCCTTGTTGCTTGAAGAGTGCCAGATGTCTCTGCTTGTCCAATGTCTCTCTGTGTGTGTATCCAGCAGTGGAAATAAGACGGGAACAAATGACCCACGGCCACATCCCATCTGAGGGAGGACGTTTTGCTTTTCAGGAGAGGAAACCCTGGGACAGAGAGGGAGGCCCTTGGGGTCCAGGAGGGTCGGGAAAGTCTTGCTCATCCCTGGCCGGACTGCGGATTCCCCTTCGGCTCCTTTGGGATGGGATGTCGAGGCCACCGACTGAGTCATCTTCAAGTGTTTGGGATGGCCCCGTTGGGACCCCGCAGCCTGGAACAAACTGGCCACAAACGTCTGGGAGAAGACAAATGGATGGAGGAATGACTCGGGACAAGCAACCCGCCTTCCCTTGAGGCTCAGCTGGAGCCACAAAAGCAAACACAAAATATTCACAGGTCAGGGCAGATTGCTCACATACTGGGGAGATCATAATTCGTTGCTAATTTTGTCCTTGAAGGAAGGAATTCTGGGCAAATTGTCTTTTTATAGAATCATGTCTCAAGAACATTTTGCAAAATGGTATCATTTTCAATGACAGTTTGGTACACATTCTGTACAAAAACAGCACCTGGAATTGTTTTGCAGACAGAACAGGATTTTCTGAGCAGAAAACGGGAACGGTGCTGAAAATACGGTTTCCTACGCAGAAAAAAACTGTTTCATTTGCAAAACAATTCCTTGTGTCAGTTTTTCACTAATGTATCCTGAACTGCAAATAGTCTTTGAAAACAACAGTGTTTCAAAATGTTCTTTGGCAACAACAACAACATCAACAAAAAAACATCCGGACTTTTGTGCTTAGTAAGTTCTGGACTGCTAGGCTGTTGGTATGTTGTCGAAGGCTTTCGTGGCCAGAATCACTGGGTTGCTGTGAATTTTCCGGACTGTATGGCCATGTTCCAGAAGCATTCTCTCCTGATGTTTCTCCCATATCTATGGCACACATCCTCAGAGGTTGTGAGGTATATTGCAAACTAGGTAAGGGAGTTTTATATATCTGTGGAAGGTCCAGGGTGGGGGAAAGAACTCTTGTCTGTTGGAGACAAGTGTGAATATTGTGATTAATCACCTTGATTAGCATTTAATAGCCTTGTAGTTTCAAGGCCTGGCTGCTTCCTGCCTGGGGGAATCCTTTGTTTGGAGGTGTTAGCTGGCCCTGATTGTTTCCTGTCTGGAATTCCCCTGTTTTCTGAGTGTTGTTCTTTATTTACTGTCCTGCTTTTAGAGTTAGTTTAAATACTGGGAGCCAGATTGTGTTCATTTTCATGGTTTCCTCTTTTCTGTTGAAAGTGTCCACAAGAACAACGCTTTGATAACAGGGGAATATCTCCATGCAGGTCTCTAGAAAATATCGGAAAAGATCGTACAATGAATGCTTGCTGCGCATTTCACTGTGCATTTGGTTGCATGTTCAGTGTCTTGGCTTGGTTATAATTCTGGAACCCTGGTCTAGGATCCTAGCCAGCGCATTTTAATAACAAAATAGTAAAATTATGTTTTCACATTATAATTGTTTGACTGGCAGCCTGCTTGTTATTCATGATGTTGTAAGCTAGACTAATGGCTTTGTAACCCTTGCTGCTCACATTTATAATTGTGGCACCATTGCCAAGATCATAAACACCCCCTAAAATCCACTTTAAAAGCCAGGCAGCTGCACTATGGGTGCACCTAAACTGTGGAAGTTTGACACCACTTTAACTGCCATGGCCAGTGCTATGAAATCCTGGGAGTTGTAGTTTCACAAGAGCATTAGCCTTCTCTGCCCAGGAGTGCTGGTGCCTTCCGCACTACAATTTGCAGGATTCCACAGCATTGAGCCACGGTGTTGTTGGAAAACAGGGACCCCAAAGGAACCCCAAAATGTGAGATGAAGGGAGATGAAAAGAGAGCTCCCAATCTGGGGAACATCTCCAGATGACCTCTGATTTTGATCTACAGTTGTAAAGGGAAACACACATGCACACCGGGGGAACACAGGGCAAATCCCATCATCCCTTTTGGCCCCAAGTGTTGGATGCCTAATACATCTATACTACAAAAGGCCAAGAAGCAATACATCTGTGCACCAAACAAAGAGAAAATCCCTGGGCAGACCAGAACGTCATAAAATTCCCAATGCCATGCCCTTGTCTTTCCTTGGAAATCCATTGAAGCATACCAACGCCTTTTGTCACCCATTGCTTCGTCAGTCCTGAAGCCATTACCTGACTTGGACTGACAGGAATACAGCCATTAGCACTCATCAACCTGAATCTCATCCACATTCCTTTCCTCCATGTACCCACCATAGATGGACCCAAGAAATAGCCATCATCTTCTAACTGGGCAATGACAGTTTAATAAAGTTTGCACCGGATATGGAAACTAATCAGCAGAGGCAACAGCAAATGGTGTTCCTCGACCAATCAGTGCACAGATCACAGCCTGCACCAACTTGCACCAATCAGCATTTGGAGCAGCAAAAGTCCATTGCAGGGGTCCCCAAACTTTTTAAGCAGAGGGCCAGTCCACAATCCTTCAGACTGTTGAGGGGCCGAATTATCATTTGAAAAAAAAATACAAACAAATTCCTATGCATACTGCACATGTCTTATTTGTAGTGTAACAACAACAACAACAACAACAATGAAAGAACAATACAATATTTTAAAATGAAAACAATTTTAACCAACATAAACCTATTAGGATTTCAATGGAAAGTGTGGGCTTGCTACTGGCCAATGAGATAGTCGAGTTAATTAGGATTGTTGTTGTTGCTGTTGTTGTTGTGTGCCTTCAAGTCATGTCAGACTTTGGCCGAGCCTAAGTCTAAAATTAATTATTTATTTACTACATTTATATCCCACCCTTCTCACCCCAAAGGGGACTCAGAGCAGCTGTATGTACATACAATATATTATATTATTAGCATAACACAATATTAGCATTATATAATTCTATATTGAACTATACCACTATACTATTATATACTATGTAATATATAACATATAATTAATAATATTATATGGTATTACTATTAGTATTATATTGTATAACATAAGATTATTATCAATATTATATGTATATACAATATATTATATTATTAAAACTGATATAAAAATATTATATTATAAAACTGAGGGCGGGGGCCAGGTAAATGACCTTGGAGGGCTGCATCTGGCCCCCGGGCCTTAGTTTGGGGACCCCTGGTCCATTGTATGAATAGCTGTCCAATCTTTATAAATGTTTGTGCATGTAGTACACCGGGACCCCCGAACCCGTGGTTCTTGTGGAAGTGAAATCACATTGCCATGGCAGTCCAAATTGTGCTAAACTATGTTTATTCTAGAGCAGTGATGGGCAACCATTTGTGCTTGGTGTGTCAAAATTCCCCAAAAAACCTAGCATGACTTGGGTGGTGTGTCACTTCAAGAAAAAAACCATAATTTCGCAATATGCATAGTTTAAATAACAAAAATATATAATTGTAATATATAACTGTATTCAATAAATCAAACACTATTGACTACCATTATTTCCATGTACAACAATCTATGGTACCACTTGCAGTTTCCACGCTGATTTCTCTCTATTCTAGTTTCAATGTAGTCATGAATAATGAACAATAATATAATAGTAATAATATGATAATATACTACAATAATAATAGAATAATAGAATATATATATCTATATATATAAAAGAGTGATGGCATCACGGCGACCCACAAAACAACAAAACTACAGGCCCCCCAACCTCGAAATTTGACAACACAACCCATCATCCACGGCTCTAGTTTGATACAACAAAAAGAAAAGAAAAATAAAGTCCTAATTATAGAGAGAGGAATAATTGCTTTTATCCAATTGCTGCCAGTTAGAAGGCTAAGCTCTTCCAACTTGGTCTCCTAGCAACCCAATAAAAAATAATAAAAAACACTAAAAATAATTTAAAACACTAAAAATTAATACAATAAAATACTATAATAACAGAAAATAACTAAAAATAATACAAGAAAATAATAAAATATAATAAATAAAAAGATAACTTACAATAAAATTAATTAAAAATACAAATAACGTCAAATAAAAATTACACAACAATTTTTAACCAATACCACCACCACTTTGCCACAGCAACGCGTGGCCGGGCACAGTTAGTGTATGTAATGTGCATAATTCCCATGGAGTAAACAACAAAACCACTGGACCAAATCACACCAAATTTGGCCACAAAAGACATAAGTCACCCAATCAATCTGCATGTGGCAGCGTGTCAGCAAAAATGGCTAGGCGTGTCAGTGCTGACACGTGTGTCATAGGTTGGCCATCACTGCTCTAGAGGATAATGAATGCCCTTTGGTCCTGCTTCAACTTCCTTGGCACTGTGCAATGGAGTCTTGGGATTTGTAGTTTGGGGTTGCACCAGCGCTACCGTGTTTCCCTGAAAATAAGGCATCCCCTGAAAATAAGACCTAGTAAATGTTTTGGTGAATTGCCAAATATAAAACATCCCCTGAAAGTAAGACCTAGGTCAGTGATGGCCAACCTATGACACGCGTGTCAGCACTGACACGCCTGGCCATTTTTGCTGACACGCTGCCACATGCAGATTGATTGGATGACTAATGTCTTTTGTGGCCAAATTTGGTGTGATTTGGTCCTGTGGTTTTGTTGTTTACTCCATGGGAATTATGCACATTACATTTATATATATATATATATATATATATATATATATATATATATATACATCATTGTAGTATTATTCTATTATTATTATAGTACATTATTATATTATTACGATTATATTATTATTATTATATTATTCATCATTCATGACGACATTGAAGCTACAATAGAGAGAAATCGGCGTGGAAACTGCAAGAGGTACCATAGATTGTTGTACATGGAAATAATTGTAGTAAATAGTTTTTGATTTATTAAATACAGTTATATATTACAATTATATATTTTCGTTATTTAAACTATATATATTGTGAAATTATGTTTTTTTCTCTCGAAGTGACACACCACCCAAGTCATGCTAGGTTTTCTGGTGAATTTTGACGCACCAAATGCAAAAGGTTGCCCATCATTGACCTACCGTGTTTCCCCGAAAATAAGACAGTGTCTTATATTAATTTTTGCTCCCAAAGATGCGCTAGGTCTTATTTTCAGGGGATGTCTTATTTTTCCATGAAGAAGAATTCACATTTATTGTTGAACAAAAAAATGAACATTTATTATATACTGTACAGTAGTTGTCATCACAAACCAGCATAACCAGACAAATTGTGAATCCTATCAAAAATGTCTTGTTACTACCAATATTTTCATGTACAACACTCTATGCTACGTACATTTACCAATCCTGTATGCTCTGGTTTTCTGTTTGGCGCGCATGCTTCCAAACAAAAACTTTGCTAGGTCTTACTTTCGGGGGAGGCCTTATATTTAGCAATTCAGCAAAACCTCTACTAGGTCTTATTTTCTGGGGATGTCTTATTTTAGGGGAAACAGGGTAGTAGGAGGGAGCCACTGCTGCTGAGGAAGCAAGAAGGAGATGGAGGGAAAGGCTTGGGCCCTCCAGGTGTTTTGGACTTCAATTCCCAGCATTCCTAACAGCCGGTAGGCTGTTAGGAATGCTGGGAGTTGAAGTCCAAAACACCTGGAGGGCCCAAGTTGGCCCATGCCTTCTCTCAGCAGGAAGGCAATGACTCCAATTGCGTCTTTCATGGAGGAACTTTGCAAAGACTGGCACCACTATTCCACGTGGTTTGAAGTTCTCCGTCAAAGAGTTCTGCAAAAGGCTTTTTCAGAAGCCTGGCTGACTAAAAATACTGCTGCTGTGATGCCTGGCTGGAGGAGGCTGCAATTATTTCTCAGAATATCTCTCCTTCGCTCATTTATTGGCTTGGAAGAGCTAAAAGCAAAGCGGTCAGCCCAGTGATTAGGTGTCACGTCCTTGTTTTTCCATGAATGGGACCCCCCCCCCCCCCATCTAGACGCAAGGGCAGCCAAGGCACGCAGTTGGAGGTCCGGCTCAGAACTCTCCCAAACCCGTTTTGGTGCTCCTTCTTCCTGTGCCGTCAAGGGCTGGGAGGGCCCAAAGGGGACCCCCAAAAACACAACAAAAGGCACCAAAAGCGATGCCAAAAGACACCCCCCATTCTTCTCTGCAACCCATGTTGGTCCCCCCTCCTCTTGCACCATCAAAGGCCAGACAAAGAAAGGGGGAGAAGCACACAAACAACCCCCAAAAGAAACCCCCAGTGCCTTTCCAAAACCCATTTTGGTTCTCTGCCTTCTTGTACCATCAAAAGGCTGGCCAAAGGAGGAGGAGAAATACACGCCAGCTCCGAAAGGGACCCCCAAAGAGACCCCCAAAGCCGCCAAAAGCACATCTGCAACCCATGTTGGTCCTCCTTCCTCTTGCACCATCAAGGGCAGGGCAAAGAAATGGAGGGTCACCGAACATTCAATGCCATTTATACCCTCCAAGATGCTTGTGATGTCTCATGGGCCTTGTAGTCCCGTTCCTAGTACTATTGTGGCAGACGAGGAGGAAAACATGGGGTTTCCACCGGTTCAGCCAGAATCGGAGCCTCTCCACCTGGAGGATGTTTGTCCTCAGGAAGTTAACCAAACAAGCCTTGGGCAGAATTCTCCCCCGTTTTCCCGAAAGGACAATTATAATAGAGATAGAGGAGTCAGGGAGGCTAATCGCCGGAGCCTCAGAATCGCAGCCAAACAACTAGCTGATTAGGTCTGCTTCCCTTGGGAAATTCTAAGGAGTCATGCATCTGGACGGAGTTGGGTTTCGCTTCTTGTTCTCCAGGGAAAGTGTTCTGTTGGCGGGAAAACAAGACCCTATATAGGGGTTTTGCCGCAAGTGGAACCTTGCGGAGTCAATTTGTTCAGCTTGAGGAGAGAGATCGTGTGTGGACTTCGTAACCCAGTTCCTTGTTTCCCGGATCGAGTTTCCAGCCTTGCCTTGTTTCACGGACTTCTTTGGACTCAGTTCATGTTTCATGTTTGCCTCGTTTCAAGTTTTGATCTAGCCAAGAATCAAGTCTATTTTCCAGCCTTGTTGTCAAGCTACCTTGGACCTTAAAGACTCTGTCATTTCCCCACACTTTGCTCGGCAAGGTGTGTGTTTCGGTCAAGTGGATTATAACTTTGAACTTTAATATCTTATATTGGACAATACATTTCTGGACTATATTTGACCGCATCTGAAAGGTCTGCTTCTGAACTATATTCTTCACTTGTTTTTATTGACTTTATATATTTCTATAATAAAGATATTAGATAGATTCTGGTCTCTGCGCATGGTTATTGGTGCTCTGCAGCCTGGGTCCTGACAATGCTGAAGATGGGAAAAGACTATATATACCTCTATCTATGTACAATTATACATAGATAGAGGTATATATAGTCTTTTCCCATCTTCAGCATCTTGGAGGCTTGTGCTCGATTCCGGCCACAGGGAGTACTCTTGATCCATCTCCCTGCCAAAGATCTTTTTTTTGTTCATAAACTTCCTACTTGATCAAACCGCCGGCATTTTTCTGGCATTTCCTTATGGGTGCCTTAAAATACTTAAAATACACTTTTAAGCAGTACATATTTATGTACCCACATTTTGCTTTCGAACCACTAGGGGCCGGGCTGTGGCGCAGGCTGGTTAGCAGCCAGCTGCAATGAATCACTCTGACCAAGAGGTCATGAGTTCAAGGCCAGCCTGTGTCGGGGTGAGCACCTGACAATTACAAATAAAATATAGCCCCTGCTCGTTGCTGACTTAAGCAACTCGAAAGATAGTTGCATCCATCAAGTAGGAAATTTAGGTACCACTTATATGTGGGGAGGCTAATTTACGACACCATAAAAATCATCCAGCCACCGTTGGAATGAGGAAGTTGCCATCGCAGTGGATGATGAAGCAGCTGCTCCCCCTGTGGCCGGAATCAAGCAGACCCTCAGGAAGCTGGAAGCTGGAGAAGGTTTAAATTGCCTCTGCGTCTGTCTCTGTCTCTGTTCTATGTTATATGGCATTAAATGTTTGCTTTATATGTGTACAATGTGATCTGCCCTGAGTCCCCTTCGGGGTGAGAAAGAAGGGAGGAATATAAATACTGTAAGTAAACAAATAAATAGGTAGGTGGAAGATGGGCTAAAGGCCAGGGACTCACCCTGATTTGAACAGTCAAAACTCTGGCTCCCAAAGGGACCCCAAAAGGGATACATAGTACCTCTCTGAAACCCATTTGGGTTCAACTTCTTCTTGTGCCATCAACGACTGGCCAGAGAAAGGAAGGAGAGTGTATTGTGGTCCCAAAAAAGGATGCCAATCGGGGCCTCAAATAGCTCCAAAGGGCCCCCTTTAACCTGTTTTGGTTCTGCTTCTTCTTGTGCTGTCGATGACTGGCCAAAGAAAGGGTGAGAAACATTGACCTCCCCCCAAAAAAGACCCCAAAAGAAACCCCAAAAGAGGTCCCTGCAGTCAACCTTTAAAGAGTGTTGTCCTTCCTCTTGTGCCGTCAAAGACTGACCCAAGAAAGAAAGAGAAGCACGCTTTGGACCCCAAAGAGGTGACACTTGGGTCCAAAGGAGTTTTGGGAAAGCGAGGCTCATATGTTTACGCACAATGGGGACAATGGAGGGGCTCCTGGCACGTTGTCTCCGCGATGGGCGAGGAGTTTTTGGGATCGCCGGCCTCCCTCCCGCCTCAAGGGCTGGGCCCAGCAGCCACTTGTTGGAACGCGGACTCTGTCTAAATATAGAGTCGGAGCTCTTTCACAGAGTGGAAAAACCAGAAGTTACGAGGTGATTCTCGAAAAAAATAGATTCAATTAAATGTGCAAGAGGCACAAGCGCTAGGACAGGAGCGGTACATTGTGTGCTCTTGGTGAGGCCTGCGGGCGGAGAGGCCCCGCTTCTGCCAGGCCGAGGATGCCATTCCAGGACTGAGATTTTGTATCACTTTTGCAAAGGGAAAACCTGCATCCGCACTGCAGAATTAATGCAGTTTGACACCACTTGACCTGCAGTGGCTCAATGTTAAAGAATCCCAGGAGGTGAAGTTTGGTGAATTATTAGGTCCATCGATGCCAGTGGTTCTCAACTTTGGGTCCCCCAGGTGTCTTGGACTTCAGTTCCCACAATTCCTAACAGTTGACAAGACAGCTGGGATTTCTGGGAGTTGAAGTCCAAAACACCTGGAGCACCAAAGTTTGGGAACCACTGATCTATCCTATACCGTGTTTCCCCGAAAATAAGACAGTGTCTTATATTAATTTTTGCTCCCAAAGATGCACTAGGTCTTATTTTCAGGGGATGTCTTATTTTTCCACGATGAAGAATTCACATTTATTATTGAACAAAAATAAACCAGCATAACCAGACAAACTGTGAATCCTATCAAGAATTTCTTGTTACTACCATTATTTCCATGTACAACACTCTATGATATGTACATTTACCAATCCTGCATGGTCTGGTGTTCTGTTCGACGGGCATGCTTCCAAACAAAACTTTTGCTAGGTCTTACTTTCGGGGAAGGCCTTATTTTTAGGAATTTAGCAAAACCTCTACTAGGTCTTATTTTCTGGGGATGTCTTATTTTAGGGGAAACAGGGTAGAATGAATGCAGTTTGTCTCCATGGCCCAATGGGATGGCATGCTGGGAGCTGCAGTTTTGCAAGACCTTTAGTCTTCTCTTCCAAAGAGGGCTGGGTCTCTTCGAACTACAACTCCCACAGTCTCATAGCATGGAGCCATGGGAGTGAAAGTGGTGCCAAACTGCATTAATTCTGCAGTGTAGATGTACTCTCAGGCAGTTTGGTGGTGTCACAACTTGCATGTTGGACTCAAAGGAGTATCTGTCTACACTGTAGAATGAATGCAGTTTCATTCCACTTTAACCGCCATGGCTCCATACTCTGGAGGGCAAATGAGGGCTATTTAAAGTGACAGGTGCACCATTTCCAGAGACGTGCCGTAACACAAAATGAAGAGAAGAGCAAAATCCTTGAAAAGAGAATATATATATATACAGTAGAGTCTCACTAATCCAAGCCTCGCTTATCCAAGCTTCTGGATTATCCAAGCCATTTTTGCAGTCAATGTTTTCAATATATCATGATATTTTGGTGCTAAATTCGTAAATACAGTAATTACAGCATAACATTACTGCGTATTGAACTACTTTTTCTGTCAAATTTGTTGTATAACATGAAGTTTTGGTGCTTAATTTGTAAAATCATAACCTAATTTGATGTTTAATAGGCTTTTCTTTAATCCCTCCTTATTATCCAAGTTATTCGCTTATCCAAGCTTCTGCCGGCCTGTTTAGCTTGGATAAGTGAGACTCTACTGTATATATATATATGTATATACACACACACACACACACACACACATACCGTATATACACTAGCTGTGCCTGGCCACACGTTGCTGTGGCATAGGAAGCAGCCTGGCTTTGAAGCTGCAAGGCTGTTCAGTGATAAGCAAGCTGGGCAACCCAGAGGTTTCTATATCTGTGGGAATGTCCATGGCGGTAGAAAGAACTCTTGTCTGCTTGAGGCAGGTATGAATGTTGCAATTAATCTCCTTGATTAGCCTTGCAGCTTCAAGGTCTGGCTGCTGCTTACTACCTGGGTGAATCCTTTATTGGGAGGTGTTAGCTGGCTCTGATTGTTTCCTGTGTGGAATTCCCATTTTGGGCCCTCCAGGTATTTTGGACTTCAATTCCCAAAATTCCTAACAGCCTCACGCCCCTTCCTTTAAGTGGGCAGAGCCTAAAGGGGGTGGGGTCTATCCTTTTGACTGGCAGCTTCAGGAGGAACGGCTCTTCCTCATCCCCCCCGCGCTTTGTGTTTTTGGTGATTTTTTTTATTTGGACTTTATATTTCTAGGTTTATTTGATTGAAAGACGTAAATTGGATGACTATGTCTTTTGTGGCCAAGTTTGGTGTGATTTGGTTCAGTGGTTTTGTTGTTTACTCCATGGGAAAAACGTACATTACATTTTTATATAGAGAGACTAGCTTTGCCCGGCCACGCGTTGCTGTGGCTTATGGGAATCCTTTGTTGGCCAAGTAGAATAGCAGTGAATAGCCTTGCAGTCTCAAAGCCTGGTCGTTTTCTGGAGTAGCTGGAGCTTTTTGTTGTATGAACGTAGAGGTATGGATGAGGGGTTGTGCTGCCAAGTTCAGTGTTTCTGGGATGTGTAGTTTTGTTGTTTTGTCCTAGGCCAAAATTTCATAACCCTTATATATATATACTAGCTGTGCCCGGCCACGCGTTGCTGTGGCAAAGTGGTTGTGGTATTGGTTGAAAATTGTTGTGTAATTTTTATTTGACATTATTTGTATTTTTTAAAATTAATTTCATTTCATTGTAAGTTATCTTTTTATTTATTATATTTTATTTTCTTGTATAATTTTTAGTTATTTTTTGTTATTATGGTATTTTATTGTATTAATTTTTTAGTGTTTTTTTATTATTTTTTATTGGGTTGCTAGGAGACCAAGTTGGAGGAGCTTAGCCTTCTAACTGGCAGCAATTGGATAAAAACAATTATTGCTCTCCCTCTAATTAGGACTTTATTTTTCTTTTCTTTTTGTTGTATCAACCTAGAGGCGTGGATGATGGGTTGTGTCGTCAAATTTCGAGGTTGGGGGGCCTGTAGTTTTGTTGTTTTGTGCATCGCCGTGATGCCATCACTCTTTTATATATATAGATATAGATATATAAAACCCCAAAAGTTTGCAGGAAGCAACGTGTCGGTTGTGCTGCGCCTTTCAACTTTGTGGGTGCATTCTCAGGGCGGAGGTGTCTCATACAAGGCAACACCTCTTTCCTGCAAGCTTCGCAACGTGGTTCGAGAGCATGTTCCATTTTGGGGGCCTCCCCACCCGCTGCTCAGGCCTCACACACCATAAATATCAAGCAGATGCAACCCACCCCCCTTTTTTTCCCTTTCTGTCTTTCTTTTATTGCAAAAATGATTTTGGAAAGGTTTCCATATTCCATACGAAGAAGAGCCTGGAGGGTGTGTCTCCGCTGCCCTCTGCCGTTTGCATTGGGAGGAAGGGCTTGGCTCCCATCTTCTCCTCCATCCAAAGGCGCATCCGCACGGTAGAATGAACGCAGTCTCACCTCACTTTTGAACTGCCGGGGATCAATGCCATGGGGTCCTGGGAGTTGTAGTTCTGGAGTGGCACCCGCATTTTGGAGCAGTCTAAACACCTCCCAGGATTCCATAGCATTGAGCCCTGGCAGTTCAAGTGGGACCAAAGTGTGTTCATTCTGCAGTGTAGATGCACCTGAAGGCTTGTCCTTTTCAAAGCGGTCTCCCTGGACGTGGAAAGTGAGGCTGAAGGGTTGGGGTGAGGTCAACTCCACATTTCCTACAGGTCATCTTTCCAGTCCAGAGAAGAAGACTCCACTAGACTCCGAAGCAGCAGCAGATCCCACTGCTGAACAGCTCTTAACCTGAGGAAGTTCTTCCTAAAGTTTAAGTGGAATTTCTTTTCCTGCAATTTGAATCCATTCATTCATCATACTCCGCAGCAGCTGGAAATAAGCTCCCTTCCTCCTCAGTGTGCTCTCCTTTCGAATATCTTAACATGGCTATTACATTTCCAAGTGAAATGTCCGAAAGCTTCATCGTTTCCAAACTTTGGACCATTTTGTTTCTCCTCCTCCGGACCTCTTCCATCATGTCCATCTCCTTCTCAAACCACTTTGCCCAGCACTGGACAGTGGATTCCATCCAACCATAGGTTTGGAGGAGATCCCAAAGACCATGCAATCCAATCCTTTGCTAGGGAAACACAATCCAAGCCCTCCCAACAAATGACCATTGGAATGGCCCTGGATTACAACTTTGGATTATGTGATTTTAATAATTGATGTTTTTATTATTAGATTTTATAATTCTCTGGTTTTTAATGTAGATCTTTACCAATTGTATGTTATTTCAAGACATTGAATTTTTAACGATGTGTGAGGCCGCTCTGAGTCCCCCTCGGGGTTGGGAAGGGCGGGGTACAAATATGGTAAATAAATAAAGAATTTTAAAAAGATTATAAAACCCAGCAAGCTACCAGAATGGCAGCTGTATTCAATATCAGTCCCCATAAAGTGCAGAAGTGAAATCGCAACATCCTTGAATGTAGAGAATTAAGGCCATGATCATGAAACGTGGTCAAAGGATTGTTTAAAGATCCATGTTTTCAAGTATTTGCAGAAAACTTGGATGGTGGGGACTACCCTAATCTCATTCCAAAGGGCATTCCAATGCTGGGGAGCCACCACCAAGAAGGCCCTCCCCCCCATCCCTACTATAGAGGATGCTTTCCATTTGCTGCCACCAAATTATATTATTTATTTCTTTGCTGCCACCAATTAATAACTAAGTACTTTTGCTGCCACCATGTATAACATATATGTGCCACTGCTCTCCACTGCCAGCACGCAGTGGTTAAATAAGCAGACTGGCCGCCTCTTTATAATGTTTATCAGGAAGACACACAAACACTTGAAGTGAAGTAAAACTGAATTATGATGTTTATTCGTACTTGAACAGAAATGTTGTGTATTGGTTTCAATAAAAATAACAGGCTTTGTTTTAACAGTGAATGGTTCTTAAACAGGAGTTTCTTGAAAAATATTGTTCCCTCACAAAGGAATATTAACAGGCTTTTCAAACCTTAGAGACCTCTTCCCAGAGGCTCCAAACTCAAGCACTCTATCATTTTAGAGGCTCACTATAATTCCTAGCACTTCTCCCTGAAGGCTAATTACTTTTCCCTCAAAGAGACACCAAAAACTTTTCTTTCTTCCTTCTTAAAATTCACTTCCCATCTCTACAAACACCAATCCCTATCTAACCAATGCTCTGGCTGAAAATAGCTCCAACTGTCTCTCTGGCTCCGCCCACCTCTGGTTGTTAAGCAACTCCCTCCAATTTTACAAATCAATCAGGCTGCACTTTCTCACTTGAAGCTGCCTGATGACTCCTCCCCCTTCTTGGCTTAGCTCTTCCAATCAAAGCCTTGAACAGCCTTATACACCAACCCTGCAAGGTAGGCTAATCCGTTACACCCACCAACCATGTTTGAGACGGACGTGGGATGGAGAGGAGGGCCTCCCTGGCTGATCTCAGAGCCCGTGCCGGTTCATAGGGGGAGATGCGGTCTTGAGGACAGGTTGGACCCAAACCGTATAGGGCTTTGTACGTAATAACCTGCACTTTGAATTGGGGCCAAAAACTTGTCAGCAGCCAGTGGAACTTTCCTCTCTTCTTTGTTTCTTACTTTCTCTTCCCTCATTTTGATATGGGTTACAGGGTATGAATTACAGGGCGCGTTCAACGCCTCTGTTTAAGGAGCTTCACTGGCTGCCATTTACTTTCCGGGCCCAATTCAAGGTGCAGGTTATCACCTACAAAGCCCTAAATGGTTTGGGACCCACCTACCTTAGAGACCGCATCTCCCTCTATGAACCCGCACGTTCTCTTCGCTCGTCGGGGGAGGCCCTTCTCTCGCTCCCACCACCCTCGCAGTCACGGTTGGTGGGGACAAGAGAGAGAGAGAGGGCCTTCTCCGTCGTGGCCCCCCTCCCGGCTTTGGAACTCTTTCCCTAGAGAGATCAGGCAGGCCCCTACCCTCCTCTCCTTCTGGAAGAGCTTAAAAACCTGGCTCTTTCAAAAGGCCTTCGATGTTTAGTTGTTGCTGGATTGATCTATCTGTCCATTCCATAATAGTCCCATTGTTGTTGTCTTGCCATTTTATACCGCACTTTATTGTCCAACTGTGAAATTTCCTTTTCCCATTTCGTATCACTCTGCCTTTCGCCTGGGATCTACGAATTAGTCTCCTGTTTTTAACACTGTATCCTGCTTGTTGATTTTAATGATTGTTTTTATTGATGTTGATGTTTTTTACTGGGATAATTGTTTTATTGCTTTGTTACTGTTTTGTTTGTTTTATCGGGCCAGGCCCCATGTAAGCCGCCCCGAGTCCCTTCGGGGAGATGGGGCGGGGTATAAAAATAAAGTTATTATTATTATTATTATTATTATTATTATTATTATTATTATTATTATTATTATATGGAATTTAGACCGCAATAAAATGAGAGGGGACGGCCTGGTGAGCATTATGCTAACCATCAGACATAACCAAAGTTCCAGATTAAAAACTCACCTGTGAAGTGAAGACAAAGGACAGAGGTGTTTATTGCATCTTGCCCAAAAAGCGATGCTTGTGAGCTCCTGCTCCAAAATAACAAGCAAAAGAGAACATGTGCTACACAGAATAATTTTATACAACCACCTCCCATTGTTACAGGTCAAGTTGTCCTTCTTCTGGTTGGCCAGAGCTCTGATGAAGTGCCTAGAAATCCCCTCCCAGCCAGGCGTGGGAATATCTGTGGGCAGAGATGGGTCTCAAGACAGGGCTGGCATTCCAGGCCAGGGTGGGGATGATGGGATTGTGAAGCCCAGGCCCTGGAGAACAATGGGAGCTGGTCCCTGTGGTCTTGGCTTGGGCTAGGTCAACAAAGATGTCTGTTGAGGTGGCTGTCGTTGGGCAGTTGGGAGCTGTCATCTCTTGCTATATTATTTGCCTGAGGCTGAGAAGCACTCTTGAGTGATAGCTCTGTGGCACGAGCCAGGTAGTTTAAATAGTTTACATTTAAGAATAATGTAGAATAAAAGTACGGTTTATACATTTCAGACTTGGGAAATAGAGACATTATGTAAAAGGATAAAAATTACACAGAAGGGAATGCATACAAATGTGGTAGCTACTTGATTTTTGTCTCTGGATGTCTATGCATGAAGATGGTGAGATTATGCAGATTTCCTTTTCCCAGGCCAGACAAAATAAAGGATGTTGAAATGACCCCTAATCTCATTGGAATAAAATATAGTTTATAGACGAGAGAGAGAGAGAAGTCCGCCATGAGTCTCCTTGGGGAGATAGGGTGGAATACAAATAAATTATTATTATTATTATTATTATTATTATTATTATTTTATGACACAGCAAACAAGATAGATATGCTGGATTTTGTTGTTGTTGTTGTTGTTATTATTATTATTATTATTATTATTATTATTATTATTATTATTATTAAGTCTGGGGGTGATGGGGAGATCTGGGAGCTTTATGCAAAAGAGAGGATGCCACTTTATCTCATTCTGTCTTATTGCCCTTGGAAAACTATAAATTCCTAACTCTAAATCCTTTTTTTAATTAGAGGTGGGGCTAGTGGTGTTCGATAACCATATACAGTAGAGTCTCACTTATCCAACATAAACGGGCCGGCAGAACATTGGATAAGCTAATATGTTGGATACTAAGGAAAAAATAAGAAAAAGCCTATTAAACATCAAAATAGGTTATGATTTTACAAACTAAGCACCAAAACATCATGTAATACAACAAATTTGACAGAAAAAGTAGTTCATTATACAGTAATGCTATGTTGTAATTACTGTATTTACGATTTAGCACCAAAATATCACAATGCATTGAAAACATTGACTACAAAAATGCATTGGATAATCCAGAACATTGGATAAGTGAGTGTTGGATAAGTGAGACTCTACTGTATTTCCTCCTTTCCCTTGTCTTCCTTAATCCAGCCTTTTTGGGGAAGTCACAGTCTCTCAGCCTCAGAACAAGGCATAGTCACACACACAGAGACACCTTATACAATACTAGCTGTGCCCGGCCACACGTTGCTGTGGCAAAGTATGGTGATATGGGAAATAAAGTATTGAGGAATTGGTGATAGTTAAGGTAAAGGGTAAAGGTGTGGAGTCCAGATAATCCAGTTAAAGCAGATAATATAAGATTATAAGGGTTATATAGCTGTGTGCAAGGGCCTTGAGTCTACACTGCCATCTAATCCAGTTAAAATCGGATAATCTGTATTTTATGGGCAGTGTGGAAGAGGCCTAAGTGAGGCCTAACTCTGCTTGTCCCCTGGGCTGAGTGGGTTGCTAGGAGACCAAGTGGGCGGAGCTTAGCCTTCTAACTGGCAGCAATTGGATAAAAACAATTATTCTTCTCCCTCTAATTAGGACTTTATTTTTCTTTTCTTTTTGTTGTATCAACCTAGAGGCGTGGATGATGGGTTGTGTTATCAATTTTCGAGGTTGTGGGGTGTTTGGTTTTGTTGTTTTGGTGGTCGCCAGGATTCCATCACTCTTTTATATATAGATATACATCTCTATTAAATGGCTCACTTCCCTATGGGCCAGATATCTTAATTGTCATGACTGTATTTTTTGCCTCATGGTGACACCCTTTGTGTTCCAGAAGCTAAATTTTTCTACTCTATACTGCCCTCTTGTGGTTGCAACTGAGTGCTGCATACATGCCTGCGTATAGCCTGGTAGCTAATCCTTTCTATTTATTTACTGCCATTTTTCAAATTTTGTGGGGCCTTGCTCAAACTTTGTAGCTCAAGTTCATTTAAATTGAGCAATGAAGGGTCTGCACAACAAGTTTGTTCCAGGTCTATCAAGCCATACACGAGCATTTGCGCCACAAACCAACAAACAAACCTAGACACATACTTTGACTTCGATAAAGAGAGATTTTAAATCACTTCTTTTTCCCTCCTTTTGATATATTTCTCCAAATGCGCCCAAGTGGTTTAGATTCTGATTTTTCCACTCATGTTTTCGCCGGGTGCTTCCGAGAGCTAATGCTTATTGCAAACTAGGAAAATTCCAAAAGATTAGGTATTACGGAGTTATGGAAATGGAAAGGCTGTAGTTTTTCATAGACCATTTGGAAAATTAAACCCAGTCATTTCCTGCAATTTCCAGGAGGGGAGAAAAAGAGAACCAGAACAAAGGGCTGAAAAGTTGAGGCACGCCAAGGCATGGCTTCACCCGACAATGACGCCGGATTCGCTGTGGGTTCCGCACAACTAATTGGAAGGAAAAGTGAAAGTAAACCAAAGGGATGGGCAGGTCAGACCAATGGAATCCAACCAGGAGAATGGAATCCACCTAAACCTTCGGAAGGGCTTCCGGACAGTCAGCCATTCTGCCTGGGAGTCTGGTGGAGTCTCCTTCCTTCTCTGGAGGTTTCTAAGCAGAAGCTGGATGGCCATCTGTCGGGAAGGCTTGGATTGTGTTTTCCTGCCTGTCTGAAGGAGGCTGCACTGGATGGCCTTTGGGGCTCCCTTCCAACTCGAAGATTCAAGGATTTTGCCTCCAGTAAGTCCAAAAGTCAATGGGCAAATCCAGTACATGTGAACCCTAATATTAATAATAATAATAATAATAATAATAATAATAATAATAATAATAATAAAACTTTATTTATACCCCGCCACCATCTCCCCGTGGGGACTCGGGGCGGCTTACATGGGGCAGAGGCCCAAACAACATAGAACAAAACATAAGCAACATAATACAAATCACACTATAAAAAGATAAAACAGTAATACAATATATCAATTAAAACAAAAATACAGGATAAAAAATTGCATTTAAAACACATAAATGGTAAAATCATAATAAAAACGGGATAAATTATTAAAAACGCTCTGGGGCTGATTACTTAACCCTACATATGAAAGGGACAACAAGCTGAAAGTAAGTCAACAGTGTGATGCGGCATCTAAAAAGGCCAATGCAAAACCAAAAAACACTGTTATGCCTACAACCCTTGGAAGCAACGTTAAATCCAATTTCTAACAAGGAAACGAGAACCTATAGGCCGGGAGGACTTAATTAAAGAAAAAGAGCACTGGAGACTAAAAGGGAGAGAAGACAGGGATACGTGATTGGATTCACTACCACCAATTATAGGATATATTTTAAAAAGATAATAAAGGAGGATTCACTAAAAGAAAATTGGAACTGGAGAATAAGTCAATAAATACATGGCCAAAGGGAGTTTCAGGTAAACATCTATTTCTGTGTTATTGACTGTTCTAAAGCCTTTGACTGTGTGGATCATAATAAATGATGGCAAGTTCTTGGTGGTCGCAACAGTCAGAACAGACCACGGAACAGGAGACAGGGTGAAATGCTGAATCAAGTGTTTTTGCTGTTGGGTTTTTGCAACCTGTGTATTCCGTGTATTCCATGCATGCTGTGTATTCCGGCATGCTTTCCAGCAGCACACAGGTTAATGGCAGGCCAGCTTGATTGATAGCCTGCCTAGCCAATAGGTCAAGCCTTCCGGTCTCAGAAGGATGTTCATCATTCTGCTATGGAATGTGGGTGTAGTCGGCAGAAGTGCTTCACAGACAATCGGCAAAGAGAGAGGACATGCTTTGCCTTGCTTAGGGAAGCATGGGTCCTATGAGCGATGGACTTTGTAGTTGTATATAGTTTGTAAATAATAAAGCAAGGAAACCAATGAAACCATTGATCATATCCTCAGCTGCTGTAAGAAAATCGCACAGACAGACTACAAACAGAGGCACAACTATGTGGCCCAAATGATTCATTGGAACTTATGCCTCAAGTACCACCTCCCAGCAGCAAAGAACTGGTGGGATCACAAACCTGCAAAAGTATTGGAAAATGAGCACGCAAAGATACTGTGGGACTTCCGAATCCAGACTGACAAAGTCCTGGAACACAACACACCAGATATCACAGTTGTGGAAAAGAAAAAGGTTTGGATCATTGATGTCGCCATCCCAGGTGACAGTCGCATTGACGAAAAACAACAGGAAAAACTCAGCCGTGATCAGGACCTCAAGATTGAACTTCAAAGACTCTGGCAGAAACCAGTGCAGGTGGTCCCGGTGGTGATGGGCACACTGGGTGCCGTGCCAAAAGATCTCAGCCGGCATTTGGAAACAATAGACATTGACAGGATTACAATCTGCCAACTGCAAAAGGCCACCCTGCTGGGATCTGCACGCATCATCCGAAAATACATCACACAGTCCTAGACACTTGGGAAGTGTTCGACTTGTGATTTTGTGATACGAAATCCAGCATATCTATCTTGTTTGCTGTGTCATACAATAAAATAATAATAGTTTGTAGTGCGGTTTTCTTGTACTGATTCTTTGAGGAGTTTCTGATTTTTGACTTCAATCAAAGCAGGTTCTTCACTTTGCTTTCCATATTCTGCCAGGGCATGTTCTTCTTCTTTGACTGCTTGTTTGACTTGCAAGAGTCCTCTGCCCCCTGATCTTCTAGGCAGATGTAGCCGGTCAACATCACTGCGAGGGTGCAGAGAATGATGAATGGTCATGAGTTTTCCTGTTTTTCTGTCCAAATTGTCCAGTTCCATCTGTGTCCAGTTTATGATGCCAGCAGTATATCTTATGACAGGTATGGCCCAGGTGTTTATGGCCTTGATGGTGTTGCCTCCATTGAGCTTGCTTTTGAGAATTTTTCTGACCCTTTGTGTGTATTCTTTACTGACCACAGTCTTCACATGTTCATGCTTGATGTTGTCCAGCTGTAATATGCCCAGATATTTATAGGCCTCTGGCTGGTGACACCTTATTGTTTGGCCATTGGGCATATTTATGCCCTCACTTTCAATGATTTTTCCCTTCTTCAATGCCACTGTCGAACATTTGTCCAAGCCAAACTCCATGCTGATATCAGTGCTAAAAATTCAGACAGTGTTGGTCAGAGACTGGATTTCAGTTTCCGTTTTCCCATATAGCTTCAGGTCATCCATGTACATCAGATGCGAAATTTTGTGAGAATTCTTAGATGTTTGATAGTCGAGATTTGTTTTTTGTAAGATTGTTGACAGAGGGATCATGGCAATAATGAAAATCAGAGGGGACAATGAATCTCCCTGGAAAATTCCTCTTCTGATGTTGACAAGTCCATAGCTTTCATTTCCAACAAACAGTTCAGTTTTCCAGTGCTCCATCATGTTTTCAATGATATTATTATTATTATTATTATTATTATTATTATTATTATTATTATTATCAACATAACGACGTTGTATGGCACAGCAAACAAGATAGATATGCTGGATTTCGTTTCGCAAAACCACAAGTCGAACACTTCCCAAGTGTCTAGGACTGTGTGATGTATTTTCTGATGATGTGTGCAGATCCCAGTAGGGTGGCCTTTTGCAGTTGGCAGATGGTGATTTTGTCAATGTCTATTGTTTCCAAATGCCGGCTGAGATTATTATTATTATGGACCAAAGCCTGCGATACAGTTGAAACGGAGCCCAGATGGCCTGATGCAGGGGAAAAGGGGGATGACCTCCTCCGCCCCCAACTTTTTCCTCCTCCTCCTCTTCCTCCCATTGCTGTTGAGGAACATTGTCAATGATTTTGTCAATGTCTATTGTTTCCAAATGCCGGCTGAGATTATTATTATTATGGACCAAAGCCTGCGATACAGTTGAAACGGAGCCCAGATGGCCTGATGCAGGGGAAAAGGGGGATGACCTCCTCCGCCCCCAACTTTTTCCTCCTCCTCCTCTTCCTCCCATTGCTGTTGAGGAACATTGTGACACACACCTCCCATGGAAAGTCGACCCAGGAATAAAGTCAACTGCGCCTGGCTGGCTCCGTCAGGACCCAAACAGATGGAAAGCCCGTCTTGGTCAAGAGATGGATCTCGGCTGGTCTGAGGGCAAGAGGAGGGCAGGAGGAGGAGGAGGAGGAGGAGGAAGGGCTATTTTGGATGTCTGTCTGGAATTGGCTTTTTGGGAGCCTTTCAAGTTACGCCCGAAATGCTGCACAGCCTCTCATTGCCAGCTCTTGGGGTGGAAACTGAACCCGAGGCGGGACATTTCCCAAAAAGGCCAAAGAAGGAAGAGTGCCAAGCAAGCAAGCAACCGGTGCCAACGAGGAAAGGATTGCGGTTTGACTCCTAAACTGGCCCTGCTCCTTGCAAAGCTGAGAATTTGTTTTTGGGAGGGAGCATTTACACCAGGCACGGGCCAACTTGGGCCCTCCAGGTGTTTTGGACATCCAACTTTATTTTATTTTTCATTTTATTTCATATAATTGCCAAGTCATGAAATCAGATAGGGAATATTTCGAACTCAACTTGAACCCCAGAACCTGCCCCATTTTCTATGACCCAGGCTTACCTTCCCAAAAACAAAAGGTTAATCCGCTGCCGCTTAACCTAATCAGATTCAGATTGCATGGACAATATAGGGCTTGAGTCGCCGAATTCGGAGTATTTGGACCTAAAGGTGATTCGCCCTCAAGGCAAACATTGTCATATCTCCTCCGTAAGGAAACCCAGGACACCTCAGGAAGGCGCCCTGCTGAGCCCATCACCACCCATCCCTACTTCCACCCCTGACACCCCAAGACATATCTGAAATCTGTGTACGTGACAGGAACCCTTGATTGCTGTCATTAATCCCTTTAGAATTCGGCCGGGCAGGAATTAATCCGATCCTTCCTGCTCAAGTAACTTCATTGTTTCAATAACTCCCGCCTTCTCCTCTCTGATTGGCCCGAGTGGGGACAAAAAGCAGCTCCCTATTGGGCCAGCAGAGCAAGGCGGGAAACGAAAGCCCGCCTCGTTCAACACTCTAGCCTATCCGCGATCAGATGGGCGGGGGAGCAGGGCGGGAAATTCAAGGGGCTGTCAGACTGAAACATTGTATAAATATGGCTTTATTTTGGATATATGGTACCCTAGTAGACTGAATGATCACTACTGGGGTCCTTTTCAGCTGAATCGCTCAATAAAGACTCCTTGGCGGATTTTCCTTCAACTTTGGCGGACCTTCTTCATTTCGGCTTCAGGTTGTATTGCGGCTCATATTCTCCTATTGGCTCCGCCAAGGTCCGTTCTCTCAGGACCGGATCGGCTCTCTCCTTAAGGGGCCCGATCCCCTAAAAACGCGGTCGACAACAATACTTGGTCTACACTATACAAATGATGCAGTTTGACACCACTTTAACTGCCACAGCTCCAGGATAAGGAATCCTGGGAGTTGTAGTTTCACAAGGTCTTTAGCCGTCTCAGTCAAATGGTGCAGCTACACTGTAGAATGAATAGAGTTTGACTCCACTTTTACCGCCATGGCCTCATGATAAGGAATCCTGGGAGTTGTAGTTTCACAAGGGTCTTTTGCTGCCATGGCTCCATGCTAGGAAATCCTGGGAGTTGTAGTTTCACAAGGTCTTTAGCCGTCTCAGTCAAATGGTGCAGCTACACTGCAGAATGAATGCAGCTTGACTCCACTTTAACTACCATGGCCCCACGATAAGGAATCCTGGGAGTTGTAGTTTCACAAGGTCTTTTGCTGCCATGGCTCCATGCTAAGAAATCCTGGGAGTTGTAGTTTCACAAGGTCTTTACCTCTCTCTAGCAAATGGTGCATCTACACTGTAGAATGAATGTAGTTTGACTCCGCTTTTACTGCTATGGCCCCACGATAAGGAATCCTGGAAGTTGTAGTTTCACAAGGTCTTTCCCTCTCTCAACCAAATGATGTGTCTGTCTACACTGTAGAATGAATGCAGTTTGACTCCACTTTTACTGCCAAGGCCCCACGATAAGGAATCCTGGGAGTTGTAGTTTCACAAGGTCTTTAGCCATCTCAGTCAAATGGTGCAGCTACATAGTAGAATGGATGTAGTTTGACTCCACTTATGCTGCCATGGCTCCATGATAAGGAATCCTGGGAGTTGTAGTTTCGCAAGGCCTTTACCCTTTTCTGCCTCCCCAAACTACATATCCCAGGATTCCATAGCATTAAGCTATGGCATTTCAAGTGCTTCCCAAAGGCATTCGCGTTATGCACCCCAATTTTAAAATATTTCCAATGCTTCTTCCCATTTCAAATTTGGAAACCAAACACACACACACACACACAAAATGCAGGGCAGTTGATGGAGAGAGGAACGAGAATTATATTGGCTTCCTGGTTTCTTTGTGCCAGGTGCAGTTTCTGGACTTTTACGTGGTTCTAAATAAGGACTTGTGAGATTGGCACAAATTGAATATTTCCAGAATCCGGCTGCACAGAGTCTCTGTTAACAGGATGCTGGAAGCCAGACCTTTCTATTTTCCCCCCTTTATGTGTAACAGAACAACAGCGGCACAGGAGCCAATCTCTTAAACTTTACGGGAGCTTGGTGTTATTTCTGCAAAGGAAAAGAGCACAACAACCGAGGGTTCCCATTCAAGGGATGTCGTAAAGAAGAATGGATGAAGGGGAGGGGAACCCACGGTCCCTGTTAAGGAATTATAGGGCTGTTTTTAACAATGGGCTCTTGAGGAAAGGCAGACCCAACGGGACAAGACGGAACAAAGCATGGAATAAGGGTCACAAAACCATTGTCTAGTTGGGTTCGTTTTCAAAGGGGAAAACATACAGAGTGCACATCTACACTGTAGAGTTTAGGAGCCCCCAGTGACAGCATGGGTTAAACCTTTGTGCCGTCAGGACTGCTGACTTGAAGGCTGGGTTGCTGACCTGAAGGCTGCCAGTTCGAATCCAGGAAGAGTGCTGATGAGCTCTGTCAGCTTCAGTTCCCCATCTGGGACATGACAGAAGCCTGTGCATTTCAGGGAATCCTTTCTTTGTATTGTTACATGAGAGAAGCCTCCCACAAGGATGGTAAGAACATCAAAACATCTGGGCAACGTCCCCTGTGCAACGTCCTTGCAAACAGCCAATTCTCTCACACCAGACACGACTTGCAGTTTCTCAAGTTGTTCCTGACATGAAAAACACCAAACTGTAGAGTGAATGCAGTTTGATGCCACTTAAACTGTCAATGTTTGTGAAGTTGCAGTTTTACAAGTCTCCTCCTTTGTAGTGTTAGTGCCTCACCACACTACAAATCCCAGAATCCTGTTGCTTTGCATCTTGGCATTACTTGACAATGTAGATAGGGACTCAGAAGCCCTGTGCTAGGTGATCCTTGGAGATGTTAGACAGATCATGCACTGTTAGACAGGAATGCATTGTCTATAATCCGACTGTGTAAAACTGGTGTAAAAATACAATTCTAATGGACATGTGGTCACACACTGGCTGCATGGTTAAGTAGGTGGTGATGTGTAACTTAGAGGACATGCTGAAAAGACTGAGTCGTGAACATGTGCTATTCAAGATGAAGGGTGGCATCGATCATTTTTGTCCCTGGTTGATGATGAGCAAGCGGTGGGTATCAAAGAAGGCAGAAAGTGTGGGTTCTTTCTCTTGCCATACAAAATCTCTTGCCGGTATCTGTTACTCGTGAAACTGTTTGCCTACATTGTGAGTAATGGGTATTTCACTGTATATGCCATAGGGGACAGAGAGTAACATGCCAAGATTAAAAGCCTCCTGTGAATTTGGATGAAAACTGAATCAGAGAGTTTTCTTAAACAGTGAGCAGTGTTAGTGTGTTCTGTTGTTAGAGTGAAATGTTATATCAAGTTATGCTGTTGGGTGTTTGCAACTGGGTGTTTCCAGCAGCGCATTCCAGCAGCGCATGGGTTAAGCACAAGCCAGCTTGGTTGATTGCCCGCAGGACCAATAGGTCAGGGCTTCCGTTTGAACTGTCTGAACTGAGGAATGCAGGAGGTGGCTGCTTGTACTGATAACAGCCGAGGTGAGCGGAGAAGAGGCGCCATGTGTCCGGAGAGTTATGGCTTTAAATAATTGTAAATAATTTGTAAAATAAAGTAATTAGACCTGCTGGGATCAACAGTAAAACAACGACTGAGCTTTCATTTTGTTGGTGCCACTTTTGCTGCTGCATCAAGTGGTCCTTCGGGAGAAAGAACTGACTCATCAAACAGTCAGGGTGTCGGATGATCGATTTAACTCCCTATCCCATCATCCTCTGACAAGCAGCACAAGGCTAGACAATGCAGTGACGCTCTGCAGACAACTGATAAGCACTGTTGCACTCCAGCACTGGGACACCCTTTCACCCAACACCACACCAGAGCCCAATACTCCAATAAAAATGTTTATTAAAGAAATAATATAGAAAGGAAAAAGGCAAAATACTAAAGAGTCAATAAAGGATATAAAATGCACTCCTAAAAAGAAGCCAGAGTTCAGTAACAGTAATCCGAAAATGCCAGGTTAGAGCACAAACCAAGGAATCCAAAAGCATAGCATTAATCCTAAAATATACCCAGAAACATGAGAACAGTAACTTCTCAAAGGTAATTTCTCCAAAGATACATAGGCATAAACATGAAGATGAAACAGGAACCTTGACAATACAAGAACCGAGAACTTGGAATCATGAACAGGAGACTGGTCTCCTTTAGCAATGTTGTCTCCTCTGAAGAGCTGTAAGCAAACCACTTAATTAAAGCCCTCCAAGACATGCATGACATCGTGCCAAACACATCTGGACCTCAAGGTCTTATCTCAAATCCTCTGAGAATATCTAGGTTGCTGGCTTTTCATGCCCTGTATTCTCAGCTCTAATCTATTCTCCCTTGAAAACTCCTCGTCTTCCCAAGGCCTTTTATCAAGGGAACTGGTACTTTCATTTTCCCCTGTTGCCTGGGAATGAGCCAAGGAATCCAAAACATCAGCCTCATCTGCCTGCAAATCCCTCCGAACACTCACAGACTCCTCATTTTGGAGCCCATCATCCTCCTCATCCTTCGAATATTCAGAAAAATCCTTCTGATGCTTGCCAGATTGCTCCAAGCACTCTGAAATGCATGGTTCTTTTTTTTTTAACTTGCCTCTGAGACAATCAGTCCATTGCACAGCGTATCCAGGGAGGACGTGATTGGAAGGAAAACTATAAACAGTAAACTGCTGAGCTGCTGAACTTGCTGACTGAAAGGTCAGTGGTTCGAATCCGGGGAGCGGGGCAAGCTCCCACTGTTAGCTCCAGCTTCCACTAACCTAGCAGTTCGAAAACATGCAAATATGAGTAGATCAATAGGTACCGCTCCGGCGGGAAGGTAAAGGTGCTCCATGCAGTCATGCCAGTGGCCACATGACCTTAGAGGCGTCTACGGACAACGCCAGCTCTTTGGCTTAGAAATGGAGATGAGCAACGAACTCCAGGGTCGGTCACGACTAGACTTAACGTCAGGGGAAACCTTTACCCTTTCCTATCCCACCTCGACAGGGTCTCTTCCAGTTCCACGACGCTCTGAATTGCTGGCCTCCAAGTGGATCAACGTCAGGAGTTTGGAGATTTTGCTTTCTTTTTCCAAATCAAACCTGCTGCTGTGACCAGTGACTTCTTCTCCTGGAAAACGTTCCTGGCAGCAAAGCCAAGGGGGAAGCCAAGTCTTTGGAAACTCCCTGCCAGAGCTATTAAAGCAAATGTGTTGCAGCTCCCAGAACACGGCACTAATTGGGCCTTGCCCATCGGTCTCTTGCCACCAGCCCAAGGCGGCACAGATTTGCAGGTGGCTCCATCACGAACGTGTCCACCGTCTCTGTGCATTGTTCCTCCTTCCTGCGCAGGAACCAAAACCGGTGCACACTTGGCCACCATGGCCTTGGGCCTGATGAGAAAACCCAACGGCGTGAGTTTTCATGGCCAGGTTTGCTGTACCTTGCAAATCTGGAAGACACCTCGGCTCATAACGCTCCCCAGGAAAAACCACATGGCTTCTTCTTCTTCTATTAAACTCCACCAAGCCTGGGCTTTGGAAGCCAGACAGGGCGTAATTGCTTGCCTTCTCCGCTTTTGGCCCGTGCGAGCGAGCGAGGGAAGGGGAGGCCGGAGGGGCTTTAATGGGACAGGCGTGGACTCTGCCTCTGCTTTTGATGCTGCCGGCAAAGGAGGGGGGCCTGACCCGGAATGGCAAGTAGGACTGGATTCTGGGAAGTGGAGGGGAAGGGTCTGGGAAAGATAAAGCTGGGAGGACAATCCTGGCTGAGATGAGAAGAACCACAAATGCACATAGAACCATAGAAACATCGAGTTGGAAGAGACCCCCAAAGGCCATCTAGTCTAACCCCCTTCTGCCATGCAGGAAAAGCACCATCAAAGTACCCCCGACAGATTGAAAACCTGTGAATGATTTATGTTATCTTACTTGCACATTCTGAAAGGCATTCATATGTAGTTTTCAAAGTCATGTACATTGACTCCGCAGCCATCATAAAGGAAAACCTGACATTGCCCACTTTCAGCCCAGGTCAGAGTGAGCTCCTGACCATTAACAGCCTAGCTTGTATGCAGCCCAAAAGACATTCACATCTGTTGAGTAAAAAAATTAAGTACCACTTTATGCGGGAAAGCTAATTTAACTAAGTTATGACACCATAAAACCTTCTAGCAGTGTGTGGAAGAATGAGGAAGTACTCCATCAAGGACTCAGTATCACAAGTGGATGATGACGCTCCCCCTGTGGCCGGAATCGAGCACGCCCTCATGAAGCCAGAAGCTGGAAAATGTTAAATTGCCTCTGTGTCTGCCTATATGTCATGTGCCTAATGGCATTGAATGTTTGCCATGTATGTGTGCATTGTGATCCGCCCTGAGTCCCATTCAGGGTGAGAAAGAAGGGAGGAATATAAATACTATAAATAAATACATAAATAAATTTAGTTTGTGGCTGATGCAAATTGGGATCTGCATTCCCATTGGATGAAAAGTGCATTCATTTCCAGTTTGTGGCTGGTGCACGGTGGGAGAGCTAACCTGCTCAGGCCGATTCCTGCTTATTGTGATGGTGCAAGAAACGGGGAAATCTATGGTTTTTGCTCAGGTTGGGCCTGACAGACCCCTCGGAGGGGGTCCCATTTGTTTTTGAATTCGTGAGAAGGGTCAGAAGGGGACCTCGGGGGGGGGGGGGGCAATGCCTGCATTTCTTGCCCTTTTGGATCAACAGCATGATGATCAAAGTTGCAGATGACACTGAATTGTGAGGAAAGGATCAGGATCTGAAATGACCTTAACAGATGGGAAGGCTGATTGGCCAAAACTAACAAAATGTGTTTCAACAGGGAGAAATGTACAGAATTCCACTTAGCTGATACAAGGGATAGGATGTCTAGGGACATGGAGTTGCTGTGAGTTTTTCACGCTGTCCAGCCATGTTCCAGAAGCATTCTTTCCTCACGTTTCGCCTGCATCTGTGGCTAATGGCATCTTCAGAGGTTCTGCTGGCAGAGAGGCAAGTGGGGTGTATATAATGTCCAGGGTGGGAGAAAGAACCCTTGTCTGTTTGAAGCCATTAAGTCTGTTTGTTGCCATTAGTAAGCTTGAATAGCATTGAGCAGCCTTGCAGCTGCAATGTCAAGGACAGAACGCCACAAGATCAAAGATAACAGAGTTTATTGGATTTACAGAACTCAAAATGCCCGTAAAAGACAAGGGCTAGGCAACATTAGCCTCAAAAAGCAAAAAGGGGCAAGAAAAACGTTCAAAAGATAAACCGGATTAAACCGGAGTTTAATCCGGGTAAAATCAAAACAGCTTGCTTCAGCTTGGGAACAAACTGAACAGAAGCTGGGAAACAAAGAGTTCAAAAGAATGTAACTAATTGGCAGCAGATGCCTCTCTGCTGCCAGCACTATGTTTTGAGTAACTTAGAAGTCACTCCTACACACAGCAGGCAATTTCCAATACAACCACAACAGCCGAGGATTGAAGCAGTAGAGTAGTCCCAGTTCTTTCCGAAGGTCGATAGGCAGAAGCAGACGTTTGCAGTTTTCCCAAGTCCAGTAGGAGAATCCGAGCCCGTAGTCAGTTCAGTCCGTAAATCCAGAGTAGCAGATGGCGTCCGTCAAGAAGACGACGGAAGGTCAAAGCTATTGAGATTAAGCAGAGGTTTGCACAAACAAAAGCCCACACAATTCCTCCCGCCGTCTGAACCCAAATTCCAAAACAACTTACGTAATCAGCACACGAAACACACCCGTCTTCAGGAAAACGTCCCACACAGATCCCAAGCGTTTGTCCAGATTACCTTGCCCAACGCAATTTGCTATTGCTCCCAAGCCCCATTTTATGCCAGTTACAATTCCTCATCACTATCAGCTGTTCTCCTTAACCCGGGCGTTTCCTCATCACTTTCCTCATCAGAGCTGGAACACCTCTGACTACGCCCCACAGCATCCCCAGCTGTGGATCCCGTCCCATCCCTCCAGCTTGTCCATGGGTCTAGTCCTGAAGGTCCCCAATCATCTTCCATCCCATCATTGCCAGTGGCACCCAATTCCTCCCTTACCCGAGTCCAATGCATCTCATCCTCTTCTGAGCTAACCAGCTCTTCCTCCATTCTCTCCGTAAACCCCTCAAAAGACTCTTCGTCAGATGGTTCTGCAAAGATATCTCGCAGCCTCTTTCTTTCTCGCTCCTCGAGAGTATCTGACTCTCGAGGAGTCTTACGCCCACGTCTGCCAGTAGCAGAGCCATGAGGCTCAATCATAACATGCAAAGTCAATGAGTGAGGGTATTTGCATGAGGTAACCTGGCTGTTGTTGCCTGGAGGCACTCTCTGCGGAACGATGTCCAAGGTGGGAGAAAGAACCCTTGTCTGTTTGAAGCAAGGGTGAATGTTGCCATTAGCATGCTTGAATATTATTGAGCAGCCTTGCAGCTGCAAAGTCAATGAGTGAGGGTATTTGCATGGAGGTAACCTGGCTGTTGTTGCCTGGAGGCACTCTCTGCGGAACGATGTCCAAGGTGGGAGAAAGAACCCTTGTCTGTTTGAAGCAAGGGTGAATGTTGCCATTAGCATGCTTGAATATTATTGAGCAGCCTTGCAGCTGCAAAGTCAATGAGTGAGGGTATTTGCATGGAGGTAACCTGGCTGTTGTTGCCTGGAGGCACTCTCTGCGGAACGATGTCCAAGGTGGGAGAAAGAACCCTTGTCTGTTTGAAGCAAGGGTGAATGTTGCCATTAGCATGCTTGAATATTATTGAGCAGCCTTGCAGCTGCAAAGTCAATGAGTGAGGGTATTTACATGAAGGTAACCTGGCTGTTGTTGCCTGGAGGCAGCCTCTGTGGAATGATGTCCAGGGTGGGAGAAAGAACCCTTGTCTGTCTGAGGCAAGGGTGAATGTTGCCATTAGCATGCTTGAATAGCATTGAGCAGCCTTGCAGCTGCAAAGCCAATCAACAAGGGATTTGCATGGAGGTAACCTGGCTGTTGTTGCCTGGAGGCACTCTCTGCGAAATGATGTCCAGGGTGGGAGAAAGAACCCTTGTCTGTTTGAAACAAGGGTGAATGTTGCCATTAGTAAGCTTGAATAGCATTGAGCAGCCTTGCAGCTGCAAAGTCAATGAGTGAGGGTATTTGCATGAAGGTAACCTGGCTGTTGTTGCTTGGAGGCAGCCTCTGTGGAATGATGTCCAGGGTGGGAGAAAGAACCCTTGTCTGTTTGAAACAAGGGTGAATGTTGCCATTAATAAGCTTGAATAGCATTGAGCAGCCTTGCAGCTGCAAAGTCAATGAGTGAGGGTATTTGCATGAAGGTAACCTGGCTGTTGTTGCCTGGAGGCAGCCTCTGTGGAATGATGTCCAGGGTGGGAGAAAGAACCCTTGTCTGTTTGAAGCAAGGGTGAATGTTGCCATTAGCATGCTTGAATAGCATTGAGCAGCCTTGCAGCTGCAAAGTCAATGAGTGAGGGTATTTGCATGAAGGTAACCTGGCTGTTGTTGCCTGGAGGCAGCCTCTGTGGAATGATGTCCAGGGTGGGAGAAAGAACCCTTGTCTGTTTGAAGCAAGGGTGAATGTTGCCATTAGCATGCTTGAATAGCATTGAGTAGCCTTGCAGCTGCAAAGTCAATCAGTGAGGGTATCTGTGTAGAGCCATTTCTCCCTCGTGGAAATCAAAGCGGAATGCACCGAAGCGCAAGGAGCCCTGTCCGACATCTGTACATGTTTCAGTGTGGGCTTGGGTGCCTGTCTTGTCTCACCCCGTCCACAGAGAGCCGAATGCGAAAGGTTGCCAAAGCGCAGCGGGAGGTTCATGCCGAAGACAAAGGCCTGCGTGAGTCACTTTGCAGCCATCTCCGCGTTTACAGTACGGGATGAAAAATAGGCCCCGTGTTTAAATTAGGCAGCCGCTTGTGTATTTTCCAAAAGCGTTTGGGAGCCCGAGGCCTGCAATTAGCGTCCCTTCGAGGACGGGCCTCTGACAGGAGCGGAAGCCGGGCGAGGGGCCGAGGGGTCAATGGGATGTCAGCGCAGGCATCGCCCGCCTTGCAAGCCTCCCTCGCAGGGAAATAAATAAATGTGCCATCGCAGGGCGTGTGGAAACACTCACGTCAAGGGCCTTTCCAAGTGGTGCAGTCATTCATCCCACATGTGTGTGCTGGACCTGATTAGCTTCTCAGCACCAAAAACACTGCCCGGATATAGAAGGCTGAGGTTGTCACGTATATGGAGAAACTAACCATAGAAGTCAGCCATAGCAGGGCACTTGATGAACCAACCTGGACACAGTTTATTGTTTGAGGACACAGAAATGCTCGACCACTCCAACAACCACCATGTCAGAAGCCATTGAAGTCCACAAGTATGGGGACAATTTCAACAGAAAGGAGGAAACCATGAAAATGAACAAAATCTGGCCACTAGTATTTAAAAACTCCAAAACCAGAACAGCAAATAAGGAGCAACACTCTGAAAACAGAAGAATTCCAGACAGGAATCAATCAGGAACAGCTAACGACTCTGAACAAAGGATTCCCCCAGGTCAGGATGCAAGGCTGAGAAGGCCATTTAATGCTAACAAAGGTGATTAATTACAACATTCACACTGGCCTCCAACAGACAAGAGTTCTTCCCCCCACCCAGAACTTCCACAGATATACGAGGGCTATCCAGAAAGTAGATTACGTTTTGGAATTAAAAATGAACAATGTATAGAAGAAAACATTTACCATATGCAGTTGAAAGCCACACCCAAATACCACTTCTCAACATAGTCGTCATTCAAATCTAGGCACTTACCATAGCGATCAATGTTTTCTCCTATACTTTGTTCATGTTTAATTCCAAAACGTAATCTGATTTCTGGATAATCCTCGTATAAACCTTCCTTGCTTAGTTTCTCCATATACCTCCCAACCTCCGAGGATGCCTGCCATAGATGTGGGTGAAACGTCAGAAGAGAATGTTTCTGGAACATGGCCAGACAGCCCGGAAAAGACACAACTACTGTGTGATTCTGGCCATGAAAGCCTTTGACAACAAGTTGTGTAGACCTTTGGGCCCTGAAAGCCTTCCACAAGACAGTCATAATGTTATCCAGCAGCAAGGAAAGGCAGGTGATAACAACAATAACAATAATAATTTGCTGTTAAAGGCTTTCATGGCTGGAATCATCAGGTTGCTGTGAGTTTTTGGACTGTATGTCCGTGTTTCAGAAGCTTCTCTCCTGATGAGGAAACACAACCTACAATCTACAGACCCATCAAAAAATCCAATAAACGTCACCTTTTCTTTCTCGCAGAGTATTCCCTTGAGTCCCATTCGTGTTGTTTCCAACGGCACCAAACTACTGGGAGTGAGCAAGTCTCTGTTTTGAGGAAATTTGGGTTTGGGACGAAGGAGAAATGGAAAGACTTCCTGACCATATGAGTTGTCCAGCAGTGGAATATACTGCCTTGGAGCCTCCTTCTATGGAGGATTTCAAACAGACACTAGATGGGCATCTGCCAGGAGGGATTGGATGGTGTCTCCCTGCCTGTCAGAAAGGGAGTTAGACTGGATGGCCTTGGTGGAAAATTGCCACCAAATGTCAAAACTGGAGAAAGAGCAAAATTGGGTTCCTGGGTGAATTTTCCGGGTGAAACAACAAGCAAGTAAGAACATTGGGGAATTCAGGTCCATGTTTACATCAGCTGGATCATAGCCTTTCTTTCACGTTGCCACACTTTAAAGATATATATGTATGAATGTATGTATGTATGTATATAATGAAACACACATGGCTGCAGAAATGCAGCAAATATTCTCTTCAAAAGCCTCTAAATCTGTGGAGAAAAGGGAGGAGGCGAATATATATCCATCCATCCAGACCCGAAGCCCATTTGTGTGTTTCCAAATGCAAAGCCTTGCAAAGAAGGGCCGAAAAGAAAGGGAAACCGGAGGGGGAAGAAAACGTCGAAAGTAAAACAACCAGAAACGGGGCGAAGGGAGAAGAGCAAAGCCAAGAAAAGGAGGAGATGAAAGCCAGAGAAAGCGTCTCTCCCCTAACCAAATAAATTATGCACAAAAGTAAAAACAGCTGGGATTTTCCGAAGTTCATGGAGGGTAATGCTGTTGCTGTCTTCCATAATGGATGTTTCCCCGCACCGAATTCAAGAAAGGACAGAAAGACAGTGCTTGTGTTGAGGGCAGTGCTGGGAGATCCATTCCTCTGGGGCACTGGATCCAGTCCGGATTTGACTCCTCTTTCCCTCGTGCCAAAACTTCAGCACCCAGTTCCTAAGGTGCATCTACACTGTAGAAAGAATGCAGTCTAGCCCCACTTTAACTGCATTGACTCCATGCTATGGGATCCTGGGAGCTGTAGTTTGACAAGGTTTTCTGCCAAAGAGTGCCGGTGCCTCAGCAAACAACACATCCCACAATTCCGTAGGATTTGGCTGCTAAAGTGGGGTCAAACGGCACTAATTCTAGAATGTGGATGCACCCTTAGATGCTCTCTTTCAGTCCACAGTGATCATGGAAGAAATTATGATAAACCCCAAGCAACATCATTGAAGGTGCTTGTGCTCTTATATATTGGGCTGGATTTGGACAGTGAACATTGCCAAAGCACACTGGAGCATGATTTCAGGAGTTTAATCCAACTTCAGACAAGACAGGGTAAAGTTCAGTATAAGCCCTTGAATGTGCTGCAGCGGTGTCGCTGTTGACTTTTGTGGAGAGGTCCATGTCTTGTCCATATCCATATTTTGAATCGCTTTGCCCAGAGCTGGACACAGGGTCATTATTCTGGGTGAAGTCTGACCAAAGCAGAATAGAGTGGGACAAGGACTTCCCTTGATCTGGACACTATACTCCTACTGATACAACCCAGAATCACATTGGACTTTTGAGCTGCTGCATCACACTCTTGACTCCATCGGTCTGCATTCCAATTCCGGAAAAGGTGAATGCATCTGTTGCAAATGTTCAGTCATGCTGTATCCTTATTTCACTTTCAAGTTGTAGTGATGCTTGTGTTGGTGTTCAGCAGCAAGATGCTGGGGATTCCTCAGAGGATGAGGGGATGATGGGTTTCCCATTGACAAGTCTGTGTGTGATCAGGGTGATTTGCAGGCCTCAGATCAGAGAGAAGTGGCGGCAGTTGCAGAGGAGACAGGGAACGTTTGGGATTCCAATGGCCCTTAGCAACTGGGGAAAAGTCCTTTATTTGGGGAATCAGCCTTCAGGGCCTTCTGCAGGTGCAGATGAGTTTTCCCGTGATATCACATTAGGCCTCTGCACGGAGGGAGTCAAGGATAGGTTAATTAGGTGTTCAGAAAGACTCTGTGAGAAGTCCCTGAGACCCAGGTGCCAGGGGCATGACCTCATGGCTTCTTAGTTGGGCCTGAACTTAAATTAAGGCATGGTTACCTGGTGTCTCCAGGGCAGACAATGTTGCCATAGAATCAAGTTCTTGTTTCAGCTCTCATACTCATGAATCAAGTCTCTTGGGTTTGCCCATGTTCCTGAAAGGGTTTCACCTTGGAAAAGTTCCTGTTTCATGCTTATGGATTTATGCCTATGTTCTTGACCTCCTGGATTTCATGTACCTTGCTATTTTGGACTATTGATCTTTTGTATATATGGACGATGGCTATTTCATAGCACTTTTTCTACTGCTTTTTGGGAAATGCCCTTTCCCCCTTTTTGTACAGACTTTGTAAATAAACTGGACTCTGTGTGGTGCTGGGTGAAAGGGTGTCCCAAGCGTAGAGTGCAACAGCCTGATTAATATCATTTTTATTCTGGCCGACTCTCTGAGCTTTTGCCAGCAATCTTCATCATCTGGAGGCAGCTCCATAACATTCCACAAACCATCTCTCTGAAGAAAACTCTTCACTTTAATAGACCACATTGTGTAGTTTTGAGCATTTAACCCAAGCCTGGGAAAACTTTGGCCCTCCAGGTGTTTTGGACTTCAGTTCCCACAATTCCTGACACCCTACTGGCTGTTAGGAATTGTGGGAGTTGAAGTCCAAAACACCCAGAGGGTCAAAGTTTGCCTGTAGATGATGTAGCCTCTCAAAAGGTAGGTTACTTAGAGGCAGAGACATTGTCTTCACTCCAGTTATTAAATTTTTTACAGCTCTTATACTCACTTGATAAACTATTAGTACTACTGGCAGAACTGGTGAGGTTAGTAGTACTTGCAGGACGGGGACTGGGCCCATAACCATTGTTGGATAATGTTCACGTTCAGCTGGTTGTCCTTTGAGACTCCTAGATCCCATTTACAGGGACTATTTCCAGACAGGTGTAATCCATTCTATATCTCTGCATTTCCTTACACTTCTCCCTGTTGAAATTGAAATAACTAGAGTTGACCATTGAGACAATAGAATGTTCACAAGTGTGGACTTCTCAGCGTCCCATTGGTTCAGAGGCTGGCATTTCCCTTGGGACATACAGTATGTGTTGCACCTCAGCGAGGGTCCACCTTGCTCTCAACACACACCACTGAGACAGACTTGATATAAACAGTTTATTGATAAAAGGTAGCAAAAAGTAAGGAAAAAAGAAATAAGGAAATGCAAAAATGTCCCAGAATATAATGTCCCAAAGCAGCAAGTAAATCCTTAAATGGCAAGGCTTAAAACAGAAACATGATCTTCAAAGCAGGATCCAAAGTACATGATTCAAACAGGAACATGAATGCGGGAATACTTCCCCAAAAATACATAGGCAATACTGGAACTAAGACTCGAGGCTTGAAAACAGGAGATCTTGCTCTGAAGACAAAGTTGCTTGATCTGAAATGTGTTCCCACATTTCACCTTACTAATCCATTCTTACAAGACGTGAAGGCATTCCTTTGACCTTGGGTTCCCAGCCTTTTGGCAGCAATCCTTAGCAAACGCCTAGGGAGCTTGGTTCTCAGCCTTGTTTCTCTGTCTAATTGGACTTGCTCATTATCACTTTCAGAACCACCTGGCTGTTGTTGACTTTCCCTGCCCTCCTCCCGTTCTGAGAGCTGAGAAAGGTCACTCTGATCTGAGGCCTCTGTTATCTCATCTCGACCTGATAGTTCATCATGGTGGCCTGCATCTTGGCTGCCTGCCTACAGCCTTCTCTGAATCTCTGGTTGCTCAGACTGTCTAAAATTTCCAGTTTCAGACTGTCCAAACCCACATCCCCCTTCATCATCAGACTGAACCACAACACTATGTTATTGTTGTGTGCCGTGTTCAAGTCATTTTGGAGGTAAGAATGGACGCAGGGAACCAGTGTTATGGTCTGCTGAGAAGTCATGAAGAGGTTGAGAGAAGAGGACCCGAGAGCCCTGATTCCATATTGGAAAGGAGGTCCTGTTGAGGAGAGAGCAAGCTTGTTTTCTGCTTCTCTAAGACTAATTCAGGAAAGTTTCCAATGCGTGTGTATTTGCGATGCACGATCCTGCCATTTCCAAGACTAATATAAAAATATCCCCCAACTTGTATCATGTTCTGAATTTATCAGCGCAGACCTGATCCAGAGACGGGGAAGCGTAGGCCGCCTGCCCTCCATTCGTTCTTTCTTTCCTTCTTTCTTTCTTTTCCCCGGTGGTGCCCGCTGGCTTCCAGGGCTCCTTGCCTGGTCTCCTCTGTTCTTGTGCCACAAATCCTCATTAACGGGTGATTTATGTCCAGGGACTCGGGGAAGAGATTACGGCGCCCATTCATCATGCGGCCTCGATTACAGGGGAAGAAAAATGAACCCACAATGGCCACGAATGCCTCTGCTAAAGAAAATAGCGCTAATCGTGAGCAGGGAAGGCCGTCCCGGTGCCAAACCCGCTCACAACAAGATGTGGAGCTCGAAGGATAACAGATGAAGTCATTGGCGGCCACATCAGACTGATAGCCCAGCCCCAGAAAGGCTCCCGTTTGCAGGGATGTGATTATCTCCGCTGGGCTTCTGCGGCTCTTTCCCCACACCAAGGAGGCCGGCCTGGGGGGAGAGCCGTGGGCCTGGGGCTCTGGTTTGCGGGATCACAGGGTTGGGAAGGGAACCCCAAAGGCCATCCAGTCCAAGCCCTTCCTGGCTCTGGTTTGCGGGATCACAGGGTTGGGAAGGGAACCCCAAAGGCCATCCAGTCCAAGCCCTTCCTGGCTCTGGTTTGCGGGATCACAGGGTTGGGAAGGGAACCCCAAAGGCCATCCAGTCCAAGCCCTTCCTGCCCTTTATGCCAGGCAGGAAGACACCATCAGAGCCCTCCTGACAGATGGTCACCTGGCTTCCATTTGCAAACCTCCAGAGAAGGAGGCTCCACCACAAATGAATTGGTCCTTCTGCCATCCGTTGGCTTGTTAGGAGGAAATCAGCAGAGAGGGAGGGAGAAAGGGATAGAGAAAGAAGAAGGGGGAGAGAAAGGGGTGGAAGGAGGAGAAAACTAATGGAAATGGAAGGAAGAGGAACGGAAATAGGAGTGAGAAAAACATGGAAGAAAGATTGATAGAATCATAGAGTTGGAAGAGACCTCTTGGGCCATCCAGTCCAACTCTTCTTTCCTGTCGTTTGAAGCCGTTGTCCCATTGCGTCCTAGTCTCCAGGGCAGCAGAAAGGATGGATAGGACCGAGCTGTGGCGCAGGCTGGAGAGCAAGCCAGCTGCTACAAATCAACGAATCACTCTGACCAAGAGGTCATGAGTTCGAGGCCAGCCCGGTGCCTGCGTCTTGTCTCTGTCTCTGTTCTGTGTCATGGCATTGAATGTTTCCTTTTATGTGTGCAATGTGATCCGCCCTGAGTCCCCTTCGGGGTGAGAAAGAAGGGAGGAATATAAATGCTGTAAATAAATAAATAAATAAATAAATAAATGGAAGCTTGCGCCGGGCTGTGGCGCAGGCTGGTTAGTAGCCAGCTGCAATAAATCATTCTTACCAAGAGGTCATGAGTTCAAGGCCAGCCCGTGGCGGAATGAGCACCCAACCATTAAAAAATAAATAGCCCCTGCTCGTTGCTGACCTAAACAACCCAAAAGATAGTTGCATCTATCAAGTAGGAAATTTAGGTACCACTTATATGTGGAGAGGCTAATTTAACTAATTTACGACACCCTAAAAAAAAATCATCCAGCAAGCGATTGGAATGAGGAAGTTGCCGTCGCAGTGGATGATGAAACAGCTGCGCCCCCTGTGGCCAGAATCAAGCATACCCTCAAGAAGCTGGAAGCTGGAGAAGTTTAAATTGCCTCTTTGTCTGTCTCTGTTCTATGTGTATATGGCATTGAATGTTTGCCAATTATGTGTATATTGTGATCCGCTCTGAGTCGCCTTCGGGGTGAGAAGGGCAGAATATAAATACTGTAAATAAATAAATAAATATGACTTCTCCTTCCCCACATCTTGACCCATGGCCCTCCTTATGTCTCCTCTCTCTCAGCCTTCTCTTCTGCAGCCTAAACATGCCCAGCTCTTTCAGCCGCTCCTCGTAGGGATTCTTGTTCTCCAGACCCTTGATCCTGTGAGTCTCCCTCTTCCTCTGGACACTTCCCAGCTTAGAGTCAACGTCTCCCTTCAATTGCGGTGCCCAGAACGGGACACAGTGTGATTCCAGGTAAAGTGGTCTGACCAAGGCCGAAGAGAGGAGAGCACGGGGAGCAGGACTTCTCTGGATCCAGGCACTAGATCAGTGATGGCCAACCTATGACACGCGTGTCAGCACTGACACGCCTAGCCATTTTTGCTGACACGCTGCCGCATGCAGATTGATTGGATGACTATGTCTTTTGTGGCCAAATTTGTTGTGATTTCGTCAAGTGGTTTTGTTGTTTACTCCAAAGGAATTATGCACATTACATTTATATATATATATATATATATATATATATATATATATATATATATATAATCATTCTATTATTATTCTATTATTGTAGTATATTGCCATATTATTACTATTATATTATTATTATATTATTCATTATTCATGACTACATTGAAACTAGAATAGAGAGAAATCAGCGTGGAAACTGCAAGAGGGACCATAGATTGTTGTACACGGAAATAATGGTAGTAAATAGTTATGGTTTATTAAATACAGTTATATATAGTTATATATTACAATTATATATTTTTGTTATTTAAACTATACATATTGCGAAATTATGGTGTTTTTTTTTCTCAAAGTGACACACCACCCAAGTTATGCTAGGTTTTTGGGTGAATTTTGACACACCAAGTGCCCATCATTGCACTAGATCTTCTTCAACTTGGTGAGACTTTCATTTGGGAACGTTGGGCTGGCTTCTTCATCTTCACGGGCGACCTGCAGCCGGTACCAGTATCCACTTAACTGGATTATTGAAATCGAGCAAATCAAAGCAGCTGCGGAGAGTGAGATCCAGGCTGTGGATAGCGAAACCTGAAGCAAGTGCTTCAGGTTTCGCTATCCGCAGCCTGGATCTCACTCTCCGCAGCTGCTTTGATTTGCTCGATTTCAATCGGAGGAAGAAAAGGATGGACCCATGTTAGGAAGAAGGGAGGGAAAAGGGGAAAGAAGGAGAGAAGAAGAAAGAAAGGGATGGAAGGAGGAAGAAAAAGAATGGAAACAGGAGGAAGGAGGAAGGGATGGAAGGAGGCAGAAAGAGATGGGAGGAGGAGGAGGAGGAGGAGGAAGGAGGCCTTGCCAGAGTGGTAGCTGCCCGGAGCCCTCCCGCGGTCCCCCTCCTCATTATCCTGATCACTTTTGCTTATCAGCGGCTGCTGTTTCCCATTACGCGGGGCCTGGACGCTTGCCCAGAGAGCTGCCGATTTGGCTGGCGGTGGAGGTCCCTTGACAAGCCTAAATTGCTTCCAGTTCCTCCACCGTCGAAGCGGCCGCCTCACCCGCCTCCTCCTCCTCCTCCTGGGCCCCCCAAAAAGGGCTTCTGTCGATGATGAGGCTTCTCACCTCGTTCCGCCTTTGCCGGGAAGCCCCCCTGACTGGGACCGAGAGGGCTTCCCACCCTGAGACCAATCTTTCCATCGTCTGGAGAAATCAAAGCCTGGAACAGGAGGAAATTGCCATTGCGCTTCGGCCACACCTCTGGGCCTCGGCCTCCTCCGCTGATGCGCTTTCTTTCCTTCCAGAGGCCTGCCTTGGCCTTGCTCCTATGACAGCAGCCCAGGGCTTTGCACGGCACAAACGTATCCCGCATTTCTCACCTTTGGCCCTTCCAGAGATGAGGTCTTGCTCAAAAGCACACTGTGGCCCTTCTAGGGCTTATCCTATTGATCAGGATGCTTCTGAATGGAGAGATGGTTCTGTTCAACATCTTTATTAACGACTTAGACGAAGGGTGAGAAGGCACGATCATCAAGTTTGCAGACGGGACCAAACTGGGAGGGAGAGCTAACACTCCAGAAGACAGGAGCAGAATTCAAAACGATCTTGACAGACTAGAGAGATGATTGGCCGAAACTAACACAATGAAGTTCAACAGGGACAAATGCAAGATACTTCACTTCGGCAGAAAAAATGGAAATCAAAGATACAGAATGGGGGACGATGCCTGGCTTGACAGCAGTGTGTGCGAAAAAGACCTTGGAGTCCTCGTGGGGAGGAAGGTGAACATGAGCCAACAATGTGATGCGGCAGCGAAAAAAGCCAACGGGATTCTGACCTGCATCAATAGCGGAATAGCGTCTAGATCCAGGGAAGTCCTGCTCCCCCTTATTCTATTCTGCCTTGGTCAGACCACGTTACCTGGAATCACACTGTGTCCAATTTTGGGCACCACAGTTGAAGGGAGATGTTGACTCTAAGCTGGAAAGCGTCCAGAGGAGGGCGACTAAAATGATGAAGGGTCTGGAGAACAAGCCCTATGAGGAGCGGCTTAAAGAGCTGGGCATGTTTAGCCTGCAGAAGAGAAGGCTGAGAGGAGACATATAGCCATGTACAAATACGTGAAGGGAAGTCATAGGGAGGAGGGAGCAAGCTTGTTTTCTGCTGCCCTGGAGACTAGGACGCCATGGAACAAGGGCTTCAAACTACAGGAAAGGAGATTCCAATCATCAGGAAGAACTTCCTCACTGTGAGGGCTGTTCAGCAGTGGAACTCTCTCCCCGGGGCCGTGGTGGAGGCTCCTTCTTTGGCAGAAAAAATGGAAATCAAAGATACAGAATGGGGGACACCTGGCTTGACAGCAGTGTGTGCGAAAAAGACCTTGGAGTCCTCGTGGACAACAAGTTAAACATGAGCCAACAATGTGATGCGGCTGCTAAGAAAGCCAATGGGATTCTGGCCTCATCAAGAGGGGAATAGCGTCTAGATCCAGGGAAGTCCTGCTCCCCCTTATTCTATTCTGCCTTGGTCAGACCACTTTACCTGGAATCACACTGTGTCCCATTCTGGGCACCGCAGATGAAGGGAGATGTTGACAAGCTGGAAAGCGTCCAGAGGAGGGCGACTAAAATGATGAAGGGTCTGGAGAACAAGCCCTATGAGGAGCGGCTTCAAGAGCTGGGCATGTTTAGCCTGCAGGAGAGAGGAAGTCCTAGGGAGGAGGAAGCAAGCTTCCTTCCTGCTGCCCTGGAGACTTGGATGCAATGGAAAGGAAGGAGATTCCACCTGAACATGAGGAAGAACTTCCTGACCGTGTGTGAGAGAGATCTGTTCAGCAGTGGAAGTCTTTTTCTGACCCAGAGTGTGGCGGAGGCTCCTTCTTTGGAGGCTTTGAAGCAGAGGCTGGGTGGCCATCTGTCGGGGTGCTTTGAATGCGGTTTTCCTGCTTCTTGGTAAAATGGAGTTGATCTGAAGGTTCCACTAAATCTCTTCCAACTCTAGGATTCTATGGTTCTATGATTCAATCATCAACAGTTCTTACCGTAAAGCAGTGATTCCCAAAGTGGGCGCTACCGCCCCCTGGTGGGCACTGCAGAGATCCAGGGGGGCGGTGATGGCCACAGGTGCATTTGAATGTTTTAAGTTTTTTGTATTACCTTTCTCTTTTTGAGTTCAAAAAATAGTTTCATAATTTCAAACTTCAATGTTTCTAAGGTACACCTTTCTTTACTATATTTTATGAAAAAGGCAGAAACATTAATACATATAACTTTCTGTTTAATTGCTATTAAATTTTAAAAAATTAATTTCCAGGGGGCATTGAGTAATATTTTTTTCTGGAAAGGGGGCAGTAGGCCAAATAAGTTTGGGAACCACTGCCCTAAAGGAAGTTCTTTCTCATCTTCAGGTGGAATCTCTCTTCCTGCAATTTGAATGCATTGCTCCATTGTGTCCCAGTCTCCAGAGAAGCACAAAACAAGTTTGCTTCATCCTCCTCGTTGGGATCTCCTTCTCTCAACCATCTCTTTTTTAAACTAAACACCCCCAGCTCCCTAAGCCTCTCCTCAGAGGGATTCATAGTTTCTAGACATCTGACCACTTTGGTGGCCTTTCTCTGGACCCTTTCCAGCTTGCAAACATCCTTCTTGAATTGTGAACATAGGATTATTCCAGGTGAAGTCTGACCAAAGCAGAGTAGAATGGGACAATGAATTGCCTAAATCTGGAGACTAGACTCCTCTTGAGGCAGCCTAGAATCGCATTGGCCTTTTTAGAGGCCGCATCACTCTCTTGGCACATGTTCAGCTTGAGATCTGTTAAGACTCCTAGATCCCTCTCACATGGACTGTTTACAAGCCAGTGTCACCCATTGATTTCCTTCCTATCGGCTTTCCTCAGTCTCCCGTTTTGACCGCTCCATGTAACAATCTTGGCCTGGCCAAGAGCTAAACACGTAGTAAAATGATGCGTAAGACAACCTTATATGAAATCAGAGTCCCAACTGCAAGTGCCCAATGGCTTGGAACGATAACTCCTGCTTTTCTCCCGAAAGGTGAATTCCACCCGCTCCAGACGTTTCCGCCTCCTGTCCCAGCGCTGGTTATGAAACCCTGGCATTTTCCACCTTGAAAGGGAACGACTTGGAGAGGCGCCGAGGGCCAGAAATAACGCTGAAAGGGTTCCCGGTTTCAGAAAATAATTTGTTTCCATCCTTGGACTTAATAGAAAAAAATACCTTTTTTATGAAAAAAAAGAAAAAGAGAAGGAGGAGGAGAAGGAGAAGACGAAAGAGCGTTCCTTCCAAAAGAGTTTCCTGGTGCCTCCGTGTCTCATGAACTAAATCCCGGGCGCCAATCGCAGCCAAGACTTGGTGCCACCAAGAGAGTTTCGGAGAAAGAAAGGAAGAAAGAAAGAAAGAAAGAGAAAGAAAGAAAGAAAGAAAGAAAGAAAGAAAGAAAGAAAGAAAGAAAGAAAGAAAGAAAAAGAAAGCAAGCATGCACGCTCTCGTTGCCCTTGTCGCCTTAGAAGACATGGATTCAAATGCCGTGCTGGACACTCGCCAGGTGCAAAGGCCATTCCAGCACTGGACATTCACCTTGCCCAGCCCCACCTCTACCCTTCTCCACAAAATTATTCCATTTCTAATGGCAGTCATGCCAGTGGCCACATGACCTTGGAGGTGTCTACGGACAATGCCGGCTCTTCGGCTTAGAATTGGAGATGAGCACCAACCCCCAGAGTCGGTCACGACTGGACTTAACGTCAGGGGAAAACCTTTACCTTTACCTAATGGCAATTATATATGTGTGTGTGTGTGTGTGTGTGTGTGTGTGAAAATCAACTTGGCCCTTGAAAGACTTTTCCACCCAAGTCGAGTTTCTGGGAAATCAGGGATGACTTCAAGCCTTACAGCACACACTTGATTGGAAAGGGTCACTGGGAATGCGTCTGCACTGTAGTCTTGAGACAGTTTGGCACCACTTTCACTGCAATGGTTTAATGCTATAGAAACCATGGAACTTTTAGTTTGGCACGTTATTAAATGTTGGATTTTGTACAATTGGGAGTCACTTTGGTCATCATGGCTCATTGAGATGCTTGAAGGAGCACCAGCATTCTTTGGCAGGGAAAGCTAAAGACCTTCTAAAACTACAACTCCCAGGATGCCATCTCATTGAGCCAATTCAAGTGGTGTCAAACTGTGTTCATCCTAGAGCGTCGATCCACCTTTAGACTGTTAGATAATGCATTGTTAGACAGGAATGCCTTGGCTGTAATCCTATTGTGTAAAACTGGAGGAAAATACAGCTCTAATGGACATGTGGTCCGTCTCACACCTGCTGAATGAAGTGGGTGGTGATGTGTCACTTGAGGAACATGTTGAAAAGGCTGAGTTGTAACCATGTGATGGTCATGATGAGGGTTGCGTCATCCACTTTTGTCCCAGGCTGAGGATGAGCAAACGTGGGTATAAAAAGAGGGTAGGAAGCATGTGTCTTTTCTCTTTCTGAACTCTCCTGGCATGTGAAATCTCTTGTCAACATCTCTTACTTGTTGGGGCTCAACAAGATGCTGGGGATTTCTCAGAAGATGAGGGAGATGATGGGAATGAAGGGTTTCCTGTTGAGGAGTCTATGTGATCAGGGTGAACAGGCTTTAGATCAGAGAGAGGATGTTTTGGATTCCAGTGCTCATTCCTTAGCAACACCAGATAAAAAGGAAAATGGTGAAAGGTCAATTTCTCTTGGGAATCGGCCTTCAGCTGATGCAGCTGATGAGGAGTTTTCCTGCGATATCAGATTAGGTCTTCGCACAGAAGGAGTGAAGGATAGATTAATTAAGGCCCGGGCTGTGGCACAGGCAGGAGAGCAAGCCAGTGCAATTAACTGCAATGAATCACTCTGACCAGGAGGTCATGAGTTCGAGCCCCGCTCAGAGCCTATGTTTGTTTGTCTTTGTTCTATGTTAAAAGGCATTGAATGTTTGCCTATATGTGTAATGTGATCTGCCCTGAGTCCCCTTCGGGGTGAGAAGGGCGGAATATAAATACTGTAAATAAATAAATAATAAATAATTAGGTGCTCAGAGAGGCTTCGTGAGAAGTCCTTGAAATCCAGGTGTCAAAACTATGCTCTCATGGTTTCTTGGACGGGCTTGGGCTTAAATTGAGTGATGTTTACTTGCTGCCTCAGAGCAGACAATATTGCTAAAAGCTTCCGGTTACGGTCTTAGTGTCACACCTCAGGTTAGTTTCACCCTGCTGAACACACCAAGCTGTACACAGGTTGAAGTCTTTTGCAGTTTTTTAGGAAATAGGAAATAAATAGTTCTTAAAAAGCAAATGTAAAGATCCAAAAGACTGTTGCAAAACCAAGGCTATACAGAATAATCCAAGAAAACATTAGGCAAAAACAAGGTTCCATGAATGCATGACAAAGTCCCATGAACTTGAATACACAAAGCTGCAAGGTAATCCAGGAAAGCAAGAGCTTGCTTCTGAACTCAAAACGAGACGTTGCTTTTGACAAAGGTTTCTTTCTCAGCACACCCTTTAATATTCCCTGCATAGCATGAACGCATTTCTTTGGCCTCTGACCTCTTTCTTGTTTGCTATTCTAACACTCCTGCGAACCCGAAATTCCAAACGGCCAGCTTGATCCAGAGATTCTGTTTCGTCAAGGCTAGAGAGCTCATTAGCAGAACCCTCTGTCTGCACATTATCTAACTGGGAACTATCCTCCCTTTGCACCAGGCTAGCTTCGGTATCATCTCCAGTATCATCAACACCATTCCCTGCCATGGGAATGCCTCCCTGCTCCTCATCTCTCACAGCAGGGACACCCTGAACCTGAATCCCATAATGCCCATCCGAGTCATCCTGAACCTGAATCCCATCATCTTGAACATCTGGAACTTGAATCCCACAATCCCCATCAGAGTCACTTTGAGACTCCAGCTGAGTCACAACACTTAGCTCTTAAGTCCATGTTTCAAGTTCCCTGTGTTTGCCTATATTCCTGGAAGAGTTTTCCCTTGGGAAAAGTTCTGCTTTCATGTTTATGGATGTATGCCTGGGATCTTGACTTCCTTGATTTCATGTACCTTGCCATTTTTGGACTATGGTTCTTTTGTATTTGGACTACTGCTTTTTTATAGCTCCTTTTCTACTGCTCTTTTGGGAAATACGGCACCGTTTTCCCCTTTGTACCTGCTTTTCCTAATAAACTGCTGTAGTTAGTACTACTGGACTCTGGTGTGGTGCTGGGTGAAAAGGAGCCTCAAGGCTGGAGTGCAACAGGACTGATCTCTCTGACTGAACTCTCTTGTTGAATGCTCTTGCCGTCTTGTCTTGTTGAATTGTTGCTGATATGTGTTTTACCTACATCATGAGTACATCGCCGCATATGTCGTGGACTGATAGGAGATCAGGGGACCCTGATGTGTGTGTCAGGCATGTCCGATCAATGAAAAAAATGTTTCAATTCTCGTTTCTAAAGTAGGGGGCGCTGGCGCTTTGATATAGAAAGTATTTCCTATTTTTCACCCAAAAATTTCGGATATTTCCGAAAATTCGTAATGATTCTAAATGTTTCTAAAATGGTGGATGCGCATGCGCAATCGCCAAAAAAAAGGAACCCGAGGGGGGGGAGGGGAGGGACTTTTACAGGGCTCTCCCGCCCTCATTTCTTGAGCTATCCTCATCAAATTTGCAATGCCCTTGCAAGTTGTGCAAAGATACTTTGAAAACTAGAAATTCCCTTGCTATATTTGTAAGCAAGAAGGACACTGGAAATCAATGGTGTCTCTGGCTATGTGATCTCACAAGCCTCAACCCAATGCCTTCCATTAGAAATGGACCAGTGACCACCACGCCAAGCAATGCCCTGGCAAGGAGTGCAAAGATACTTTGAAAACTAGAAATTCCCTTGCTAAGAGAAAGAACCATGTTAGGCTGAGCTAAGCTCCCATTCAAGGTAGATTGCAGAAACAAGTTTTTTAAAAGAATATTTTAAAAAATATATTTTAAAAAAAATGTTGGGGGGGGGAAATTAACGAAACATTAAGGGACAATTAGAGAATGGGCCAACAATGGTTCGAATTACATTGCTGGTTGCGCTGTGAGACAATGTCTCGGAATGCATATCAAAAAGCGAGAACAATCCAAAATAAATCCGATATATGATTCAAAATGATTTTTTTGGACATGTCTAGTGTGTGTATATTTTGTACATAGAGCAACGAGTCAAGACTAAAAGCCTCCTGTGAGTTTGGGTGAAAGCTGGCTCAAAGAGTTTTTCCTAAAGAGTGTGCAGCACAAGGTGAGACTGAGAACTGATAAGTACTGAGCAGTGTATGGATTTATTTTTCCTGCTTGCCTTTGAGATATTCAGTCTATTGTACAGCTTATCTAGGGAAGGGGTGTTTGGAAAACTATAAATCATGACCTATCCCGCCTCGACATTGGCATCAACCAAAATGTCAAGAAATCCGAAATAAAGCAAAACGTGGGATGCATCTACAGCAGGGGTCCCCAAACTAAGGCCCGGGGGCCTTCAAAGCCATTTATCCGGCTCCCACGGCACAAGGGCAGAAGGGGGTTGGGCTAAATGACCCAAGGGGTCTCTTCTTCTCTTACAACCATTATTATTTTATTATGACACCGCAATCAAGATAGATATGCTGGATTTCGTATCACAAAATCCCAAGTCGAACACTTCCCAAGTGTCTAGGACTGTGTGATGTATTTTCGGATGATGCGTGCAGATGCCAGTCGGGTGGCCTTTTGCAGTTGGCAGATCGTGATTTTGTCAATGTCTATTGTTTCCAAATGCCAGCTGAGATCTTTTGGCACAGCACCCAATGTGCCCATCACCACCGGGACCACCTGCACTGGTTTCTGCCAGAGTCTTTGAAGTTCAATCTTGAGGTCCTGAGAGCGGCTGAGTTTTTCTTGATGTTTTTCGTCAATGCGACTGTCACCTGGGATGGCAACATCAATGATCCCAACCTTTTTCTTTCCACAACTGTGATGTCTGGTGTTCCAACCATTATTATTATTATTATTATTATTATTATTATTATTATTATTATTATTAATAATAATAATAATAATATTGAGGCTGGGTGGCCATCTGTTAGGGATGCTTTGCTTGTGCTTTTGGTGCACAGAGGCAGAAGGGGATTGGACTCAATGGCCCAAGGGGTCTCTTCCAACCCTCTTTATTATTATTATTATTATTATTATTATTATTATTATTAGTAGTAGTAGTAGTAGTATTATTAACATTGAGGCTGGATGGCCATCTGTCAGGGGTGCTTTGCTTGTACTTTTGGTACACAAAGGCAGAAGGGCGTTGGATTCAATGACCCAAAGGGTCTCTTCCAACCCTCTTTATTTTATTATTGTTGTTGTTATTATTAATGCTATTATTAATTATTGCTCGGTGGCCAACTATAGTCCGGCCCTCCAACGGTCCAAAGGATCATGAACTGGCCCCCTGTTTAAAAAGTTTGGGGACCCCTGATCTACAGTATAGAACTGATGTTATTGAAAATTAGACCACAAAATTATGAATTATGAGATGTGGCTCCTTTGGGACTACCTTTCTAGAGGACACACGAAGATCCATGCAAATGTTAATTGGGGGGGGGGGTATCATAAACTGACAAGAAGGAAGAGAGCAAGGACAGGACATACAGACAAAACATTTAGGGCGCAGGCATGAGTGTTAGTTACTCAACAATTTATTATTATTATTATTATTATTATTATTATTATTATTATTATTATTATTGACACAACGACATAGTCTGACACAGCAAACAAGATAGCTATGCTGGATTTCGTATCACAAAATCACAAGTCAAACACTTTTCGAACAATGTTGTTGTTGTTGTTGTTGTTATTTACAATATTTCTATTCCACCCTTCTTTCTCACCCCGAAAGAGACTCAGGGTGGATCACAATGTACACATACATGGCAAACATTCAATGCCATATGAACATGGAGACAGAGACAGACACAGAGGCAATTTAAGCTTTTCCAGCTTCCAGCTTCCTGAGGGGATGCTCGATTCCGGCCACAGGGGGAGCAGCTGCTTCATCATCCACTGTGACGCCGAGTCCTTGGATACTTCCTCATTCCAAACGCTACTGGATGATTTTTGTGATGTCGTGAATTAGTTAAATTAGCCTCCCCACATAAGTGGTACCTAAATTTCCTACTTGATAGATGCAACTATCTTTCAGGTTGCTTAGGTCAACAATGAGCAGGGCTATTATTTTTATTTTAATGGTCGGGTGCTCTCTCCAACACAGGCTGGCCTCGAACTCAGCAAAAAGATCTGCAAAGACTGGGGCTATTTGGTGGTGAGGAAGTTCTCCTACAGTTAGGCATACATAGTTCAAGGCTATGGAAGTGGAGCTGTGCATGTGTTACCCTTGTGCATGAATGTGCATCATGCAGGGTGCCATAAATAGGCATTTGCATGGCGCATTCATCTGCACATGCAAATTTGGGTGTGCAATGTTGCAGTTCAGTATCAAGGCAGCACCAGGCAACTCTGAGCGTGAAGTTGCAATGATTCTCCTTGATATAATGATGCTCCTGTCGCCATAGATAGCTTTGCGCTTGCCAAAGATGGCGACGCCTTGCATGCCTGCTCCACCTTCAAGGATCTGCTCCCTTGTTTCGATATGAGGTTACTCCAAATTGTTGCAATCCTATTGTGAATTCCCTTTCTCCTCACTTTAACATGTACCCTGGCTCTCCCTTTATAATGTGCCAGCTTTTACTCATGTTCTTTTCGAATGAGATGCAAAAAATGTACCAGGCTTTGCCTTGCAATTACGGCGTCTTGGAAGAGGCATGCGGCTGGTTCCTGTCTCGCCGCTGCTTTCAAGGGAACCAAACCACGGAGTTTGCGGGAGGAAACCTCACTCAACCTGCCATTGATTCAAAGGGACCGGCCGGCTGGGGCAACAGAGAAAAGGGCGGCTTTGGGTTCTCTTGAATCAATAGGACTGCTTTAGGATGCTCCTGCGTTGTAGAATGAATGCAGTCTGGCACCACATTCAGCGTGAAGGAACTGTAAGTTGAAGTTCCTTATGGAGAGAAAAAGCGGAGTATAAATAAACATAGTAAGATGTTGTCAAAGGCTGTCATGGCTGGAATCACTGGATTGCGGTGAGTTTTCCGGACTGTATAGCCATGTTCTTCTGAAAACTCAACAGCAAGCCAATAATAATAATAATAATAATAATAATAATAATAATAATAATAATAATAATAATAATCAAAGCACAGCAGACAAAACCAGTACAAGAAAGCCACACTACAAACTAGAGCTGACAGCTGGCACAACAAAATATTGCATGGAAAGTTCCTTGACAAAATTGAAGGAAAAGCTGAGAAGGAGAAGACCTGGCTCTGGCTCACGAATGGGACCCTGAAGAAGGAGACAGAAGGCCTGATCCTTGCAGCCCAGGAGCAAGACATCAGGACAAAGGCAATTAATAATAATAATAATAATAATAATAATAATAATAATAATAGAAGACCTGGCTCTGGCTCACGAATGGGACCCTGAAGAAGGAGACAGAAGGCCTGATCCTTGCAGCCCAGGAGCAAGACATCAGGACAAAGGCAATTAATAATAATAATAATAATAATAATAATAATAATAATAATAATAATAGAAGACCTGGCTCTGGCTCATGAATGGGACCCTGAAGAAGGAGACAGAAGGCCTGATCCTTGCAGCCCAGGAGCAAGACATCAGGACAAAGGCAATTAATAATAATAATAATAATAATAATAATAGAAGACCTGGCTCTGGCTCACGAATGGGACCCTGAAGAAGGAGACAGAAGGCCTGATCCTTGCAGCCCAGGAGCAAGACATCAGGACAAATGCAATTCAGGCCAAGATCGAAAAATCAGCTGATGACCCAAAATGCAGACTGGGCAAGGAAACTGACGAAACCATGGATCATATCCTCAGCTGCTGTAAGAAAATCGCACAGACAGACTACAAACAGAGGCACAACTATGTGGCCCAAATGATTCATTGGAACTTATGCCTCAAGTACCACCTCCCAGCAGCAAAGAACTGGTGGGATCACAAACCTGCAAAAGTATTGGAAAATGAGCACGCAAAGATACTGTGGGACTTCCGAATCCAGACTGACAAAGTTCTGGAACACAACACACCAGACATCACAGTTGTGGAAAAGAACAAGGTTTGGATCATTGATGTTGCCATCCCAGGTGACAGTCGCATTGACGAAAAACCACAGGAAAAACTCAGCCGCTCTCAGGACCTCAAGATTGAACTTCAAAGACTCTGGCAGAAACCAGTGCAGGTGGTCCCGGTGGTGATGGGCACATTGGGTACCGTGCCAAAAGATCTCAGCTGGCATTTGGAAACAATAGACATTGACAAAATTATGATCTGCCAACTGCAAAAGGCCACCCTACTGGGATCTGCGTGCATCATCTGAAAATACATCACACAGTCCTAGACACTTGGGAAGTGTTCGACTGGTGATTTTGTGATACGAAATCCAGCATATCTATCTTGTTTGCTGTGTCATACAATAAAATATAATAATAATAAGGTTGTTGTATGGTCCTCACAACCTCTGAGGATGCCTGTCATAGATGTGGGCAAAACGTCAAGAGAGAATACTTCTGTAAGATGGCCATACAGTCTGGAAAACATACAACAACACTGTGATTCTGGCCATGGAAGTCTTCAACAACAACAACAACAATAATAATAATAATAATAATAATAATAATAGGTCTTGACCCTTCTCTGTTAAACTCCCAGAATCCCATAGCATTGAGCAAGCCTATAGCCCAAGGTCTAGGGGTTCAAACGACCCCTGAAAATGTTCAGGTAAAAAAACGACCTGGTTTACTCATGAATGTTTAGTGGTTCACCAAATCCCCATGCTAAGTCCATGAGGAGCAAAAATTAGTGTCCTTCCAGAACTGCAAGCACTGTCTCAACCCAATTTTGATTATTCACACTGTCATTACTTACCTTTCTACCAATTTGCATTGCAATAGCAGCAATAGCTGGCATAGTGGAAGTGATCAAGTTGGTCTACCCATAGCCAGCAGGCAAAGCCTGTTGAACTGGATTGCGGGTGAAAATTGAGGAGACTGTGGAAACGGAGGTATCTACCACTGGTTCCTCTAATCCAAACCCTGCCGCCAAAGAAACCATGGAACAGGAGCAAAGAGAAGAAGCTGTGCCATTGTTAGACCTTGGACTTTAGATGAACAAGACTGTGTCTGATGACCAAGTGAAAGCTCAGTGAGTGCAAAGAGACATCCAAGATTTCAACCCAAAGGGTTCAGCAGATTCCCCTGGTTGGCCCACTCAGGTCATGTCCAAGGTGCGCTCTGGAAGTACGGTGTGGTGTTTGGAGCAGAAGGTGGGGGTCAAGGTGCTCATCAGAAGCTTGGTGCATGGGTTGCTAAACCATTGGTGCGATGGTGTGATGTCTCATGGGCCTTGTAGTCCCGTTCCTGGTGCTATTGTGGCTGATGAGGAGGAAAATTTGGGATTTCCACCGGTTCAGCTTGAATCGGAGCCTCGCCACCTGGAGGATGTTTGTCCTCAGGAAGTTAACCAAACAAGCCTTGGGCAGAATTCTCCCCCGTTTTCCCGAAAGGATAATTATAATAGAGATAGAGGAGCCAGGGAGGCTAATCGCCGGAGCCTCAGAATCGCTGCCAGACAATTAGCTGCTTAAGTCTGCTTCCCTTGGGAAATTCTAAGGAGTCATGCATCTGGACAGAGTTGGGTTTCCTTTCTTGTTCTCCAGGGAAAGTGTTCTGTTGGCGGGAAAACAAGACCCTATATAGGGGTTTTGCCGCAAGGGGAACCTTGCGGAGTCAATTTGTTCAGCTTGAGGAGAGAGATCGTGTGTAGACTTCGTACCCCAGTTTCCTGCTTCACGGATCGAGTTTCCAACCTAGCCTTGTTTCACGGATCAAGATTCCAGCCTTGCCTTGTTTCACGGACTTCTATGGACCCAGTTCATGTTTCATGTTTGCCTTGTTTCAAGTTTGATCTAGCCAAGATTCAAGCCTATTTTCCAGCCTTGTTGTCAAGCTTCCTTGGACTTTAAAGACCCTGTCATTCCCCACACCATTGCTTGGCAAGGTGTGTGTTTCGGTCAATTGGACAATATATTTCTGGACTATATTTGACCTCATCTGAAAGGTCTGCTTCTGAACTATACTCTTCACTTGTTTTTATTGACTTTATATATTTCTTTAATAAAGATATTAGATAGATTCTGGTTTCTGCGCATGGTTATTGGTGCTCTGCAGCCTGGGTCCTGACAGATGGAAAGATACAACAGAAGTCTTCAACAGACACCAAAACACGGAGTCCCACCAAAACAACTTGTGCTTGGCTGAAAACTTCTTGCTAATTCACAGTGGAGAGTGTCTTAATGTAACCCATCATCATGATAGAGGAAATCAGAAGAAATCAGAAGAAAACAGAGACAAACTTCTGCCAATGATAGAAACGATTGTCCTTTGTGGCAACAAGAACTGGCTTGAAGAGGGAGCAAGGATTCAGGAGCTGTCTGTTAGGGATTCTTCTTCTTCAGAAGAGAAAGGGGAGCAGGAAAGTGTTCATGAATCAGAGGGGCAGTTGGAATCGGAGGAGGAGACTTTGCAAGTACCCACATTTCAGGAGAGACGAAGGGAAACAGAGCAGAGACGTCGTTCAGTTAGAATAGCTGCCAGAAATGCAGCTGAGTAATTGGGAACTGCCCTAGCAGCTGTGGGAGAATTCAGGGCTATAAAGCAGAAACAGGTGCAGGCAGCTCTTGCTGGCAACAAACTGGCTCTAATGCCTTCACTCCCCTTGTGCCTGCTTTGAGTCTGCATCTGGATTTATTGCTGTTTCTTTGTCTGAAGTAAAGACTGCTATTTGATTTGGGAGTTTATCATAAGAACCCTAAGACTTCCTTGCTTCCTTTTGCATTATTCCACTGAGTGTGCTGTACTTTAGGTTTTGCTGAAGTAAAGCAGTTTTCATTTACTTACCACAGTGTCTTAAGGCTGTTCTTGAAAGGCAAAACAGGACATTGTTACCTGTGAAGAACCTTTGCACAATGATGGTTATTTCAGGGCCTTGTTGAGATCTCTCTCATCCCAGATCAGGAGACACTGCCCTGAAAAGTCATTTCAGTAGGGAAAAAGTTTCAACCCCTCCTGAATTTTTTTCTGGTTATGGGCCTGGCATTGAGCAATGACAGCTAAAGTGGCATCAAACTGCATTTATTTGACAGCATAGATGCAGCCTAAGGCCCCATCTACATTGCCATATAATGCAGTGTAGACTCATATAATGCTGTTCAAAGAAACTGCATTACAGTAGAGTCTCACTTATCCAACGTTCTGGATTATCCAACACATTTTTGTAGTCGATGTTTTCAATAATCGTGATATAGTAGAGTCTCACTTATCCAACACTCACTTATCCAACGTTCTGGATTATCCAACACATTTTTGTAGTCAATGTTTTCAATAATCATGATATAGTAGAGTCTCACTTATCCAACACTCACTTATCCAATGTTCTGGATTATCCAACACATTTTTGTAGTCGATGTTTTCAATAATCGTGATATAGTAGAGTCTCACTTATCCAACACTCACTTATCCAACGTTCTGGATTATCCAACACATTTTTGTAGTCGATGTTTTCAATACATCGTGATATTTTGGTGCTAAATTCATAAATATAGTAATTACTACATAGCATTACTGTGTATTGAACTACTTTTTCTGTAACATGCATTGTATAACATGATGCTTTGGTGCTTAATTTGTAAAATCATAACCTAACTTGATGTTTAATATGTTTTTCCTTAATCTCTCCTTATTATCCAACATATTCGCTTATCCAACATTCTGCTGGCCCGTTTATGTTGGATAAGTGAGACTCTACTGCAGGGGTCCCCAAACTAAGGCCCGGGGGCCGGATGCGGCCCTCCAAGGCCATTTACCTGGCCCCTGCCCTCAGTTTTATAATATAATATTTTTAGATCAGTTTTAATAATATAATATTATATTATATCTATATATATAAAAGAGTGATGGCATCACAGCGACTCACAAAACAACAAAAGTACAGGCCCCGCAACCTCGAAATTTGACAACACAACCCATCATCCATGCCTCCAGGTTGATACAACAAAAAGAAAAGAAAAACAAAGTCCTAATTAGAGGGAGAGCAATAATTTTTTTTATCCAATTGCTGCCAGTTTAGAGGGCTAATCTCTGCCCACTTTGTCTCCTAGCAACCAACCCCTAGCAAGCCAAGGGACAGCCAGGGTTCAGTTAGGGGACAGGCAGACTTAGGCTATCTACTTTGCACTGGATTATATGGCAGTGTAGACTCAAGGCCCTTCCACACAGCTATATAACCCATTTATAACCTTATATTATCTGCTTTGCACTGGATTATCTTGACTCCACACTGCCATATAATCCACTTCAGTGTACATTTTATACAGCTGTGAAGAAGGGGCCTCATAGAATCCACTTCTAAGCAGATAATATAAGATTATCAATATACAGTAGACTCTCACTTATCCAACATAAACAGGCCGGCAGGATAAGTGAATATGTTGGATAATAAGAAGGGATTCAGGAAAAGCCAATTAAACATCAAATTAGGTAATCGTTATACAAATTAAGCACCAAAGCATCATATTATACAACAAATTTGACAGAAAAAGTAGCTCCATGCGCAGTAATGCTATGTAGTAATTACAGTAGAGTCTCACTTATCCAACACTCGCTTATCCAATGTTCTGGATTATCCAACGCATTTTTGTAGTCAATGCTTTCAATATATCGTGATATTTTGGTGCGAAATTCATAAATACAGTAATTACTACATAGCATTACTGTGTATTGAACTACTTTTTCTGCCAAATTTGTTGTCTAACATGATATTTTGGTGCTTAATTTGTAAAATAATAACCTAATTTGATGTTTAATAGGCTTTTCCTTAATGCCTCCTTATTATCCAACATATTCGCTTATCCAATATTCTACCGGCCCGTTTATGTTGGATAAGTGAGACTCTACTGTACTGTATTTACAAATTTACCACTAAAATATCACAATGAATTTAAAACACTGACTACAAAAACATTGCTTATGAAAAGGCAGACTGCGTTGGATAATCCAGAACATTGTATAAATGAATGTTGGATAAGTGAGATTCTACTTTAATATGAAATAATTACTGGGATAGAATAATGCAGAACAGTATAATCTCTAAAACCAGGACAGTAAATAAACAGGGGAATTCCACACAGGAAACAATCAGGGCCAGCTAATACCTCCCAACAAAGTATTCCCATCATCAAAGTCTGGCAAATCCTCTGTTTTCTGAGGGCCACAGACAGTAGAAGCACATAAAATATCACAAACACCACTCTGAAAACAAGGGAATTCCAGGCAGGAAAGAATCAGGGCCAGCTAACACCTCCCAACAAAAAATTCACTCAGGGAGGAAACAGCCAGGCTTTAAAGCTGCAAGGCCATTACATCCTAATCATTTTTCCTAATTGCAGCATTCATACTTCCTTCCAACAGACAAAAAAAACCAATCAGAAATATTGTATATTCACAACCTTTAGGAAATAATATCCCCTGATGGCACAGCGTGTTAAAGCGCTGAGCTGCTGAACTTCTGGACCGAAAGGCCACAGGTTTGAATTGGGGGAGCGGAAAGAGCCCCCACTGTTAGCCCCAGCTTCTACCAACCCAGAAGTTCAAAAACATGCAAATGTGAGTGCATCAATAGGTACTGCTCCGGCGGGAAGCTAACACCGCTCCATGCAGTTATCCCACATGACCTTGGAGGAGTCTATGGACAACGCCGGCTCTTCGGCTTAGAAATGGAGATGAGCACCAACTCCCAGAGTCAGACACGACTGGACTTAATGTCAGGGGAAAACCTTTACCCTTTACCTTAACTACCACCAATTCCTCAATACTTCATTTCCCATACCACCATACTTCGCCACAGCAACGCGTGGCCGGGCACAGCTAGTATACATATAATATTGATAGTAATATTATAATGTAATACAAGGTAATACTAATAATAATACCATATAATAATATTAATTATATATAGAATCATAGAATCATAGAATAGTAGAGTTGGAAGAGACCTCAAGGGCCATCTAGTCCAACCCCCCGCTAAGAAGCAGGACATCGCATTCAAAGCACCCCCGACAGATGGCCATCCAGCCTCTGCTTAAAAGCCTCCAAGGAAGGAGCCTCCACCACGGCCCCGGGGAGAGAGTTCCACTGGTGAACAGCCCTCACAGTGAGGAAGTTCTTCCTGATGTTCAGGTGGAATCTCCTTTCCTGTAGTTTGAAGCCCTTGTTCCCTTGCGTCCTAGTCTGCAGGGCAGCAGAAAACAAGCTTGCTCCCTCTTATGACTTCCCTTCACGTATTTGTACATGGCTATCATGTCTCCTCTCAGCCTTCTCTTCTGCAGGCTAAACATGCCCAGCTCTTTAAGCCGCTCCTCATAGGGCTTGTTCTCCAGACCCTTAATCATTTTAGTCTCCCTCCTCTGGACGCTTTCCAGCTTGTCAGCATCTCCCTTCATCTGTGGTGCCCAAAATTGGACACAGTGTGATTCCAAGTGTGGTCTGACCAAGGCAGAATAGAGGGGGAGCATGACTTCCCTGGATCTAGACGTTATTCCCCTATTGATGCAGGCCAAAATCCCATTGGCTTTTTTAGCTGCCGCATCACATTGTAGGCTCATGTTTAACTTGTTGTCCACGAGGACTCCAAGATCTTTTTCGCACACACTGCTGTCAAGCCAGGCGTCCCCCATTCTGTATCTTTGATTTCCATTTTTTCTGCCGAAGTGAAGTATCTTGCATTTGTCCCTGTTGAACTTCATTTTGTGAGTTTCGGCCCATCTCTCTAGTCTGTCAAGATCGTTTTGAATTCTGCTCCTGTCTTCTGGAGTGTTAGCTATCCCTCCGAGTTTGGTGTCATCTGCAAACTTGATGATCATGCCTTCTAACCCTTCGTCTAAGTCGTTAATAAAGATGTTGAACAGAACCGGGCCCAGGACGGAGCCCTGCTTGTGGCACTCCACTTGTCACTTCTTTCCATGATGAAGACGACGCATTGGTGAGCACCCTTTGGGTTCGTTCGCTTAGCCAATTGCAGATCCACCTAACCGTAGTTTTGTCTAGCCCACATTTTACTAGTTTGTTTGCCAGAAGGTCGTGGGGGACTTTGTCGAAGGCCTTACTGAAATCTAGATATGCTACATCCACAGCATTCCCTGTATCGACCCAACTCGTAACTCTATCGAAAAAAGAGATCAGATTAGTCTGGCATGACTTGTTTTTGGTAAATCCGTGTTGACTATTAGCAATGACCGCATTTGTTTCTAAGTGTTCGCAGACCACTTCCTTAATGATCTTTTCCAGAATCTTGCCTGGTATTGATGTGAGGCTGACCGGACGGTAATTGTTTGGGTCGTTCTTTTTTCCCTTCTTGAAGATAGGGACCACATTCGCCCTCCTCCAATCTGCAGGGACTTCTCCTGTTCTCCAAGAACTCTCGAAGATGATTGCCAGTGGTTCTGAAATAACTTCCGCTAGTTCCTTCAATACTCTTGGATGTAGCTGATCTGGCCCTGGGGACTTGAATTCGTTTAGAGAGGCCAAGTGTTCCTGGACAACTTGTTTCCCTATTTGGGGTTGGATTTCCCCCAATCCTTCGTCCATTCCGTGTTGCTGAGGTTGAAGATGGCTTTCTTTTTGTGAGAAGACCGAGGCAAAGAAGGCATTAAGCAGTTCTGCCTTTTCCCTATCCCCTGTCACCATCACCCCATCTACTCCTTGCAGTGGCCCTATCGCCTCCTTTTTCTTCCTTTTTCTACCAACATAAGCAAAAAAACCTTTTTTGTTGTTTTTTATGTCCCTGGCAAGCCTGAGCTCATTTTGCGCTTTAGCCTTGCGAACCTTTTCCCTACAGGAGTTGGCTATACGTTTGAATTCTTCTTTGGTGATTTCTCCCCTTTTCCACTTCTTGTGCATGTCACTTTTGAGCTTTAGCTCAGTTAGAAGTTCTTTGGACATCCATTCTGGCTTCTTTGCACTTGTCTTATTTTTCTTCTTTGTTGGCACTGTTTGCATTTGCGCCTTGAGTATTTCACTTTTGAAAAACTCCCATCCATCCTTAACTCCCTTGTTTTTTAATATCGGCGTCCATGGAATGCCGCTCAGTAATTCCTTCATTTTTTGGAAGTCAGCTCTCTTAAAGTCCAGAATGCGTGTTTGACTTGTCTTAGTTTCAGCATTCCTTTGTATTGCAAACTGCAGGAGCACATGGTCACTTGCCCCTAAGGATCCAACCACTTCAACTGTATTGATCAGGTCTTCCACATTTGTTAAGATTAGATCAAGAGTTGCTGATCCCCTTGTTGCCTCTTCTACCTTCTGGACCATAAAATTATCTGCAAGGCAAGTGAGGAATTTGTTGGACTTTGTACTCTTGGCTGAGTTTGTTTTCCAGCAGATATCGGGATAATTGAAATCGCCCATGACTACTATATCTCTTCTTTGTGCCTGTTTGGTCAGCTGTTGACAGAAGGCTTCATCAAGTCCTTCATCCTGACTCGGAGGTCTGTAGTAGACACCCACGACAAGATCTTTTTGAGTCCCGGTTCCCTTGATTCTTATCCAGATGCTTTCAAGCTGGTTTCCCGGATTACAGTCTCGCATTTCTTCTGCAACGTAACTGTTTTTGACATATAAAGCTACTCCCCCTCCTCTCCCCTTTGTTCTATTTATGTGAAAGAGGTTATAGCCCTCAATGGTTAAATTCCAGTGATGGGAGTCATCCCACCAGGTTTCAGTGATGCCTATGACATCGTATGTGTGGTGCTGTGCTAGGAGTTGGAGTTCGTCTTGCTTATTTCCCATGCTCTGAGCATTAGTGTAAAGACATGTAAGCCCCTGTGACCTCCCCTCGAACTGTTTATTTGGGATTATTGTGCTCTCTGTACTTGGTCCTTGCTGTGTTTGTGCAGCCCTCCGTTTAGCCTTACGGCGGTTCCCTGTGGTCGTGGGTAATATAGTGTTCGCCAGGCTGTTGTTCCCCTCCCCCAGTGGATTTAGTTTAAAGTGCGCCTGATGAGGTTTGTGAGTCTGTGTGCAAAAAGATGTTTTCCTACTTGTGTGAGATGCACCCCATCGCTTGCCAGTAGTCCATCCTCTTGGAAGAGTAGACCATGGTCAAGGAAGCCAAAATGCTCCTCTTGACACCATTTTCTGAGCCAGTTATTGACCTGTACTATTTTTCCGGCCCTTGTAGAGCCATGTCCTACAACGGGGAGGAGGGATGAAAAGATCACATGTACATTATACAGTTTTAGCTTTGTTCCCAGAGCTCGAAAATCATTTGTGATCTTTTGAAAAGTATGCCTAGCGGTGTCATTGGTACCTGCATGAATCAACATAAGGTGGGGAGGGTGATGGGGCTTTAGGAGCCTGCTGAGCCTCTGAGTGATATGGTGTATTTTTGCCCCCGGGAGGCAGCATGTTTCTCGAGCCATCCCATCCGGTCTGGAAATGATGGCTTCCGTTCCTCTAAGGAGGGAGTCACCTACTACCAAGACCTGTTTCCTTTGAGGATTGACAGGGTCCCTTTTGTGCAAGACAGTGTGTATGTCCCCTGAAGAGTGTTCCTGTTGAAGTGAATCATGTAGGTGTAAATATTATATATTACATGTAATATTACTAATAATATTACAGTATAGTGGTATAATTCAATATAGTAATATATAATGCTAATATTGTTCTATGCTAAACTATAATCTACTGTATATACATATAAATTTGTAAGCCGCTCTGAGTCCCCTTCGGGGTGAGAAGGACAGTATATAAATGTAGTAAATAAATAAATAATAATAATAAATAATTTTTTGACTTAGGCTCGCCCAAAATCTGAAATGACTTAAAGGCACACAACAACACAACAACAATAATCCTAATTAACTTGACTATCTTGTTGGCCAGAAGCAGGTCCACACTTCCCATTGAAATCCTGATCGGTTTGAGTTGGTTAACGTTGTTTTTATTTTTAAATATTGTATTTTTCTTTTGTTGTTGTTGTTTCCGCACTACAAATAAGACAAGGATTGTGGACCGGCCCTCTGCTTTAAAAGTTTGAGGACCCCTGCTCTACTGTATATGGCAGCAGATAGAGCCATAGACTCATGCCTTACAGTCTGAAGTGCATTAGATATGCGTCTACACTGGCCATATAATGCAGTTTCGAACTGCACCCACGGCGGTCTAGATGGGGCCTCTGTTGGCTGGAGTTGGGAAGATCCAAAACTTTTCCAGACTCGGCCTTTCTGAGCCACGGTGTCTTGGGTCACGTTCTGCTCCGTTCCGCTCTCTCTGCCTGTGTGTGCATTTCCTCCTGGCACGGACACACCGCTCATTTCGGGGCTGTGCAAGGAAAGCTAATTATAAAAGCCATAAAAACGTCAGGACGGCAAGAGTCATAAAATAAAGCAAGACAGCTGCGGCCCGATAAAAACAAAACATTAATTAAAATGTTCCCATCTGATAAAGCAAAGGCTTGCCTCCAGAGGGAGAGATTTATATAGTGCAGGGGTCCCCAAACTAAGGCCCGGGGGCCGGATGCGGCCCTCCGAGGTCATTTACCTGGCCCCCGCCCTCAGTTTTATAATATGATATATTGTATATACATATAATATTGATAATAATATTATAATGTAATACAATATAACACTAATAATAATACCATATAATAATATTAATTATATATACTATATTACATATAATATTACTAATAATATTACAGTATAGTGGTATAGTTCAATATAGTAATATATAATGCTAATATTGTGCTATGCTAATAATATAATATATTGTATGTACATATAATTTGTAAGCCACTCTGAGTCTCCTTTGGGGTCAGAAGGGTGTGATACAAATGTATTAAATAAATGCAGTAAATAAATAATAAATAAATATATTTTAGACTTAGGCTCGCCCAAAGTCTGAAATGACTTGAAGGCACACAACAACAACAACAACAACAACAACAACAACAACAACAACAACAATCCTAATTAACTTGACTATCTCATTGGCCAGAAGTAGGACCACACTTCCCATTGAAATCCTGATAAATGTATGTTGGTTAAAATTGTTTTTATTTTTAAATATTGTATTGTTCTGTCATTGTTCTTGTTCTTGTTGTTTTTGCACTACAAATAAGACATGTGCAGTGCGCATCGGAATTAGTTTGTATTATTTTTTTTCAAATGATAATCCGGCCCCTCAACAGTCTGAAGGATTGTGGACCGGCCCTCGGTTTATAAAGTTTGAGGACCCCTGATATAGTGCAAAAAAGGCTGCCGAAAATAGAGATAACCTCACTCGTCCCGGAGTAAAAGGTTCACAATTCAGACCGAACTGGATCTTGTGGGGAAACGGATCTCTCCTTCGGGTAACCGGTTTTCCTTCCCAGAAAAGGATGGATGCGCTTAGAGATCGCAATGCAGATTAAGCCAGTGTTTGTCTTTCTTGCAACGAACCACGTGAAATGCAAGTCACTTAGGTGGAGAAAACCACAAGGCAAACAGGTATATTTTGCACCCAGGTGAAAGTACTCTGGAAAACAAATGTACCGTATATACTCGAGTATAAGCCGACCCGAATATAAGCCGAGGCACCTAATTTTACCACAAAAAAACTGGGAAAACATTGACTCCAGTATAAGCCGAGATACCAATAAAATTACATTAATTGAGGCATCGGTAGGTTAAACGTTTTTGAATCTTTACATCAAACTGTAATTTAAGATATGACTGTTCAACTGTGATTAAATCATTATTTTCATCTTCTTCAATGTATCCTTTTAATAATAAGAGTGAAATAATAAATGTAGTAATAATAATAATAATAAATGCAGTAAAATAATAAATAATAAATAAATAGAGTAAAATACAATAGAGTCTCACTTATCCAACATAAACGGGCCGGCAGAACGCTGGATAAGTGAATTTGCTGGATAATAAGGAGGGATTAAGGAAAAGCCTATTAAACATCAAATTACATTATGATTTTACAAATTAAAACATCATGTTATACAACAAATTTGGCAGAAAAAGTAGTTCAATACGCAGTAATGTTATGCAGTAATTACTGTATTTACGAATTTAGCACCAAAATATCACAATGTATTGAAAACATTGACTACAAAAATGGCTTGGATAATCCAGAACGTTGGATAAGCGAGTGTTGGATAAGTGAGACTCTACTGTAAATGTATAAATAATAATAAAATAGAGTAAAATAAATGAAAAAGTAACAACAATAATAGAGTAAAATAATAAATGTAATAATAATTAATAGAGTAAAATAATAAATGTAACAATGCCAGTAATAATAGAGAAAAATAATAAATATACCATATATACTTGAATATAAGCCAACCTGAATATAAGCCCACCAGGACCCTCACCCGAGTATAAGCCGAGGAGGTTTTTTTCACTCCTAAAAAAGGGCTGAAAAACTAGGCTTATACTCGAGTATATACAGTAATAAATAAATAGTTTAAACTGAATTCCAAGAGCAGTCACTTTGGCCCCTTCTACACTGCCATATAAAATCCAGATTATCTGTTTTGAACTAGGGTTGTGCATTGATTTTGCTTCTTCTGTTTCTCCCGGTTCCTTTGGTACAGGGGTCCCCAAACTAAGGCCCGGGGGCCGGATGCGGCCCTCCAAGGTCCTTTACCTGGCCCCCGCCCTCAGTTTTATAATATATTTTTATATCAGTTTTAATAATATAATATAGTGTATATACATATAATATTGATAATAATCTTATGTTATACAATATAATACTAATACCATATAATAATATTAATTATATGTTATATATTACATATTATATAATAGTATAGTGGTATAGTTCAATATAGTAATATATAATGCTAATATTGTGTTATGCTAATAATATAATATATTGTGTGTACATACAGCTGCTCTGAGTCCCCTTCGGGGTATAAATGTAGGAAATGTAGGGTGGGATATAAATGTAGTAAATCAATGCAGTAAATAAATAATTAATTTTAGACTTAGGCTCCGCCAAATTCTGAAATGACTTGAAGGCACACAACAACAACAACAACAACAATCCTAATTAACTTGACTATCTCATTGGCCAGTAGCAGGCCCACACTTTCCATTGAAATCCTGATAGGTTTATGTTGGTTAAAATTGTTTTCATTTTTAAATATTGTATTGTTTTGTTGTTGTTGTTGTTGCACTACAAATAAGGCATGTGCAGTATGCATAGGAAATTGTTTTGTTTTTTTCAAATGATAATTAGGCCCCTCAACAGTCTGAAGGATTGTGGACCGGCCCTCGGCTTCAAAAGTTTGGGTCTCTTCGGTATTTCAGGAGCCCGTAAGGGAAAACTCACCCAACTCATCCAGTGAGTTGTAGTTTTACAGTGGGAGCAGTCTGTAGAAGGAATGCATCTTGACACCACTTCCCTCCACCTGGAGGGAGCTTGTATCTTTGAGTCCATCAGGGGCAGCTAACGACTCTGAACAGAGGATTCCCCCCCAGGCAGGCAGCAGCCAGGCTTAGAAGCTGCAAGGCCATTCAGTGTTAACCAAGGGGATCGATTACAACCAGAACAGTAAATAAGGAGCAACACTCTGAGAACATAAGAATTCCAGACATGATTCAATCAGGGGGCAGCTAACGACTCTGAACAAAGGCTTCCCCTGCACCCCAGGCAGGCAGCAGCCAGGCTTTGAAGCTGCAAGGCCATTCAGTGTTAACCAAGGGGATCGATTACAACCAGAACTGTAAATAAGGAGCAACACTCTGAGAACATAAGAATTCCAGACATGATTCAATCACGGGGCAGCTAACGACTCTGAACAAATGACAGGGAATCCTGGGAGTTGTAGTTGTAATCCTGGGACTTTCACCTCCTCTGCCGGAGGGTTGGGGCCTCAGCAAACTAAAGCTCCCAGGGTTCAGCGTCAGTTCAGCCGGCATTCATTCAACGGCGAAGATGAACCTGTGACTGACAAAGACTGTTTTCCTGGCACGGTCGTGGTGATTCCTTGCACCACATGAAAGCGATTAAGGCGAAGGGAGAGATTCATGGACTTGTAGACAGCTTTTTCTTCTCCAGATGTTTCTGCAAAGGGCCGCTCCGAGGCCATGCTTTGGATGAGTCGGCGGCTGCTTGGAGTCGATCCGGTCGGTTCATGAACTTGAACGTTTCCCCACGAATGGGGTCAGCCTCACGCACACGCACAGCTTGCGCACAGATGCTCCCCGAGCTCAGCCTCCAACCCCAGACTCTTCCAAGTTTACAACTTTGTTTACCAAGATCTGAGATGATGCAGACAGCGCCTTTTTGCAGGCCACGTTTCCCCGTCCGTGGAGATTATAGGCTCGATGTGCCGAATGGAGTTGGACTGTGGCTTCCCTTGATTTGGGCAAAAACACGTACCATTTTTGGTCCTCTTTTCAGTTGTCTCCCTGTTCTGTTAACTGGGAAGTTCCCGAAATTGGGAGCTGGGTTCTGTTTACATTCCAGTACAATTTGGTCCATTGGCAACAATGGGGAAACTTTATTTATTTATTCATTTATTTAGTTACTAGGTGTGCCCGGCCACGCGTTGCTGTGGCTTATGGGAATCCTTTGTTGGCCAGGTGGAATAGCAGTGAATAGCCTTGCAGTCTCAAAGCCTGGCCATTTTCTGAGGTAGCTGGAGCTTTTTGTTGTATGAACGTAGAGGCATGGATGAGGGGCTGTGCTGCCAAGTTTAGTTTGTTTTGTCCTAGGCTGAAATTTCATTACCCTTTTATATATATAGACTAGCTGTGCCCGGCCATGCGTTGCTGTGGCTTATGGGAATCCTTTGTTGGCCTGGTGGAATAGCAGTGAATAGCCTTGCAGTTTCAAAGCCTGGCCGTTTTCTGAGGTAGCTGGAGCTTTTTGTTGTATGAACGTAGAGGCATGGATGAGGGGCTGTGCTGCCAAGTTTAGTGTTTCTGGGATGTGTAGTTTTGTTGTTTTGTCCTAGGCTGAAATTTCATTACCCTTTTATATGTATAGACTAGCTGTGCCCGACCACGCATTGCTGTGGCAAAGTCTGGTGGTATGGGAAATAAAATATTGAGGAATTGGTGGTAGTTAAGGTAAAGGGTAAAAGTTTTCCCCTGACATTAAGTCCAGTTGTGTCCGACTGCACACTGAAGTGGATCATATGGCAGTGTGGAGTCAAGATAATCCAGTTCAAAGCAGATAATATAAGATTATAAATGGGTTATATAGCTGTGTGGAAGGGCCTTGAGTCTACACTGCCATATAATCCAGTTCAAATCTGCTAATCTGTCACGCCCAAGGCAACGGAGCACTAAGAACCGACACACGGAGGCCAAAAACTATCTAATATCTTTATTAAGGAAATATGTAAGAATAATAAAAACAAGTAGGAAATGTAGTCCAGTAAAAGACCTTTCAGGGAAGGTCATATATAGTCCAAAAATATATTTTCCAATATTTTATATTAGAGTCCAAAGTTGTAATTCCAAACTGAAACACACTCTATTTACAAGCAATAGAGTGGGGAAGCATCCAAAGATCTTTCCAAAGTTCAAAGTAAGTCCACGACAAGAACTGGGAACAAGGCTTGATACTAGAAACAAGGTCCAAGGCTGGAAGCTAGGCAAGATAGTTCTTGAATACTTGGCGAGGCAAGGCAAGGCAAGGGAACTGGAGTTGCAGACTTTACGAAGTCTACACTTGGCTGGAAACACGAAATCACTCCTGAAGCTGATCTGTTGACTCCACACGGAACCCTCCGTGTCGGGCACTTTTAACTAAGTCCCATTTCCCTGCAAAGCAGGTGTCTTGAGCTTCCTTTCCCAAGGGAAAGAGAAGCGAAACACATCTCCCTCCAGATGCGTTCCTCCCTAGAATTTCCCAGGGGAACATAGCTAATTAACGTCTTGTTTAGCTGCTAATCTCAAGCTTCTCCGAAACTGCTCTTTTTCACCCCGACTCGCAGCATAGGACTGTTTTCTAGCAAAAGGAGGGGAGGCAGTGGGAAAGGCCTGCTCAAGGTCTTCCTTAATGGGCTCTTGGGTAGAATCATCAACAACAGGCATCTGGAAAAATTCCGTCTCTTGCTGAGCCGGCAATAAACCCATGTTTTCGCCATCATCAACCACGATGGCGCTGGGATCAGAACTCCAAGGCCCATGGGACATCACACAATCTGTATTTTATAGGCAGTGGGGAAGAGGCCTAAGTGAGGCCTAACTCTGCCTGTCCCCTGGGCTGCGTGGGTTGCTAGGAGACCAAGTGGGTGGAGCTTAGCCTTCTAACTGGCAGCAATTGGATAAAAACAATTATTCCTCTCCCTCTGATTAGGATTTTCTTTTTATTTTCTTTTTGTTGAATGAACGTAGAGGCATGGATGAGGGGTTGTGCTGCCAAGTTTAGTGTTTCTGGGATGTGTAGTTTTGTTGTTTTGTCCTAGGCTGAAATTTCATTACCCTTTTATATAGATATAGATTTACAGTATTTATATTCCTCCCTTCTCACTCCGAAGGGGACTCAGGGCGGATCACATTGCACACATATAAGGCAAACATTCAATGTCATAACATAGAACAGAGACAGAGACAGACGCAGGAATGGGCTGGCCTTGAACTCATGACCTCTTGGTCAGAGTGATTTGTTGCAGCTGGCTGCTATCCAGCCTGCGCCACAGCCCGGCCTTTAGAGGCTCATTTCTCCATTGTTTTTAGGCCTGTCAGCACAAAACTCACCTCATTTGTAGGCCACATTTACGACTGCAAGCCTGGCAAGTTTCAGAATGTTTCACCAATCCACTGATATTTGGGAAATTTTTAAATTGTTGACCATAACATTTTAAAAAACCCACAAGAGGGGGTTCTGGGCATTGAAGTCCCAAACACACACCAGAGACAGTCAATAATAATAATAATAATAATAATAATAATAATAATAATAATAATAATAATAGTTCGAATAATAAATAAATAAATAAACCAGGTCTCTGGTTGGATGAGAAAGAAAGTGAGAAACACACACACACACTCCCACCAGGCTCATTTTCATGGATATTATTATTATTATTATTATTATTATTATTATTATTATTATTATTATTATTATTATTACATTACTTGTATCCCACCCTTCTCACCCAATAGGGGACTCAGGGCGGCTTACAATAAAACATGTATTTAAAAATAATACAGATCATTCAATCAATTAAAATTAAATACATTAAACATTCATTTTGGTACACCAAAACAATATCGTGCACATCTCTCATCAATATCATCTGGAAGACATTTTCCTGGAAGAAGGTCGAGGAAAGTTGAATTGAGAACCATCGTTCCATAGGTTACCGTCACTCCTCCTGATATTCGGCTCAGAGTTAGACCTGGTTCTAACTACTATGAAAGGAAAAAAAACCACCATACATATGGCATTGGTTGGAACCATGATGGGACCCATTAAAGACGTCTGCGTTGAGGCCAAGACCTTTGAGGAACCTCATGCCGTCACTCCGCCTTCCTGGGAACGTGCGCTTCGGACGAATCCAACTGACGTCCTCATTGATGGTCTCTCTAAATAGTAAACATGTTCCGTGGAATCAGTTTTCCTGGGAAAAAGAGCAAACGGCACGGGGCTTTTGTCTCACGGATGCCGGGAAAGCAGATGATCCGAGTCCGGGAGCAAAGGGTCTGCTTGCCATCTGTAGGCAAAGGGATCCATGTGGGAGGGATCGGCTCTTGGCGGCTTCGTGGGTCCACAGAGTTCACAGAATCGGACGGGACCCCCAAAGGCCATCTAGGCCAACCTCATTCTGACCAGAGGGAAGACACGATGCAAGCCCTCCTGACAGATAGCCATCCATCTTTTGCTTAATATCCTCCAGAGAAGGAGACTCCACCTGACTATGATGCAGCATATTGCAGTTTGTGGCGCAGACGGGAGAGCAAGCCAGTGCAATTAACTGCAATGAATCACTGACCAGGAGGTCATAAGTTCGAGGCCCGCTCGGAGCTATGTTGTTTCTCTTTGTCCTAGGTTAAAAAGGCATTGAATGTTTGCCTATATGTGTAATGTGATCCGCCTTGAGTCCCCTTCGGGGTGAGAAAGAAGGGCGGAATATAAATGCTGTAAATAAATAAATAAAATAAATAAAATTAGAGCAATGTCAAAGCGTTGCCAGATGTCATCGTTGTGAATATGGTCAAAGCATGTGGTGCTGGCTGTAAGTCGTAGCATCCTCATCTCTATGACACCGAGGCGGCGTTCTGCTTGCTTTGTTGCGAGCCAACATTTGGCTCCATATATTGCAGCAGGAGTCTTGTGTTCCAAAACTCTGAATTCGGGCGTCCCAGAGTAGTTTGATGTGTTCATTTTATGTATATTTTTTCCAGCTTGTGATCCCACCAGTTCTTTATCACAGGCAGGTGGTATTTGTGGCACAAGTTCCAGTGGATCGTCTGAGCCTCTGCTTGTAGTCTGTCTGTGTGATATTATTATTATTATTATTATTATTATTATTATTATTATTATTATTATTATTTTATTGTATGACACAGCAAACAAGATAGATATGCTGGATTTCGTATCACAAAATCACAAGTCGAACACTTCCCAAGTGTCTAGGACTCTGTGATGTATCTTCGGATGATGCGTGCAGATCCCAGCAGGGTGGCCTTTTGCAGTTGGCAGATCGTAATTTTGTCAATGTCTATTGTTTCCAAATGCCGGCTGAGATCTTTTGGCACGGCACCCAGTGTGCCCATCACCACCGGGACCACCTGCACTGGTTTCTGCCAGAGTCTTTGAAGTTCAATCTTGAGGTCCTGATAGCGACTGAGTTTTTCCTGTTTTTTTTCGTCAATGCGACTGTCACCTGGGATGGCGACATCCATGATCCAAACCTTTTTCTTTTCCACAACTGTGATGTCTGGTATGTTGTGTTCCAGAACTTTGTCAGTCTGGATTCGGAAGTCCCACAGTATCTTTGCGTGCTCATTTTCCAATACTTTTGCAGGTTTGTGATCCCACCAGTTCTTTGCTGCTGGGAGGTGGTACTTGAGGCATAAGTTCCAATGAATCATTTGGGCCACATAGTTGTGCCTCTGTTTGTAGTCTGTCTGTGCAATTTTCTTACAGCAGCTGAGGATATGATCCATGGTTTCGTCGGTTTCCTTGCACAGTCTGCATTTTGGGTCATCAGCTGATTTTTCGATCTTGGCCTGAATTGCCTTTGTCCTGATGTCTTGCTCCTGGGCTGCAAGGATCAGGCCTTCTGTCTCCTTCTTCAGGGTCCCATTCGTGAGCCAGAGCCAGGTCTTCTATTATTATTATTATTATTATTAATTGCCTTTGTCCTGATGTCTTGCTCCTGGGCTGCAAGGATCAGGCCTTCTGTCTCCTTCTTCAGGGTCCCATTTGTGAGCCAGAGCCAGGTCTTCTCCTTATCAGCTTTTCCTTCAATTGTGTCAAGGAACTTTCCATGCAATGTTTTGTTGTGCCCGCTGTCAGCTCTAGTTTGTAGTGCATTATTATTATTATTATTATTATTATTATTATTATTATTATTATGTTTATTTCTACCCCACTTTTCTCTCCAAAGCATGATACCCTAAAAGCCTTAAAAACATTAAAATGGAATTAAAATATAAATAGTATTTTTTTAAATTCATAGTTAAAACCCATAAAACCCATCCAGCTAAAAACTGCAGCATCTCCCGACATGTTCTTCAAACCCATAGCAATGTGTGAAGTCACCATAAGTCAACAAGAGACTCGAAGTTCAAGCGAACCCTGTACTTCTCAAACTCTCTCAATGCTACAACTTTGTGAAGCCATACACAATCTGGAGAAAGCACCCAGGAGCCCCATAAATGCCCCTCAAAAACCTCAATAGATCACATGAAGGACAACTATATGAAGCTGTTACTGGAAAGGCTTTGGAGGCATCTGCATTGTAGGATGGATGCAGTTTGATGCCACTTCTGCCGCCGTGTAGTTGTGAAAAAGACCTTGCACAACTACATCTTCCAGAATCCCATGGTAGTCAAAGTGGTGTAAAGTGGTGTCAAGCTGCATCAGTTCCACAGTGTAGACGCACCCAAGCAGGAATTATTATTATTATTATTATTATTATTATTATTATTATTTGCGACATTTATATACCGCCCTTCTCACCCCGAAGGGGACTCAGGGCGGTTTACAAGTATATATACATACAATATATTATATTATACAACTATATTGCAATATTATTAGTAATATTGCATGTAATATAAATATACAATTATAATAATGAATTATAATTATTATTACATTGTATTACAACATAATATTATTAATATTAATATTATATATATTCATGTGTGTGCGTGTGTGCGTGCGTGCATGCGCATACACATACACACACACATATATATATCTATATATACACACACACACACACACAAACACACACACACACAAAGACCTTGTATCAAACCAAGCACAACTGTGTGTGATTATTGTCTAGGAAGGAATGAACCTTTTGAACCTCCGAGATGGTTCGTGTTGGAGGAAATGCCCAGGGAATGAATGAATGAGTGGACGGATGAATGAACGACCTTCCTCGGTTTTCCACTTGTGGTTTTGTGTGATTCTGAGGATTTGACTCAGGGGTGAAAAGAGGGGAAGGAGGTGACTCCAGCGATTACACAACCCAAAGCAGGATATCTGATTCACAACCCGGAGTTGCAAATCCATCGCTCTTCCACAATGCCCTGGACTCGTGCCTCTTAATCATCAAACCTGGAATCATTGAAGAATAGAACTGGAAGGGAACCCAAAGGGTTCTCTAATCCGACCGCATTCTGCCAGGCAGGAAGACGCCATCCAAACCCTCCAAACCGATCCAACGGATCTGATAGATTCATCATGTGTGTCATTCAGCAGGGACTATCCCCACTGGATTATATGAGTCCGCACTGCCAGATAATCTGGGGTAAAAATCCTTTTATTATTGTATTTCTTCTATCACATTATTGACACTTATTTCAGTTTGGTGCCAGTATTCATACACCTTTTGTACAAACATTTGTAAATCCTATTACAGTAGAATCTCGCTTATCCAACATTCTGGATTATCCAATGCAGTTTGTCTTTTAGTCGTCAATGTTTCTGTAGTCAATGTTTTCAATACATTGCGGTGTTTTGGTGCTAAATTCGTAAATACAGTCATTGCTACACAACGTTGCGTGTATTGAACTGCTTTTTCTGTCCATTTGTTGTAAAACATGATGTTTTGGTGCTTAATTTTTAAAATCATAACGTAATTTGATGTTTAATAGGCTTTTCCTTAATCCCTCCTTATTATCCAACATATTCGCTGTCAGAGACAGAACGCCAGCAAGTAAAACAAAACTCAGTTTATTGAGGTTACAGAACTAAAAAACGCCCATAGGAAACAAAGAACAGGGCAAACACTTGACTTCAGTGTGATAAGTAACAAAAAACAGCTCAGTTTGAGCTTAAACGGTTCAAAGGAATAAACCGGGTTAAACAGAAGTATAATCCGGATTAAATCAAAGTGCTTACTTCAGCCTGGCAAACAATGCAAACAAAAGAGGATCAACAGGAGTCAGAATGTAAACAACAGACTGATGGCAGATTCCTCTCTGCTACTCAGAAACAGCAGGGGAGTAAACCAGGCTTGTTTATCCCTTCCTGCAGCGGACGAAAGCGTGGTCGTAGTCAGGATTCAGTTTAAGGTTCAGCGGCCAACGAAATCTAGGTCCAAGCACAGCGGTCAGGGTAACGGCAGTCAGCGGGGTCCCAATCCGGTCCAGAGGTCTATAACCAAGCGTAGTCGTCCAGAAATCCAAGGGTCTCACCGATAGCCAGCAGAAGGGATAATCCGGAATCGAAGTCAATCAGTCCAGCGTCAATCCAGTAAGTAGGTATTGCCCGTCAAAAAGACGACGGAGGTCCAAGCTATTGAGATTAAACACAAGTTGCACAGAGAAAAACCCCGCACAGTTCCTCCCGCCGTCGATGCCCAGTGTCCTTGGTAAACTTACGTATCCAGTAACGAATCACACCCGTCTTCAGGAAGTTCCCCAACAAAAGCCCAAGCGTCCGTCCAGATTACCTTGCCCAACGCAATTAGACATTGGTCCCAAACCCCATTTTATCCCAGTTCAAGCTCATCATCGCTGTCAGCTGCCATCCCAATTCCAGACGCCCCAACATCATCATCCTCATCAGAGCTTAAGCACCTTTGACTACGCCCCACAGCATCCCCGCTCCATCCCTCCAGCCAGTCCATGGGTCTGATCCTGCAACCCGCCAATCACCTCCCATGCTTTCATTGCCTGTTTCCCCAACACCCAAATCCTCCCTCACACAAGTCCATTCCATGTCATCCTCCTCCGAGCTGGCCATCTCTTCCTCCAAACCCTCAGAAAAACCCTCAAATGATTCCTCATCTGTCGGGTCTGTAAACAAATCCCGGAGCCGTTTTCTTTCAAGCTCCTCGAAAGAGTCTGACTCTCGAGGAGTCTTATGACCCCTTCTTCTATTACCGGAGCCCGAAGGCTCAACCATAACATTCGCTTATCCAATGTTCTGCTGGCCCATTTATGTTGGATAAGCGAGACTCTACTGCAGGGGTCCTCAAACTTTTTAAGCCGAGGGCCGGTCCACAATCCTTCAGACGGTTGAGGGGCCGGATTATCATTTGAAAAAAAAAATACAAACAAATTCTGATGCACACTGCACATGTCTTATTTGTAGTGCAAAAACAACAAGAAGAACAATGAAAGAACATTACAATATTTTAAAATAAAAATAATTTTAACCAACATACATTTATCAGGATTTCAATGGGAAGTGTGCTTCTGCTTCTGGCCAATGAGATAGTCAAGTTAATTAGGGCTGTTGTTGTTGTTGTTGTTGCTGTTGTTGTTGTGTGCCTTCAAGCCATTTCAGACTTTGGGCGAGCCTAAGTCTAAAATGTATTTATTTATTTACTGCATTTATTTACTACATTTGTATCACGCCCTTCTGACCCCAAAGGGGACTCAGAGTGGCTTACAAATTATATGTACATACAATATATTATATTATTAGCATAGCACAATATTAGCATTATATATTACTTTATTGAACTATACCACTATACTGTAATATTATGAGTAATATTATATGTCATATAGAATATATAATTAATATTATTATATGGTATTATTATTAGTGTTATATTGTATTACATTATAATATTATTATCAATATTATATATATATACAATATATTATATTATAAAACTGAGGGCGGGGGCCAGGTAAATGACCTCAGAGGGCCGCATCCGGCCCCCGGGCCTTAGTTTGGGGACCCCTGCTCTACTGTATTGGTATGTTGTCAAAGACTTTCATGGCCAGAATCACTGGGTTGCTGAGCATTTCCCAGGCTCTCTGGTCATGTTCATGCTTTCCTCCTTTCTGTTGCAGTCGTCCACATGCTTCTAGTGGATTTCAATGGCTTCTCTGTGCAGTCTGACATGATAGTTGTTAGAGTGGTCAAGCATTTCTGTCTTCTCAAATAAAGGGATCCTCTCACCTGTGCAGGAGTCTACCGGATCCCATGCAGCTGTGGACAAGTCTACATAGGGACCACTAAACGCAGCTTTGCCCAAACACAAATCAAGGAACATTAAAGGCACTGCAGACTGACTCAACCAGAGAAATCAGCCATAGCAAAGCACTTGAGGAACCAACCTGGACACAGGATACTATTTGAGAACACAGAAATGCTCGACCACTCCAACAACTATCATGTCAGACGACACAGAGAAGCCACTGAAATCCACAAGCATGTGGACAAAAGAAAGGAGGAAACCATGAAAATGAACAAAATCTGGCTACCAGTATTAAAAAAAACTCAAAAATCAGAACATGTAAATAAGGAGCAGCACTCTGAAAACTTCTGAAAACAGAAGAATTCCAGACATGACTCAATCAGGGGCAGCTAATGACTCTGAACAAAGGATGCCGCCGGGCAGGAAGAAGCCAGGACATGAAGCTATTCAATGCTAATTAAGTTGATTAACTACAACATTCACATTGGCCTCCAACTGACAAAGAGTTCTTCTCTCACCCTGGACTTTCCACAGATATATATATATATAGTAACCTTCTTTGCTTAGCTTCTCCATACCTCACAACCTGTTTTTAACTGTTTTATTCTTATTTTATTCTATTATGATGTACTGGTAGTGATCCTATTGTGATCGAGGTGACCACCCCCCCCCCCCCCAGGACTTTGTAAAAGATAGTTCAAAAATCAAGACTTTATGTTCTATATTCCATATATTTATAGTAGAAGGTGATTGAGACTTTTTACTGGAGTTTACTGTGACTCTCTGCACAAAAGGTGTTTGACCTTTTAGCCTGAGGCAAGAGATAACAACTTCATGAATTGTAAAATCATGCTGCTAAAACTCCACTTTTATGAATTTCCATGTTGGGTTCTCCAGATGTTATGAACTTCGTTCTTATCAAATATTTTCAATTGTTTATATCATTCATGATTCCCCTTTATGCAATGTAACTCACTTTTATGGATTCTCCCTTATTTCCATGAAATCTATCTATCTGCCTATATGTATTTGTACTCTTTGGGATCCCCGGAAAATATGTATTTTTCCCAGCAGGGTTTATATTCCAACTTTATTTTATTTTTCATTTTATTTCATACAATTGTCAAATCATGAAATCAAATAGGAAATATTTTGAACTCAACCTGAACCCCAGAACTTATCCCATTTCCTCTGACCCAGGCTTCCTTTCCCAAAAACAAAAGGATAATCTGCCACTGCTAAACCCAATCAAATTCAAATTGCATGGACAATATAGGGCTTGAGTCACCGAATTCGGAGTTGTTGACCTAAAGGAGATTCGCCCCAAGGCAAACATTGTCATATCTCACCCAAAGGAAAAACCAGGACACCTCAGGAAGGCGCCCTGCAGAGCCTGTCAATATGGCTCATCACCACCCATCTTTACTTCCACCTCTGACACCCCAAGGCATATCTGAAATCTGTATACGTGACAGAAACCCGGACACCCTTGATTGCTGCCATTAATAAATTAAGCACCCTTTAGAAATCGGTCTAGCAGGACTTAATCCGCTAGTTCCTGTCCCGTCACCTCATTGTTTCGATAACTCCCGCCTTCTCTTTCCTGATTGGCCCGAGTAGAGACAAAAGGCAGCTTCCTATTGGGCCAACGGAGCAAGGCGGGAAACGAAAGCCCGCCTCGTTCAACCTTCTAGCCTATCAACGATCAGATGGGCGGGGAAGCAGGGCAGGAAATTCAAAGGGCTGTCAGACTGAAATTTTGTATAAGTATGGCTTTATTTTGATTGTATGGTACCCTAGTAGACCGAATGATCGCTACTAGAGTCCTCTTCAGCTGAATTGCTCAATAAAGACTCCTTGGCGGATTTTCCTTCAACTTTGGCAGACCTTCTTCATTTCGGCTTCAGGTTGTATTGCGGCTCGTAATTCTCCTTTTGGCTTCGCCAAGGTCCATTCTCTCAGGACAGGATCGGGTCTCTCCTTAAGGGCCCCGATCCCCTAAAACGCGGTCGACAACAGTCTGACATGATAGTTGTTAGAGTGGTCAAGCATTTCTGTCTTCTCAAATAAAGGGATCCTCTCACCTGTGCAGGAGTCTACCGGATCCCATGCAGCTGTGGACAAGTCTACATAGGGACCACTAAACGCAGCTTTGCCCAAACACAAATCAAGGAACATTAAAGGCACTGCAGACTGACTCAACCAGAGAAATCAGCCATAGCAAAGCACTTGAGGAACCAACCTGGACACAGGATACTATTTGAGAACACAGAAATGCTCGACCACTCCAACAACTATCATGTCAGACGACACAGAGAAGCCACTGAAATCCACAAGCATGTGGACAAAAGAAAGGAGGAAACCATGAAAATGAACAAAATCTGGCTACCAGTATTAAAAAAAACTCAAAAATCAGAACATGTAAATAAGGAGCAGCACTCTGAAAACTTCTGAAAACAGAAGAATTCCAGACATGACTCAATCAGGGGCAGCTAATGACTCTGAACAAAGGATGCCGCCAGGCAGGAAGAAGCCAGGACATGAAGCTATTCAATGCTAATTAAGTTGATTAACTACAACATTCACATTGGCCTCCAACTGACAAAGAGTTCTTCTCTCACCCTGGACTTTCCACAGATATATATATATAGTAACCTTCTTTGCTTAGCTTCTCCATACCTCACAACCTGTTTTTAACTGTTTTATTCTTATTTTATTGTATTATGATGTACTGGTAGTGATCCTACCAGTTGTGTAAGCCGCCCTGAGTCCCCTCGGGGAGAAGGGCGGGGTAGAAATATTGGAAATAAATAAATAAATAAATAATGCTTGCCATAGATGTGGGCAAAACGTCAGGAGAGAATACTTCTGGAACATGGCCAGACAGCCCGGAAAACATACAACAACCCTGTGATCCCGTCCATGAAAGCCTTCAACAAAACATTGTCGGAAATTAAATCCATAAAAAAATTCAATACTTGCTGCCTAGAGAAACAGCTGTGGATCGGGGTGGGAGGCAAACTGTATTGGATAATCCAGAATGTTGGATAAGCGAATATTGGATAAGCAAGACTCTACTGTTATCCTTTTCTCACCCCAAGTTTTAATTAAGTGTCTCATGCGGCCCGCCCTGATATATATATATATATATATATATATATATATATATATATATATTGTGTTGCATTGTATATGATTATTTATTGTATTGTTTAATTGTATTATGATATGTTGTTTTATATTTTGCTATATTGTACTGTTCTGGGCATGGCCCCATGTAAGCCGCCCCGAGTCCCCGTTGGGGAGATGGTGGCAGGGTATAAATAAAGTTTTATTATTATTATTATTGACACAACGACGTTGTATGACACAGCAAACAAGATAGATATGCTGGATTTCGTTTCACAAAATCACAAGTCGATCACTTCCCAAGTGTCTAGGACTGTGTGATGTATTTTCAGATGATGCGTGCAGATCCCAGCAGGGTGGCCTTTTGCAGTTGGCAGATCGTAATTTTGTCAATGTCTATTGTTTCCAAATTCTGGCTGAGATCTTTTGGCACGGCACCCAGTGTGCCCATCACCACCGGGACCACCTGCACTGGTTTCTGCCAGAGTCTTTGAAGTTCAATCTTGAGGTCCTGAGAGCGGCTGAGTTTTTCTTCAATGCGACTGTCACCTGGGATGGCGACATCAATGATCCAAACCTTGTTCTTTTCCACAACTGTGATGTCTGGTGTGTTGTGTTCCAGAACTTTGTCAGTCTGGATTCGGAAGTCCCACAGTATCTTTGCGTGCTCATTTTCCGCAACCTTTGCAGGTTTGTGATCCCACCAGTTCTTAACTGCAGGGAGGTGATACTTGAGGCATAAGTTCCAATGAATCATTTGGGCCACATAGTTGTGCCTCTGTTTGTAGTCTGTCTGTGCAATTTTCTTACAGCAGCTGAGGATATGATCCATGGTTTCGTTGGTTTCCTTGCACAGTCTGCACTTTGGGTCATCAGCTGATTTTTCGATCTTGGCCTTGATTGCCTTTGTCCTGATGTCTTGCTCCTGGGCTGCAAGGATCAGGCCTTGTGTCTCCTTCTTCAGGGTCCCATTCGTGAACCAGAGCCAGGTCTTCTCTTTATCAGCTTTTCCTTCAATTTTGTCAAGGAACTTTCCATGCAGTGTTTTGTTGTGCCAGCTGTCAGCTCTAGTTTGTAGTGCAGTTTTCTTGTACTGGTTTTTTGTCTGCTGTGCTTTGAGGAGTTTCTGATTTTTGACTTCAATCAAAGCAGGTTCTTCACTTTGTTATTATTATTATTATTATTATTATTATTATTATTATTACTGTAGGATCATTGGGCTGTATACCATTTTAGTATCAATTTCCTTTCTAATTCTTTGTGTCTCCCCTTTGTGTCTCCCCCTTCATTACGTCTTGTATTATTCGATTCGTAAGTGGTCATCAGGAGGGCCGAAGTTGGCCCATGCCCGGATGGTGGAGCCCTTGGTGGGTGGGTGCACCATCCTTGACCTCTCTCCTGAAGGGAAACAGGCTTAATTCAACATGTTTCCTTTGAGGAATCTGCTGCCTAATCCAGAGCAAACAAAACAGGCTTTCGGCGAAACCACCGGCGGCCTGAACCCCTGCCCTGGCCTTGACCGCAGGCCGTGACGCGGCCGGACTCAGGCCGCCGGGCTTCTCCTCCTTCGGGCTCCCTCCCTCCCACATCATGATCTCCATCTGGAAGTGCACGGCACCTTCCCTTTTCTACAAAGACGTTTTTATTTTGCTTTCCAAAGAAAGAGGGGGGAAATTAACTCAAACTATTAAAAAAGGGGAAAGATGGGAAACATCTCAAGATATAGTAACAGCTAAGAAAACCTCACTGATACATTGTTTCTGTCTATTCATGCATGCTGGTTACTGTAAATATTTCTTCCCTAATCTATAACATACTACCGTGTTTCCCCGAAAATAAGACAGTGTCTTATATTAATTTTTGCTCCCAAAGATGCTCTAAGTCTTATTTTCAGGGGATGTCTTATTTTTCCATGAAGAAGAATTCACATTTATTGTTGAACAAAAAAAAATGAACATTTATTGTATACTGTACAGTAGTTGTCATCACAAACCAGCATAACCAGACAAACTGTGAATCCAATCAAGAATTTCTTGTTACTACCATTATTTCCATGTACAAGACTCTATGGTACATACATTTACCGATCCTGCATGCTGTAATGTTCATGCTTCCAAACAAAAATTTTGCTAGGTCTTACTTTCGGGGGAGGCCTTATATTGAGCAATTCAGCAAAACCTCTACTAGGTCTTATTTTCTGGGGATGTCTTATTTTAGGGGAAACAGGGTAGCTGTGCCCAGCCACGCGTTGCTGTGGCAAAGTCTGGTGGTATGGGAAATAAAGTATTGAGGAATTGGTGGTAGTTAAGGCAAAGGGTCCCCTGGGCTGAGTGGGTTGCTAGGGAACCAAGTGAACAGAGCTTAGCCTTCTAACTGGCAGCAATTGGATAAAAACAATTATTCCTCTCCCTCTAATTAGGACTTTATTTTTCTTTTCTTTTTGTTGTATCAACCTAGAGGCATGGATGAGGGGTTGTGTTGTCAAATTTCGAGGTTGGGGGGCCTGTAGTTTTGTTGTTTTGTGGGTCGCCGTGATGCCATCACTCTTTTATATATATAGATAAATAATGTATATACTCAAGTATAAGCTTAGTTTTTCAGCCGTTTTTTTAAGACTGAAAAAAAAAACCCCTCGGCTTAAACTCAGGTGAGGGTCCTGGTTGGCTTATATTTGGATCAGCTTATACTCGAGAATATATGGTACATTTATTATTTTTCTCTCTTATTATTACTATTATTACATTTATTATTTTTTCTATTGTTGTTGCTATTACATTTATTTCACTCTATTTTTATTATTGCTATTAATATATTTATTATTTCACTCTGATCTTATTATTGTTATTAAATTGCATTTATTATTTTATTCTATTATTACATGTATCATTTTCCTATATTTATTATTATTATTATTATTATTATTACACGTATTATTTTACTCTATTATTATTATTAAAAGGATACATAAGCACATTTACACTGAAGAAGATGAGAATAATGATTGGATCAGAGTTGGACAGTCTTATCTTAAATTTGAGCTTTATGTAAATATTCAAAAACATTTAACCTACTGATGCCTCAATTAATGTAATTTTATTGGTATCTGTTTTTATTTCTGAAATTTCCCACCCTCGGCTTATACTGGAGTCAATGTTTTCCCAGGTTTTTTGTGGTAAAATTAGGTGCCTCAGCTTATTTTCGGGTCGGCTTATACTCGAGTATATACGGTAATAATAAATCTATGAAAGATGTGTGTGTGTATTAAATGTCCAAAGGCATGTGGTGTTTCTTAAAAAATGTAGGTGAAAATCTAGTTTAACCTGAAGAAAATTTGTGACTGTGTCCATTTTAATAGAATAGTTTTTGGTTTCTGTCTTATGATGTCATTTTATTATGTTTACTATGTTTAAATTGTTGTATGATGTTTTTGAGAATTGAATGTTTTTTGTACACATGTTGGAAACCGCCCAGAGTCCTCTCGAGGAAATAGAGCAGTATATAAAGTTGTTGTTATTATTATTATTATTATTATTGTATGACACAGCAAACAAGATAGATATGCTGGATTTCATATCACAAAATCACAAGTCGAACACTTCCCAAGTGTCTAGGATTGTGTGATGTATTTTTGGATGATGCGCGCAGATCCCAGCAGGGTGGCCTTTTGCAGTTGGCAGATCGTAACTTTGTCAATGTCTATTGTTTCCAAATGCCGGCTGAGATCTTTTGGCACGGCACCCAGTGTGCCCATCACCACCGGGACCACCTGCACTGGTTTCTGCCAGAGTCTTTGAAGTTCAATCTTGAGGTCCTGAGAGCGGCTGAGTTTTCTCTGTTGTTTTTCATCAATGCGACTGTCACCTGGGATGGCAACATCAATGATCCAAACCTTGTTCTTTTCTACAACTGTGATGTCTGGTGTGTTGTGTTCCAGAACTTTGTCAGTCTGGATCCGGAAGTCCCACAGTATCTTTGCGTGTTCATTTTCCACAACCTTTGCAAGTTTGTGATCCCACCAGTTCTTTACTGCAGGCAGGTGGTACTTGAGGCATAACTTCCAATGGATCATTTGGGCCACATGGTTGTGCCTCTGTTTGTAGTCTGTCTGTGCGATTTTCTTACAGCAGCTGAGGATATGATCAATGGTTTCGTCGGTTTCCATGCACAGTCTGTATTTTGGATCATCAGCTGACCCAAAATGCAGACTACTAATAATAATTATTATTATTATTATTATTATTATTATTATTATTATTGTTATTATGTTACATTAATTTAAAAGTATATAAATGCCTTCTGAAACTAGAGACCAGTGATGAACTCGTGCAAGAGCACAGGATACAATGAACCCAAAAAGTCTGGGCATAATGTCTGTTACGGGTGCAGGAGAGAAAATAATGATCCGGAGATAAAATTGACTTTGTGCAAAAATATATAAGCAAACCTGCAAAAGATAATACCTATATAGTTAGTACCTAAAAGTATATTAGCATGTTGGGAATGACAAGATAAGGAGAATTTCCTTTTCAAATCTGATGAACTTGCAATAAGGTGAACAATTACCGGTCTAAGATGTATGTGTTCATTCCAAAAATTCAAACTAGGCATTGCAATGTTTCTAGAAAGATTTCTGCTGAGCATTATTGTTAAGGATCAGGACTGTAAATGACAACACCACCAAGACTGTGTTTTGCTCCAATTTGGAAATAGACCAAAGCGCCGATGCACAACTAACCGCCCAACATTGCAGGTCCTTCTAGGCATGGCTGGTGGTTTCCTTTCTTAAGGAGCATTTCAACTAGGTGTTGGCTTATCTATTGTAAATTCCTTTGTCCATTTGGCAAAACGATACATCTCCTGATATATTCCATCATGTTGAAGAAGGTTCATGCTTATTCCAGCTGTTCCGGAGTAGGAAGCAGTGGGTGCAAACTGCAGGAAAAGATATTCCACCTGAACAGGAGGAAGAACTTCCTGACCATCAGAAATGTTCAGCAGTGGAACTTGCTGCTGTCTCACAATGAGGTTGTACCCAAGGGGTGGTAGTCTCCTTCTCTCGAAGGTTTCAAACAGAGGCTGGATGGCCATCTGTTGGGAGTGCTTTGATAGTGCTTTTCCTGCATGGCAGGGGGTTGGACTAGATGGCCCTTGAGGTCTCTTTCAACTATAGGATTCTATGATCCCTCTAAGGATTGAGGGGGGTCCTAACCCGAGTTGGGGCCTTCAACCAGAGTTGCAAAACTAATGCAGTTTACATTAAGTTTACATTACATTACAATTTACTGTATATACTCAACTATAAGCCTAGTTTTTCAGCCCTTTTTTAGGGCTGAAAAAGCTTCCCTCGGCTTATACCCGAGTGAGGGTCCTGGGCGGCTTCTGTTCAGGTCAGCTTATACTTGAGTATTTATGTATTCAGAGTTGGACAGTCTTATCTTATTAAAGTCTTATTATTATTATTATCTTAAGTTACAGTTTTATATAAATATTCAAAAACATTTAACCCACTGACGCCTGAAATAATGCAATGTTATTAATATCTATTATTATTTTTGAAATGGACCCATAGCTGCTGCATTTCCCACCCTCGTCTTATACTCGAGTCAATAAGTTTTCCCAGTTTTTGTGGTAAAATTCAGTGCCTCAGCTTATATTCAGGTCGGCTTATACTCATATATGGTACATTACATTAAGTCTGAAATCATTTTGGCCCGGGCTGTGGCTCAGGCTGGTGAGCAGCCAGCTGCAGCCAGCTGCAACAAATCACTCTGACCAAGAGGTCATGAGTTCGAGGCCAGCTTGGAGCCTGCGTTTGTCTTTGTCTTTGTTCTATGTTTAAAAGGCATTGAATGTTTGCCTTATATGTATAATGTGATCCGCCCTGAGTCCCCTTTGGGGTGAGAAGGGCAGAATATAAATACTGTAAATAAATATACACCAGCCTGGCAGAATGAGGTTGAACTGGGGGGGCTATTATTATGTATTGTTGTTGTTGTTGTTATTGCTGTTATTATTGTTGTTGTTATTAACAACCTCTCCTTGTGTCTTGAGGCAGGTTACAGAAAAATTAAAACACATAAACTTTGTAGAAAAAATACCACAAATACACATATTAAAGTGTATTTCTATAATTAAAGATCTGTGTTAAAATTTATTTCGTGTCAAAAGCATTGCATAACAGATACATTTTAAAAATGATGAAAAATAAATAAATAGAGGAAATCACAAAAACAACTAAATAGTTTTAGACCAAAAGCGGGCAACAGCAACCGCATTGTCCGTAGCTTTAAGCAACTCCTCCTCCGTACATGAGGCAGGGCATTGTGGGCAAGCACACATATGCGGAGTTGTGTGTTCAGCTCCACAGTCACACAAGGTGGAGGGTTCCTCCAGGTAGTGCCACCTTGCCAAGTTGTCTTTAGATTTGAGGCTTATTCTCAAAACAAGGCATTGTGATATTAGGTAAAGGTAAAGGTTTCCCCTGATGTTAAGTCCAGTTGTGTCCGACTCTGGGGGTTGGTGCTCATCTCCATTTCTAAGTTGAAGAGCTGGCGTTGTCCAAAGACACCTCCAAGGTCATGTGGCCACTGGCATGACTACGGAGTGCCATTACCTTCCTGCCGGAGCAGTACCTATTGATCTATTCACATTTGCAAGTTTTCTAATTGCTAGTTTGGCAGAAGCTGGGGCTAACAGCAGGTGCTCACTCCACTCCCCAGAGTTGAACCTGCAGTCTTTTGGTCTGCAAGTTCAACAGCTCAGTGCTTTAACATGCTGCGCCACTGGCTATTGTGATATTACAGTACACAAAACCTAGAATGTATTTATTTAGTTTGTGTCAAAAGCATTGCATAATAAATAAGTTTAACAGTGATAAAATAAAGGAATCACAAGCAGCTAAATAGTTGTAGACCAAAAGCGGGCAACGGCGACCGCATTGTCCGTAGCTTTAAACAACTCCTCATCGGTGCATGAGGCAGGGCATTGTGGGCAAGCAGACATATGCGGAGTTGTGTGTTCTGCTCCACAGTTACACAAGGTGGAGGATTCCTCCAGGTCGTGCCATCTTGCCAAGTTGTCTTTAGATCTGCCCACTCCGCTTCTGAGTCTGTTCAGGGACTTCCAAGTGGCCCATTCTTGGTTTGCCCTGGAGGAAGGAAGACCCTCTTGGGGGGCCATCCAGTTGGGATTGCCAGGTTTAGCTGCCCAGAGGGACACCCTTGCTGCTGCTGGAGGAACATCAAGAGGAGGGAGTGGTGGTTCTCATGAAGCCCTTCCTTGATTTTCTGGAGTGTTAGCTATCCCTCCCAGTTTTGTGTCGTAAAACTGGGAGGGATAGCTAACACTCCAGAAGACAGGAGCAGAATTCAAAACGATCCTGACAGACTAGAGAGATGGGCCAAAACTAACAAAATGAAGTTCAACAGGGACAAATGCAAGATACTTCACTTCGGCAGAAAAAATGGAAATCAAAGATACAGAATGGGGGACGATGCCTGGCTTGACAGCAGTGTGTGCGAAAAAGACCTTGGAGTCCTCGTGGGGAACAAGTTAAACATGAGCCAACAATGTGATGCCGCAGCTAAAAAAGCCAATGGGATTCTGTCCTGCATCAATAGGGGAATAGCGTCTAGATCCAGGGAAGTTATGCTCCCCCTTATTCTATTCTGCCTTGGTCAGACCACACCTGGAATCACACTGAGTCCAATTCTGGGCACCGCAGTTGAAGGGAGACGTTGACAAGCTGGAAAGCGTCCAGAGGAGGGCGACTAAAATGATCAAAGGTCTGGAGAACAAGCCCTATGAGGAGAGGCTTAAAGAGCTGGGCATGTTTAGCCTGCAGAAGAGAAGGCTGAGAGGAGACATGATGAGGGCCATGTACAAATACGTGAAGGGAAGTCATAGGGAGGAGGGAGGGAGCTTGTTTTCTGCTGCCCTGCAGACTAGGACGCAAGGGAACAAGGGCTTCAAACTACAGGAAAGGAAGGAGATTCCGCCTAAACATCAGGAAGAACTTCCTCACGGTGAGAAGGGCTGTTCACCAGTGGAACTCTCTCCCCGGGGCCGTGGTGGAGGCTCCTTCTTTGGAGGCTTTTAAGCAGAGGCTGGATGGCCATCTGTCGGGGGTGCTTTGAATGCGATTTCCTGCTTCTTAGCAGGGGGTTGGACTGGATGGCCCATGAGGTCTCTTCCAACTCTACTATTCTATGATTCTATGATTTGAGTCTGGTGGGAGGAGGCTGAGAGCCATGCAGTGGGTGGCTTTCACAATGTTCGACCTTATTTCTCTCACCGTTGGCAGCAACTTCCCGTCGCACGTCAGGAGGGGCAATGCCAGCGAACTTGTAGAGTTTATCAACAGGTGTAGGTTTAAGGCATCCCGTGATGCTTCTGCATGTTTCCTTCAGTGCTATGTCCACCTGCTTTGCATGGGCAGACTTGTGCCAGACAGGACAGGCTCACTCAGCCGTTGAGAAAGACAAGGCCAGGGCTGAGGTTCTTACTACTTGTGGGTCTGCACCCCATGCGCTGCCAGTCAGTTTCCGCAGGATGTTGTTGCGTGCAGCTACTTTGTGCTTGGTGTTCATGCCGTGTTTCCTATATGTTAGTGTTCGGTCTAAGGTGACACCAAGGTATTTAGGATGGAAACAGTGTTCGAGCTCTTGGCCTTCCCAAGTAACGTTCAGTTTCCTGTTGGCTTCGCGGTTACGTAGGTGGAAAGCACACACTTGTGTCTTGGAAGGGTTGGGCTTCAGGTGGTTCTCTTTGTAGTAGCTGGAGAGGTCTTTCAAGGCATTGGTGAGTTGGTTTTCAACCATTTCAAAATCTTTTGCTTGTGTTGTGAGGCCAAGGTCATCAGCATATATAAAGCTCTTTGTGAGTGGAGGTTGTGGCTGATCGTTCGTGAAGATGTTAAATAAGGTCTGTGCAAGAACGCTGCCTTGGGGTAAACCATTCTTTTGCCTCCTCCATCTGCTTTTCCGGCCCTGAAACTCCACATAGAAGCTGCGGTTTTCTAGGAGGGTCTGGACAGTTTTTGTAAAGTCAAAGTCCCGGGTGATATGGTAGACTTTATGCAGCATTGTTCTATGTTGCACCGTGTTAAAATGTATTTCTATCAAATACATTCTATGATTTCCCACTTCTGTGCAACCATCACGGAGTCAGGAGCATTGAGCTGTGTTCGTGGGGTCACAGGGCATTCATTCGAATCATAGAATCATCGAGTTGGAAGAGACCCCTAAGGGCCATCCAGTCCAACCCCTTGCTTTGCAGGAAGGCACAATCTAAGCCTTCCCGACAGATGGCCATCCAGCTCTATGGCTCCTGCCTTCTGTGCTGAGCGACAGCAGCAGAGGATACGTCCAAAGGCCAGGACGGCTTGCGTCAGTCGGTCACGGCTTGGCCCTGCTGCGGTCCCAACAGTTTGCAACAGAGAGCGGAATGGCGAGTATGCGAAAAATGCCTCCCTTATCTGGTCCTCTCTGCAGTATCGCAGCTTAAACTGGCCTTGAACTGGGGTCCAGAATGCAACCTCCGGGCCAAAAGAAACACGCAGGAAGAGCAGAGGGAGGCAAGGATGCGCCGACTTGGAAGGGATCCCAGAGGACATCTAGTCCCCCCCCCTCCCAGCACAACCCTGGGGGGTTTCGTGGCTTTCTCTTTTTAGTTGCAAAGTCCCTATTTTTGCAAAGTCCAAAGGCAAGGGAGGATGGTCATGTCAGAGGATCTCTTTCTCTGTAAGAGGGGTCTTTAAAACCCCTGGCTGCATCTGCACTGCAGGCCTGATGCAGTTTGGCTCCATTTGAATTGCCATTGGCTCCATGCGGTGGAATCCTGGAAGTTGTAGTTTGGTGAGGCACCTGCACTCTTTGGTAGAGGAGGCAAAGACCTTGCAAAGCTACCACTCCCAGGATTTCCATAGCATTGAGGCGTAGCAGCTTAAGGGGTGTCAAGCTGCGTTAGCTCTGCAGTGTAGATGCACCCTGAAAATCAACTTCCTAATGTTGATGTGGGATCTCTTTCCTTGCAATTTGGCGCCATTGCATCCTAAGGTACCTCTATGTGCACAAGAGTTAATGCTGTTTGACACCACTTCAACTGCTATGTCTCAATGCTACGGAATCATGGGATATGTAGTTTGGTGTGGCAACACTACTATTTGTCAGAGAAGGGCAAAGATCTTGTAAAACCAGGAACTCCCAGAATTCTGTATCAGTTAGAGCAATTAAACTGGTCTCAATTGAAATTGATTCTATAGTGTGAATGTACCCCTATCCTTTGGAGCTGGAGAATAATTAGCAAACTTGAATTAGCCTTTAGGTAGCCATGAAGTCTGCAAAGTCAATCAGTGAGGGTATCTGCATAGGGGTGGCCTGGCCTTTGTTGCCTGGGGGCACCCTCTGTTCGGCGGGGGGGGGGGGTGTTAACTGGCCCTTGATTGCTTGTTGTCTGAAGTTCCCCTATTAAAACCTCCTAAGCAGAGGATGCATCCATGCAACAGAAGGCAGGCTACCTCTATGCAAATACCCTTACTGATTGACTTTGCAGCTGCAAGGCTAATGAAGCTTGCTAATTGCAACATTCACACTTGCTTCAAACAGATAAAGGGTTCTTTCTGTCACCCTGGACATTATTCCACACGGATAGATAGACAGACAGACAGACAGACAGACAGAGACAGACTCCACTTGTCTCACTGCCAACAGACCTCTAAGAATGCTTGCCACAGATGCAGGTGAAACCTCAGGAGAGAATGCTACTAGAACATGGCCATACAGCCCAAAAAACTCACAGCAACCCTTTGACCCTTTTGTTGGCCTTCTCTGGACCCCCTCCATCCTGTCCATCTCCTTCTGGAATTGCTTTGCCTAGAACTGGACACAGGATTATTATTCCAGGTGAGGAGAGCTGACCAAAGCAGAAGAGGATGTCCCTCATTCGAGACAATCCTCTTGATGCAGCCTAGAATTGCATTGGCCTTTTTAGCTGCAGCATCACACTGTTGACTCTCATTCAGCTTGTGGTCCGCCGAGATAGCTAAGATCCCTTTCACATGAACCGTTTTCAAATCCGAACCTGGATGGCTTAAACTTTACAGATTACCACCAACACTCAGAATTGTGTTTGGAAAGGAACTGGTCTGAACTGGTGCGCTCAGCTGCTCCTTAAAGGGATCGTGCATGGCTTCCAGTTTGGAAAGGCTTCCATGGATTCAGATTTGGGCTGAGATCCAACACTGAGGTAGCAGCAAAGTCAATTTTGACTGGAGTGAGGCATTCATTTTGCTTGGTGAACAATTTGCAAAGGAGCCCAGGCAGCCAACGTGAGAGTGAGCACACAGCCCATAACTATGTACCAAGCACATCCATGTGCAACAAGCATCTCTGTGCCATGGTCCCACCTGTGCAGTAAGTAAGTAAGTAAGTAAGTAAGTAACTTTATTTTTCTATCCTGCCACCATCTCCCGGCTGGGACTCGGAGCGGCTAACACGGGACAAAGGCCCGAAAACAATAACCAAAGTGCAACAATTAAAACATATTACAAAGAGTAAAAACACAATAAAAACAACATTTTGCAGAGCAGTACATCATCCATAAAAGCTCATTTAAAACATAAATGAGTAACGATACAAAAATAATAATAATAATACATGGCTATTTCAGTGTGCATTCGATTAATTCACCAACCTGATAGATCCTTTCACCGAGACATTACTTCTTAGCACTTTAATCCCTTCCTACCTTACCTTATCCCATATTATCCCAGTTGACTCACTTGTTTATGCACTTTATTAAAGCTTTGGATATTGTGTTTTATATGCCCGACCCCTTTTATCTCCAGTGGCTGATGCTGTATTATTACTCATTTGTTCTGATTTTATGTGTTTTATTGTATTTTTATAATGTTTAAATTGTTTATTTTATTTGATTTATGTTATTACTTTTTGTTTGTTTGTTTGGATATTCATTGTAATTGCTTTATTCTGTTTTGTTTTGGGCATCGCCCCATGTGAGCCGCCTGGGTCCCTTCGGGGAGATGGTGGTGGGATAGAAAAATAAAGTATCATTATTATTTTATTAATACGTATTTTATTTACTAACAAGATAGATATGCTGGATTTCGTATCACAAAATCACAAGTCGAACACTTCCCAAGTGTCTAGGACTGTGTGATGTATTTCTGGATGATGCGTGCAGATCCCAGTAGGGTGGCCTTTTGCAGTTGGCATATTGTGATTTTGTCAATGTCTATTGCTTCCAAATGCCGGCTGAGATCTTTTGGCACGGCACCCAGTGTGCCCATCACCACCGGGACCACCTGCACTGGTTTCTGCCAGAGTCTTTGCAGTTCAGTCCTGAGGTCCTGAGAGCAGCTGAGTTTTTCCTGTTGTTTTTCGTCAATGCGACTGTCACCTGGGATGGCGACATCAATGATCCAAACCTTTTTCTTTTCCACAACTGTGATGTCTGGTGTGTTGTGTTCCAGAACTTTGTCAGTCTGGATTCGGAAGTCCCACAGTATCTTTGTGTGCTCATTTTCCTGTACTTTTGCAAGTTTGTGATCCCACCAGAACTTTCCTGCTGGGAGGTGGTACTTGAGGCATAAGTTCCAATGAATCATTTGGGCCACATAGTTGTGCCTCTGTTTGTAGTCTGTCTGTGTGATTTTCTTACAGCAGCTGAGGATATGATCAATGGTTTCGTCAGCTTCTTTGCACAGTCTCCATTTTGGGTCATCAGATGTTTATTATTATTATTTTATTGTATGACACAGCAAACAAGATAGACATGCTGGATTTCATATCACAAAATCACAAGTCGAACACTTCCCAAGTGTCTAGGACTGTGTGCTGTATTTTCGGATGATGCGTGCAGATCCCAGCAGGGTGGCCTTTTGCAGTTGGCAGATCGTGATTTTGTCAATGTCTATTGTTTCCAAATGCCGGCTGAGATCTTTTGGCACGGCACCCAGTGTGCCCATCACCACCGGGACCACCAGCACTGGTTTCTGCCAGAGTCTTTGAATTATTATTATTGAATTTATTATTATTATTATTATTATTATTGAATTATTATTATTATTATTATTATTATTATTATTATTATTATTATTATTATTATTATTAAATAAAATGGACCACCAATTTGATGGAGGGTGATAGCATGGAGGGGCAATTTGAACTAAAGTGCAATAGTATGGTTATAAAGTGCTTTGGGGCAAGAGCACAAATGCAAACATATATCGACCGTTGGGGAGGGGGACAAATGTCCAAATTAATTGTAGGAGAAGAAAACAGTGTGAAGGAAAATGTAGACATCCACTGCTTTCCCCCTTTGTGTCCTTGCTGTGACCTTTCAGGAGAAGAAACACTTTATCAGTGGGATTTGCCTTGCAACTCCGAACGGCCTCTATCTGGGCTGGCCCCACGCCTCCCTAGAGAGGCCAAGCAAGGAGCAACATCTTGACACTCTTCCTGGACCTTTTTGCAACACTGTGGCCGGAAGGTCAGTGGTGCGGCGGGCGAGGCGACTGCCTCGTTGTGGAGGAGGACGGAGAGCGGCCCATTGGAATGCCTCTCCTTGGCAGGGCAGAGAGGACTACGTATCCCAGGCCCAGCAGAGCCATGCAGGAAGCAAGGAGGACTCAATTCAAAACGACCTTCGCAGATTAGATTGCTGATTGGCCAAAACTAACAAAACTAACATCTCACGTGTGTTTACTTAATGTAGTGCAACAGGTGTAGCGCTTAGTGTTTCAATGTATTCTACTGCAATCTTTCATCTTTTGCTATCAGGCATGGGCCAACTTAGGCCCTCCCTCCAGGTGTTTTGGCTTGATTTAGAACAGGTATGGGTCAGCTTTAGGCCTACTGGCTGTTAGGAATTGTGGGAGTTGAAGTCCAAAACACCTGGAGGGAGGGCCTAAGTTGGCCCATGCCTGTGCTAGTTGTACAAAGCTGTATACAAGTTGTTATTCTCTCAGGCATTTGCCATCATTTGACAATGATGGTGGTGGTGGTGGTGGTGGTGATGATGGAGTGGAGAACCCAGAGCCGTGTCTTTCCAAAGGAGAAAAGAGAGACGGTCAGGCATATTTGGAGGAAGGAGAGGCTCTTTGGAGAAGAAGAATATGTCAGAGCGCGCGGTTTGGATAAACACACATTTAGCAGAAGATCAACGAAGAATCACTGGCACCAATAAAGAGGCTGTAGCCTGTTTGGCTATCTACAAAAAATTTACTAACAAATGGAAAACTCTCAAGACGACATATACAGACAGAATGCAGAGAGCAGAGAGCAGAGGGCAGAGAGAGAAAGAGATAAGACGAGCTCTTTATAACCACCTCTGTTGTCTGATGCAATACACAGTTAACTCTTTACACACTCGCATAGAGGACAGCAGACATGATGCAATCAGCAGACATGATGCAATCTACAGCTCACATTGCAACACTATAACTCAATTACATTTAAACAACTCTATATACAATCATTCCCACTTCAACAGAATACCACCCCCTCCCCAACGTCTTCCTTAAATTAAGGTCTCATAGTGGTTCTGGAAGTTATTTGTTTAAAGTTTTTCTTCTCCTGCTCCACCCTTGGTTTTGGAGGAATGTGGTCCAGATGTTGCTCCTCCCTCCGCAGAGCCGCCCTGCGCCTTCCCAGCCACCGGACCCCTCCCCAAATACTCCCAAATCTGCCTTGGTTCCCTGACCTTGGCCTGGAATGGAAATCTTGCTCCAATTGACCTGGGCCCCCATTCACGTCCTTATCTGGGCATTTCATTCACTGGGGGAAAGGTGGGATCCTGTGGCATCATTTCTGTTTCATCAAATCATAGAGCTGGAAGGGGTCCCCAGGGGTCATCTAGTTTAACCCTCTCCTGTTGTTATCTATCTATCTATCTATCTATCTATCTATCTATCTATCTATCTACTAGTTTTGGTAGCCAGTGTTGCCCAGGTTATTTGAAAAAGTCAATTTGTAATTATACAAAATGAATAAAGTTGTGGATGAACTACAACTGACATTGTGCCAGGTAAACCCCGAAAAGCTCCATCAGTAAAGCGGGCACGTTCTGTTGGGCAAGTGTGCTCTGGATACATCATCAGTGGGGGATCACTGTGCTCTCTGGCTGTAGAGTAAACTACATCTCCCACTATGTTGAGTCAGTCCCATCAAACCCTTCTTCGTGTTGGGAATGGACGAGCCGTTAAGCTCTAATCACCCTCTTTATGAGGTAAATTCCCATTAAAATAGCAGAGTAAAGAATTGCAGCAGCGTGAGACTTACGTGGGCGTGAGTTTTGGAAGGCCTCTGTGTCATCAGGAAGGCAAAGGGATGCAAAGTTTATTTATTGAGGTAAAAAGAAATCCATTGATGGATAGAAAAGGTTTGGAGCTAACTATCTAATCTATCCTGTTCTAATACACATAGACGGATTAAAATAACAAAGCTCTAGATAGCTACATCTTGACTAATAGAGGACAGAGGTGCGTCCTCTCTGGAACAAAGCAGGAAGATGGAATGGGGACCAAGCCTTGTGGGGCTGTTCTTCTCTAGGGCCATAAACATTCCAAAGGACCAAATTGGGGAAGTTACATCAAAGCCCTAGGAGAGATCACATTTCTAGAAACATCAAAGGGTGGGCTGACCTAAATAGGACAGGAAGCAGGAAACAATGGTGAATCCTATCTAGGCATGCTTTGGAAATGGGGAAAGGATTCCCTCAGTCTAACTCTATCATCTGTCTGACTACATTTAGACTTGAGTAGTCCAGGGTGATTCCCAACACCAAGAAGTTGAGTTATTCACATGGGTTCTATGTGCCAAGTTTGGTTCAGGTCCAACATGGGTGGAGGTCACAGTTTCTCTGTTTGTGGGTGAACTACAATAATTCCCTCCAGTCATCAATTTTTGGCATATCAGGCATGTGTGACAAGTTTGGTCCAGATCCATCCGTGGTTGTGTTCACAGTGCTCTCTGGATATAGGTGAATGACAACTCCCCCAAATCAAGGTGAATTTGCCCCAAAGACCTCCAGTATTTTTTCTTGATTATGAGGGTTCTGTGTGCCAAGTGAGTTCCAGGTCCATTGTTGGTGGAGTTCAGAGTGATCTTAGATTGCAGGTGAACTATACATCCTGGTACCTTCATCTCCTATAAATCATGGTGAATTCTCCCCGACCTTCTCTCTCCAGTATGTTCAGTTGCTGATCAATACCTCTGTTTGCTGTGTGCCATAGAAAAGAATAGGAAAAGGTTAAGGGAGAGGCAGTGGGCAGGGTCATGCAAATTCCACACCAATGGAGAGAGTAAGAAACACTGGGATGTCTGTGGTGGAAGAAAAACAGAGAATCTGGAATGAAACTGTCCCCAAATGAAAGCCTTCACTTAGGTGTTGGGTAGGATGGTGTTTGCTGAGGACACTGGCAGGGCTCTTGGACATGTTGACAGTGCTCACTATAACCTGCAATGTCATTGGAGGAAGGGCCATTGGTGTCTCCTGAGGGGTGGGAGTTATAGCTATTTGTGCAATTGGGATCCTCTCTGTGTAAATGGACATCCCTGCCACATACACACATACAGATTTGTTGTGGTAATCTCTGAGCGGTTAGACTCAATTTAACCCTCTCTGGGGGAGATTCCACCAAAATGCAGCAGAGTAGAAAAAGCAAAAGCTTTCAAATGCAACAGTTACTTACACGGGGTGAGTAAAGAGAAACCTTTCAGCTTAGGATGGCAATTGATTGCAGAGTCTCAGAAAAAGTTCAAAAAGTATTTATTCAGGTAAAAAGAACTCCATTGTGGATAGAAAGGCTTGGGAGCTGTCTAGTCTACTCTGGACTGGTTTCTAAGGAAAAATAAGAAAGGAAAAATAACAAACATCTACATCAGGGGTCCCCAAACTAAGGCGGCCCTCCAAGGTCATTTACCTGGCCCCCGCCCTCAGTTTTATAATACAGTAGAGTCTCACTTATCCAACATAAACGGGCCGGCAGAATGTTGGATAAGTGGATATGTTGGATAATAAGGAGGGATTAAGGAAAAGCCTATTAAATATCAAATTAGGTTATGATTTTACAAATTAAGCACCCAAACATCATGTTATACAACACATTTGACAGAAAAAGTAGTTCAATATGAAATAATGCTATGTAGTAATTACTGTATTTACGAATTTAGCACCAAAATATCATGATTTATTGAAAACATTGACTACAAAAATGTGTTGGATAATCCAGAACGTTGGATAAGTGAGTGTTGGATAAGTGAGACTCTACTGTATAATCTTTTTATATCATTTTTAATAATATAATATATTGTATTTACATATAATACTGATAATAATAATATAATGTTATACAATATAATACAAATAATAATATCATATAATATTAATTATATGTTATATATCTATATATATAAAAGAGTGATGGCATCACGGCAGCGGACAAAACAACAAAAGTAAACACCCCACAACCTCGAAAATTGACAGCACAACCCCTCATCCATGCCTCTAGGTTGATACAACAAAAAGAAAAGAAAAAGTCCTAATTAGAGGGAGAGGAATAATTGTTTTAATCCAATTGCAGCTAGTTAGAAGGCTAAGCTCCGCTCACTTGGTCTCCTAGCAACCCACTCAGCCCAGGGGACCCTTTACCTTAACTACCACCAATTCCTCAATACTTTATTTCTCATACCACCATACTTCGCCACAGCAACGCGTGGCCGGGCACAGCTAGTTACATATAATATTACAGTATAGTGGTATAGTTCAATATAGTAATATATAATGCTAATATTGTGCTATGTTAATAGTATAATATATTCTATGTACATACAGCTGCTCTGAGTTCCCTTCGCGGTGAGAAGGGTGGGATATAAATGTAATAAATAAATGTAGTAGATGAATAAATAAATAATTTTAGACTTAGGCTCGCCCAAAGTCTGAAATGACTTGAAGGCACACAACAACAATAACAACAACAATCCTAATTAACTAGACTATCTCATTGACCAGTAGCAGGCCCACACTTCCCATTGAAGTCCTGATAGGTTTATGTTGGTTACAGTTGTTTTCATTTTTAAATATTGTATTGTTCTTTCATTGTTGTTGTTGTTTTGCACTACAAATAAGACATGTGTAGTGTGCATAGGAATTTGTTCGGGTTTTTTTTTCCAAATGATAATTCGGCCCCTTCACAGTCTGAAAAATTGTGGACTGGCCCTCTGCTTTAAAAGTTTGGGGACCCCTGATCTACATAGTTACATCTTGCCAGGAGAGATGGCGAGATGCTACTTGTTAGCTAGAAGAACAAAGGGAGAAGAGAGAACCAGAATGGTTCCAACCTCATGGTCCAGTTTATTGGGGCCATAAAAGACATTCTGACCAATGGGAAGTTAGTGTCCCTGGAGATTCCCATTTCTACAAACTTCAAAGTAAGGGATGTGACATAAACAGGATAGAGTGAAACACAGTAAAGCCTGTCTAGGCATGCTTTGGAAACAGGGAAAGGATTCCCTCAATCTAACTCTATCATCTATCTAACTACATCTAGACTTGAGTAGTCCAGGGTGATTCCCAACAAGATTTTCACTTTTATGATGTTTATAGATAGATAGAAGATATAACCCAAAGTATGTCTTTCTGTCTAGACCACAAAGGCTCTTGCTAGGTGAAGTGGCCATTTGTGATGTCGCTGGGAAAAGAAAGTGACATGTGTATATGAGTGGGAGGGAGGGAGGGGACAAAGAATGGGCCTGGGATACGTAGTCCTCTCTGCCCTGCCAAGGAGAGGCATTCCAATGGGCCGCTCTCCGTCCTCCTCCACAACGAGGCGGCTGCCTCGCCCGCTGAACCACTGACCTTCCGGCCACAGTGTTGCAAAAAGGTCCAGGAAGAGTGTCAAGATGTTGCTCCTTGCTTGGCCTCTCTAGGGAGGCGTGGGGCCAGCCCAGATAGAGGCCGTTCGGAGTTGCAAGGCAAATCCCACTGATAAAGTGTTTCTTCTCCTGAAAGGTCACAGCAAGGACACAAAGGGGGAAAGTGGTGGATATCTTCCACCTGCATCCATTCCTGTAATGGACGCCTGGGATATTTTGAGGCACATCTGCATCCAGTTCTGGGTTGTCAGAGAAGAATTGCATGTGTGGGGCCATGACACGGGGATGATGGTAACACATGGATGTGCTTGGCGCATAGTTACGGGTTGTGTGCTCCCTCTCACGTGGGCTGCCTGGAGCTCCTTCATCCATGGACCACTCAGCAAAATGACAGAAGCACAGACTTGGGAGAGACCACCTAGACGGAGGGAATGCATGGTGCCTTGTATTCTGCTTTGGTGAGACCTCTATACCTGGAAACACACTGTGTCTGATTCTGAGCAAAACAGTTCAAAAGAGATCTTGACAAACTGGAAGGTGTCCAGAGGAGAGCGACTAAAATGATCAAGGGTCTGGAGGTGATGAATCCTTATGAGGAGCGTCTTAAAGAGCTGGGTCTGTTTAGCCTGCATGAGAGAAGGTGGAGAGGACACATGAGAGCCATGGATAAATATGTGAAAGGGTGTCCTAAGGAAGAGGAAGCAGACTTGTTTTCTTCTGCCATGAAAACTAGGACTAGGGGCAGTGAGTTCAAATGACAGTGAAGGAGATTCCATTGAACATTCAGAAGAACTTCCTGACTGTACAAGCTGTTCAACAGTGGAACTCTCTGCCCTGGAGTCTGGTGGAAGCTCCTTCCTTGGAAGCTTTTAAACAGAAGCCAGATGGTCATTTGTCAGGGATACTTTGATTGTGCTTAGACTAGATGGCCCATGTGGTCTCTTCCAACTCTATGATTCTATGATTCAATGATCTCATCCAGTGGTTCCCAACCTTTGGACCTCCAGATGTTTTGGACTTCAGATCCCACAGTTCCTAAGGCTGGGATTTCTGGGAGTTGGACTCCAAAACACCTGGAGGCCCAAAGGTTGGGGACCACTGCACTAAAGAGAAGAGAAACCGGTGGATGTCTTACACGCTGCAGTATTTTTGGACCACAAGGAACATTCTGTTCCCTATGGAGAGTCCTGCAACCAGCAGATACTCAAGGCTTGCTGTATTTGGTATAGCTTCCTCATCAGTAGGTCTCCATTTAGAGGTCCCGGTCCCCCAAAGTTCTTATGAACTTCCCTTGGACTTGATCTTTCTGCAGGAGCAAAGCAAAGCCAACCCTTCTCCCAAATAAACAAACAAAGGCCGCCACCAAGTGGTCGCCGGTGGCATACGAGAGCAGATATTGCCACCAAGAGTGAGCTGCATCCACACTGTAGAACGAATGCAGTCCAATGCCACTTTAACTGCCATGGCTCAATGCTATGGAATCCTGGGAGATGTAGTTTGGCAAGGCACCAGCATTCTTTGGCAGGGAAGGCGCAAGACCCCAGCAAACTACAACTCCCTAATGCCATAGCATTGAGCCCTGCTGATGCTTAAAGTGGAATCAGAGTGCATTCGTTCTGCAGTGTGGATGCACCCTTGGAGTAAACCAAAAGCCTTGCTGAAGAGGTACAGAAAACATTTGGCATTTGCACTAGTTGTGCCTGGAGATCAGTATTATAAACCTATGAAAATAAAAAAGAAGTTATTATTATTCCAAAAACATTTTAACGTGGTCAACTAAAAAAACTTTTTTTTACCAAATGTAGCAAAGCATTTCAAAAATAAGTTAAAAAGGAACAAAGGAGGCTTAGATTTGGTTACAGAAGCCACTCAAGCTGACTTCCGCGTGGGCAAATCTATCTTTTATCTAAGGCTGGATCTACACTGCCCTATAATGCAGTTTGAATCTGTATTTTATGGTCAGTGTAGACTCAAATAATGCAGTTTAACTCCATTGAACTGCATCATGTGAGTGTACACTGACCCATATATAGCTGATTCAAACTGCATTATAGGGCAGTGTAGATGCACCCTTTGATGGGGACAAGTTTTTGAAGAAGGGGACAGCACACCTATTTATAACCTCTGTCTGTCTGTCTGTCTGTCTGTCTGTCTGTCTGTCTATCTATCTATCTATCTTCCTTCTTAGATGACAGGGAAAATACTTGAAGAGGGATCTGTCTATCTATCTATCTATCTATCTATCTATCTATCTATCTATCTATCTGTGTGCTCATTTTCCAATACTTTTGCAGGTTTGTGATCCCACCAGTTCTTTGCTGCTGGGAGGTGGTACTTGAGGCATAAGTTCCAATGAATCATTTGGGCCACATGGTTGTGCCTCTGTTTGTAGTCTGTCTGTGCAATTTTCTTACAGCAGCTGAGGATATGATCAATGGTTTCTTCTTCTTCTTCTTCTTCTTCTTCTTCTTCTTCTTCTTCTTCTTATTATTATTATTATTATTATTATTATTATATAATCTAGTTTGACACCCCTTTCCCTGCCCTGGCTGAATGCTATGGAGTGCTGGGAGCTGTAGCTTGGTTAGGTCTCGTCCAAACTGCGAACCCCAAAGCCCCATTGACCTGTGCCTGCTCCCCTTTTGCCCTCGAACGGATGGGGCTGCCCGAGGCCAAGAGGAGGTTGACCAAATTCCCCAGGAATTCCCACCCAAAGCCAAAGGAATTGCCCAAGAAGTGAATGGGGAAAACATTACTCAGGACTGAAAAAAACCCAAACAGAGCGAGAGAGGCAGAAATGAGTGTTCCTTCCACCAAGTTCATATGGAGACCTGCCAGGCACCATTCCTCTCTTTGGAGGAAAAGAGTGTGTGAGTGTGAGTGTGTGTCCACGTGTTCCTCTTTTCAGTTCCGTGCCACAATATCGCCCCCTTATTTCTCAAATTAAGGCGAGGAAGAGGAGGAAAACTCCTTTTGCAAACGACCTGGATTCCGGTCAACCTTTGGAAGGAAGCAGCGGTCATTCAGGGGTGAGGAGGAGGAGGAGAAGAAGAGGCCCGGCCCCGTCTGCGTCCCAAAAACACCCACCAAAGGATGATTCAGGCTCCCAAATTAATCCCAGCCGCATCTCGTTGTTGTTGTTGACGTTGGAGGGTGGCTTTTTCATGAGGACCGGGAATGCCCGCCTTGGGAGTCAGAGGCGATTGAAGTGGGACGCCTGACAGATCCCGTTTGGGTGATGCCCTCCCAAAGCTTTGCGGTCAACCAGAAATATGCTCCTTGAATGGCCCAGTTCTCTTCAGGAATGTGCTGCTTTCGCTGAGGCTGCGAGCCGGAAAAACCTCCGGCTTTTCCCCATCTCCTTTCCCTCCTCCTTTCGCTCTCAGGGCCCAGAAATGGCATTCAAAAGGCAGGCCAAGGAGAAAAGTCAAGAATCAGGCAAAGGGGTTGGACTAGATGGCCAATGTGGCCTCTTCCAACTCTATTGTTCTATGATTCTATCATTCAGCCCCAGAAAGAAGGGCATCTGGTTCAAGAGGAACATCTGGAGATGTTCAAAGGATGGAGACACAATTGCTTGGTCCATCCAGAAGAAGCCCATTGAAGGAGGAAAGGAAGGTGTCTAGTTCAGGAGGAACATCTGGAGATGTTCAAAGGATGGAGACACAACTGCTTGGTCCAACCAGAAGAAGCCCATTGAAGGAGGGAAGGAAGGTGTCCAGTTCAGGAGGAACATCTGGAGATGTTCAAAGGATGGAGACGCAACTGCTTGGTCCAACCAGAAGAATCCCATTGAAGGAGGAAAGGAAGGTGTCCAGTTCAGGAGGAACATCTGGAGATGTTCAAAGGATGGAGACACAACTGCTTGGTCCAACCAGAAGAAGCCCATTGAAGGAGGAAAGGAAGGTGTCCAGTTCAGGAGGAACATCTGGAGATGTTCAAAGGATGGAGATGCAACTGCTTGGTCCAACCAGAAGAAGCCCATTGAAGGAGGAAAGGAAGGTGTCCAGTTCAGGAGGAACATCTGGAGATGTTCAAAGGATAGAGACGCAATTGCTTGGTCCAACCAGAAGAAGCCCATTGAAGGAGGAAAGGAAGGTGTCCAGTTCAGGAGGAACATCTGGAGATGTTCAAAGGATGGAGATGCAACTGCTTGGTCCAACCAGAAGAAGCCCATTGAAGGAGGAAAGGAAGGTGTCCAGTTCAAGAGGAACATCTGGAGATGTTCAAAGGATGGAGATGCAACTGCTTGGTCCAACCAGAAGAAGCCCATTGAAGGAGGAAAGGAAGGTGTCCAGTTCAGGAGGAACATCTGGAGATGTTCAAAGGATGGAGATGCAACTGCTTGGTCCAACCAGAAGAAGCCTACTGAAGGAGGAAAGGAAGGTGTCCAGTTCAGGAGGAACATCTGGAGATGTTCAAAGGATAGAGACGCAATTGCTTGGTCCAACCAGAAGAAGCCCATTGAAGGAGGAAAGGAAGGTGTCCAGTTCAGGAGGAACATCTGGAGATGTTCAAAGGATGGAGATGCAACTGCTTGGTCCAACCAGAAGAAGCCCATTGAAGGAGGAAAGGAAGGTGTCCAGTTCAAGAGGAACATCTGGAGATGTTCAAAGGATGGAGATGCAACTGCTTGGTCCAACCAGAAGAAGCCCATTGAAGGAGGAAAGGAAGGTGTCCAGTTCAGGAGGAACATCTGGAGATGTTCAAAGGATGGAGATGCAACTGCTTGGTCCAACCAGAAGAAGCCTACTGAAGGAGGTGCATGACGCAAAAGGGGCTTGGGACATCTCCATAGCAGCCAAATGCCACATGGACCCGATCCAGTGTTAAATTGGGTCCCTTCTACATTGCCTTGTAAAACCCAGATTAACTGCTTTGAACTGGATTATATGGCAGTGTAGACTCATATAATCCAGATGATGATGATGATTTATTTATTTCTATCCCGCTTTTCTCCCGTGGGTGGGATTCAAAGCGGCGTACAGCATTATGTGGATTATTTGGTTGTTTTATGTTTTCCGGGCTGTGTGGCCATGTTCTAGAAGTATTCTCTCCTGACGTTTCGCCCACATCTATGGCAGGCATCCTCAGAGGTTGTGAGGATTATTTGCTTTGACAATTGCATTATCTGGTAGTGTAGAAGGAGCCTTAGGGGAAGATCATCTTGACCCATGACAAGTTGTAAAGGGTCCAGAGGAAGAGGGTGACTGAAAAGGATCAAAGGCCTGGAGACCATGAATCCCTATGAAGAGGAGCCTCTGAAAGAACTGAAGGTGGAGAAGGTGGAGAGGAGACATGAGAGCCATGGATGAATACATGAAAAGGTGTCCTAAGGAAGAGGGAGAAAAGCATCCTTTCTGTTGCCCTGGAGACTAGGACTCAATGCAGCCATGGGTTCAAATGGCAGGAAAGGAGATTCCACCTGAACATTAAGAAAAACTTCCTGGCTGTAAGGAGAGCTGTTCAACAGTGGAACTCTCTGCCTCCGAGTCCCATGATTGGCTCCTTCTTTGGAAGTCTTTAAACCGAAGCTGGATGACTATCTGTTGGGGGTGCTTTGATGGTGCTTTTCCTGCTGCCTTTCTTCAGATATAGGGACTCAAGCTGGTGAACAATAAATAGGAAGCCCTATCACAAAATGCTTAACCAAAGCGTTTAGTTTGGTGCAATATTGGAAATATATGAAGGACTGCAATGCATGGTTCTTAAGGCCCTCCTCCCGCACGAAGAATTATGCATTGCAGTCCTTAATACAGGTCCAGCATTGCACCAAACTAAGCACTTCAGTTGAGCCTTCTGCGATAGGACACTGTCATTGTGCAAGGGCTTTGGTGATGCTCAGAACTGATGTTTCCATGCCCAGAGATTCTCCGGATAAGGAGGAAGACCAAGCAATGACCGAGAGGGAAGCTTTTAGGCCCACGATCTTCCTTTAAGTGCTTTCCTTTCCTCGGTTTATTTTCTTTCCTCATCCCAGAACTTAGCCCGTCTTTCAGTTGGGTTGAACTCCCCGGGAGCATGCTCTGAAAAGCAAACAATGAACCTTGTGCAAACATGGCAAGCGAAGCCTCAACCTCTCCATGCACTTGCAGTTCAAGGAGAGTGAGCCACAAAAGGGCGATGCTGATCCAAAGTGGGATGCTCCAGATCATAGCATCGTAGAATCCAAGAACGGTAAGAGGCCCCCAAGGGCCATCCAGTCCATCCCCCTTGGGCCATGCAATGATACTGTCACCCAGTGTTGCGCTCTAGCCTTGGGACACCTTTTCACCCAAAGTCCAGGAACTCTTTCAGGAACATGGGCAAACACAGGAAACTTGAATCATGAACTTGAGAGCTGAGGCAGGAACATGAACATTTTGGCAACGTTGTCTGCTCTGAGAGACACCCAGTAAACATCACTTAATTTAAGCCCAAGCCCGACCAAGAAGCCATGAGATCATGCCTCACACACCTGAGATTCAAAGATTTCTCATGGAGTATGTCTGAATCCCTAATTAATTTATCCTTCACTCCCTCCGTCCAGAGACCTAATTTGATACCAGGGAAAACTCCCCGTCAGTTGAAGGTCGATTCCTAAGAGAAATGAACCTGTCTCCAGTTTCCCTTTCCCCTGTTTCTAAGGAACAAGCATTGGAATACAAAACATCCTCTGTCTCCTCGTCAACTCCTCATCAACTGCCTGGACTTCTCTCTGATCTAAGGCCTGCCATTCACCCCGATCACACACAGACACCTCAGTTGGAAACCATCATCCCCCTCATCCTCTCAGAAATCCACAGCCTCTTGCTGAGCCGCAGCACCCAGACCCTTTCTCCCCCACCTTCCTCACTGCTGTTTAGCCAGCATTGTACTACCCGATATCTTTTGGGAAGTAGTAACCACCAGCAATGAAAGGACCAAGGCATTGACATCTCTAGCCCATCCTCTGTTCAGATATCAGCTAGCAAGTCAATGCCTTAAATCAAGAAATGGCTTCCCAAAATCTACAGAGATACTCACATACTTTGTGTTTTCATATACATTACAACTTGTATCCTCGGTTCGCTTCTGACACGATAAATGAATGAATGAATGAATGAATGAATGAATGAATAAATAAATATAGTTTTAGTTAATATTTGTAGGTTTCCTTGCTGCTTCATGAATCTTCATGATTAAGAAGCAAGGTACAAATATTCCAAGGAAAACAAAGTATAGATGCGTCAGGAGACAATGTTTTGAACTGTATGTTCTTGTTTCATTTTTATTGTTCTTTATTATGTTTAATTTGTTGTATGGTTTCTTTGCTATGTTGGAAACCGCCCTGAGACCTCTCAAGAAGAGAGGGCGGTATGTAAATAAGTTGTTGTTGTTGTTGTTGTTGTTGTTGTTGTTATTCCACAGGAGCATGGCCATACAGCCTGAAAAAGTCACAGCAGCCCAGTGATTCCGACCATGAAAGCCTTCGACAACAAGCATAGATCTTTCTGAAAAGGGATCCAATGTACAAGGGCTGAATGAAAAGTAATGCCTTGACCTTTGTTACTTCGGTTTGGATGGGAATATTTTAAGAAATCAAATGCAGAAATAATCCTTAGAATGTGCTCTTTAACTACCACTGTTCACTTTTCCACATAATCACCAGATAATTGGATACATTTCTGCCAACGATGAACAAGTTGTCTGAAGCCGTCGTGGAAGAAGTCGACACGCTGTTTCCTCAACCAGCATCTCACAGGACCCATTGTGCACAGATCTTCCGACAGCCAAGCAAAGCAATCATGTGACCCACACGTTCTTGTGAAATGCCGATTATGCTTGAAATTTCTCTCTGAGTGATACGACAGTCGTCCTGAATCAATCTGTCAACCTTTTGCTTGTGAAACTCAGTGGTTGCTGTCACAGGACGTCCAACTCTTTGTTTGTCACGCAAGTCAGATGTTCCCACCTCAACATCTGTAAACTTACTCGCCCAACAGGACGCACATCAACACAATCGCCATAAACATTCTCTTACATTCTCTGAGGAATCTCCTTTGGAGTGACACCTTCTGCATTGACCTTATTTGCCCAATGACGCACAGGACTCACATCCACACAATGACCATAAACAGGGTTGTTGTATGTCTTTTGGGCTGTGTGGCCATGTTCTAGAAGTATTCTCTCCTGAGGTTTCGCCCACATCTATGGCAGGCATCCTCAGAGGTTGTGAGGTATGGATAAACTAAGTAAGGAAAGAATATATATCTGTGGGGAGTCCAGGGTGTGGCAAGAGTCCTTTGTCACTGGGAAGCCAGCATTAATGTTTCAGTTAATCACCCTAATTAGCATTGGAAAGGTTTTGTCTCTTGCCCGGGGGCATCCTTTGTTCAGTCATTAGCTGTCCTCTTGTCACGACCCAAGCTGCAGAGCACCAATAACCATACACAGAGGCTAGAATCTATCTAATATCTTTATTAAGGAAATATGTAAAGTCAATAAAAGTAAATGTAGAATATAGTTCAGAAGACGACCTTTCAGGAAAGGTCAAATAAAGTCCAGAAAAACAAGGTCCAATATGAAATAGTAAGGTCCAAAGTTGTAATCCAATAACCGAAACACTCACTTTGCCAAGCAAAGTGAGGGGAGATGACAAGGTCCTTTAGTCCATGAAACTTAAACAAGGCTAGGAAGTAAACTTGATTCTTGGAACGCAAAGCTTGATTCAAGGCAACAAGGAACGTGGAGCAAGGACAGGATCCGTGGTAAATTCGTGGCGAGGTCCAAAGGCAAGGCAAGGTCCAAAGGCAAGGCAAGGTCCTGGGAAGCAAGACAGGGCTGGAAACAGGAGCAAGAACTCGACCGCGGGAGTAGCGTAGTCCACACACAACCTACTCCCGTAGCTGACGAATTGACTCCGCAAGACTCCTTCGTGGGCAAAACACCTAAGTAGGGTCTCGGTTTCCCGCCAAGAGCAGATTCTCTGGGGAACCAGAAGCGAAAGTCATTCTCTGGGTCCAGATGCATGACTCCCTAAAGTTTCTCATGGGAAGCAGGCTAATCAGCTGAATGCCTGGCGGCGATCCTAGCGCTCCTGCGAGAGGCTTCCTGAGCGCCTTTTTGTTGTTTATAATAATCGCGGCGAGAAAATGGGGGAGATATCGGCTCAGGGTTTGTTTGGCAAACTTCTGGAAGGCAAATCTCTTGCAGGTGCAAGGGTTCCAGTTCTGGCTGAGAAAGTTCCAATTCTGACTGAAACGGAGGAAAACCTAAGTTTTCCTCCTCATCTGTCACAACAGTGTTAGGGACGGGACTACATGGCCCATGAGTCATCACACCTCTGCCCTCAGATTGTTGGTTCCCATCTACTGTTTTGATTTTAGAGTTTTTTAATACTGGTAGCCAGATTTTGTTCATTTTCATGGTTTCTTTCTTTTTGTTGAAGTTGTCCACATGCTTGTGGATTTCAATGGCTTCTCTGTGTAGTCTGACATGATAGTTGTTGGAGTGGTCAAGTATTTCTGTGTTCTCAAATAATATATTGTGTCCAGGTTGGTTCATCAGGTGCTCTGCTATGGCTGATTTCTCTGGTTGAGTTAGTCTGCAGTGCCTTTCATGTTCTTTGACTCATGTCTGGGCAATGCTGAGTTTGGTGGTCCCTCTGTAGACTTGTCCACAGCTGCATGGTATCCGGTAGACTCCTGCAGAGGAGAGAGGATCCCTCTTGTCCTTCGCTGACCGTAGCATTTATTGGATTGTCTTTGTGGGTCTGTAGATAGTTTGTAGGTTGTGCTTCTTCATCACTTTGCCTATGTGGTCAGTGGTTCCCTTGATGGTAAGAACACCTTTCCTCTGGGTGGATCTTTGTCTTGACTCTCAAAGCTTGTTCTTGGCCTTGCAGCTCTTCTGATGGCCCTGGTGGAGTCTCCATTGGCCTGTAGAGCCCAGTTTAGGTGGTTGAGTTCACCTTGGAGGAGGTGAGGTTCACAGATTCTTTGTGCACAGTCTGTCAGGGCTTTGATTGTGCTCCTTTTTTGACTTGGGTGATGGTTGGAGTTTTTATGAAGGTATCTATCTGTGTGCGTAGGTTTTCTGTAAACTGTGTGGCCCAATTGTTGATTGGTTTTGCGGATGACCAGAACATCTAAAAATGGCAGTTTTCCTTCATTTTCTTTTTCCATGGTGAATTGGATGTTTGAGTGGATGCTGTTAAGATGGTCCAGGAACTTGCTGAGTTCTTCCTCTCCATGGCTTCAAATTGTGAAGGTGTCATCTACGTATCTGAACCAAACAGTTGGCTTTTTTGTATCTGAACAGCTTGCTTTCTCTGATTAATCTCCTTTGTGGTGACACCTTCTGCTGTCAAGAATTCAGTGACTGCATGTTGCTTAAGTCGCATTGACCGACCGTCTGCTCAGGGTTCCATACTTCGCACTTTAACAACACAACCGTTCAATGCTAAGGCTTGCCGCCAAATGTAACTGTACCTCCGCATGCCAGTACTGCCATCTGTTGAGGAGTTACGAAGGTGGAGCCATTACTTTTCACTCAACCCTCGTATGTATAGCCCACTTTGATTCCAGCATGTGGACAGAAGGAAAAAGGAGAATATAGACTCTTTTTATTTTGCAGACGCCCCTCTTGCAGGCCTGGAGGCAATGCTCCCCGGAGCCCAATTTGTGTGGGATTCCTGGAGACGTCCTGGAGGCCCCTCTGGGAGGAGGACTTTAAATCCTATTTGACCTCCTGATCCCGGTTAATGAGTAGAAGTCTCTCCCGCCGATAATCCAATGAGGGAGACAGGAAGGTCTTGACCCGGTGGCGGGAAGTCAGGCCACGCAAAGGCTCAGCCGCCCCTAATCCCCTCGGGTGCAAAGGCTCCACTTAGCCGCGTCCAAACAAGCGGCCGTTGCATTGGCAACACTCTCCGTCCAGCCCAGGCCTGGGCCAACTTGGGTCCTCCCTTTAAGTGTTTTGGACTGCAACTCCCACCATTCCTAACAGCCTCAGGCCCTTTCCTTTTCCCCCTCGGCCGCTTAAGCGGCCGAGGGGGAAAAGGAAGGGGCCTGAGGCTGTTAGGAATGGTGGGAGTTGCAGTCCAAAACACCTGGAGGGCCAGAGTTGTCCCATGCCTGAGCTGGACAGACAAAAACCTTTGGAGTCGGACCACAGTTCTGTACCAAATGTGCATACTTTGCAAAGAAATCCTAGCATCGTGCATTGCACCAAAAGGTCACCCGGAGTTGGGATTTGTTATGAGCCATTTTTGCATGGCTTGCAAAGAAAATAATTGAATCCTAGAAACATATAGAGTTGGCAGCTAGAGTTCATAGAATCATAGAATCCCAGTCGGAAGGGACCCCAAGGGTCATCCAGTCCAAACTCCAAACATAACTAAAGCCCTCCCGACAGATGCCCATTCAGACACTGCTTAAAACCCTCCATTGGAGATGGCACCACGTTCCCAGGCAGCAGCAGATTCCACTGATGATCAACTCTTCCCATCGAATCCTAGAATAATAGAGTTGGAAGGCACCACATGAGCCATCTTGACCAACCCCATTCTGCCATGCAGGAAAAGCACAAACAAAGCACCCCCGACAGAAGGCCATCTTTGTAAGTTACTCAGCATTTCTGTAAGTGATAACAGGACCAGTATCTCAAGCTTAACCACCGGTGTCATTGTAATTGGGGCAAGGTGCTGAGACGATTGTCTATAGCAGGGGTCCCCAAACTAAGGCCCGGGGGCCGGATGCGGCCCATCGAAGCCATTTATCCGGCCCCCACGGCACAAGGGCAGAAGGGGGTTGAGCTAAATGACCCAAGGGGTTTCTTCTTCTCTTACAACCATTATTATTATTATTATTATTATTATTATTATTATTATTATTATTATTATTATTTGAAATACAACAAGATGAGTCCACAGCAGATACTCTCTGCTGGCTGTTGTATTGGATCACACGTCGGACACTTCCCAAGTGTCTTGGACTGTGTGATGTATCGGTGAATAATGCCTGCAGATCCAAGTAGGGTGGCCTTTTGCAGCTGGACAAGTGGGGATTGTATCAGCGCCGATTGTGTTTAAGTGCAGACCAAGGTCTTTAGGCACTGCACCCAGTGTGCCAATCACCACTGGGACCACCATGACTGGCTTGTGCCAGAGTCTTTGTAATTCGATCTTTAAATCCTCATATCGTGCCAGCTTTTCCAGTTGTTTTTCCTCAGTCCTGCTGTCACCTGGGATTGCAACATCGACAATCCATACTTTGTTTTTTAACACGATTGTGAGGTCAGGAGTATTGTGTTCCAAAACCCTGTATTATTATTATTATTATTATTATTATTACTATTATTATTATTATTATTATTAACATTGAGGCTGGGTGGCTGTCTGTTAGGGGTGCTGTGCTTGTGCTTTCGGTGCACAAAGGCAGAAGGGGATTGGAGTCAATGGCCCAAAGGGTCTCCGCCAATCCTCATTATTATTATTATTATTATTATTATTATTATTATTATTATTATTATTATTTATTTATTGCTCAGTGGCCAACTATAGTCCGGCCCTCCAACGGTCCGAAGGATTGTGAACTGGCCCCCCGTTTAAAAAGTTTGGGGACCCCTGGTCTATAGGTTGTAGTAACCCTGTGTTAGTTTGAGGGTTGGTGGATGAAGAGAGAAGAAGAGAGAGAGTTTGTTGTACATACTTTAAATACTGTGCTATTATTAATAATAATAACAATAAAACTTTATTTATATTCCGCCCTCTCTCCCCAAGGGGACTTTGGGATACAGGCGGGGTTTAGGGGTGATTGACTTGGCATATGGGAGTTGTAGTTCACCTATATTCAGAGAATACTGAACCCAGCAGGTGACAGATCTGGACCAAACTTGGCACACAAATTCAACATTGCCAACTGTGAATGCTGGTGGACTTTGTGAGTGACTGATCTTGAATTCTGGGAGTTATAGTTCACCTGTATTCCATGAGACCTCTGAACCCCACCAGTGATGGATCTGGCCCACACTTGGCACACACATCCAACATGGCCGATTGCGCATACTGGCGGGATTTGGGGGTGGATTGTCCTTGGCACATGGGAGTTGTGGTATTTGTACTGTTGGTGCTATTGCTGCCACTGAAGAAAGAAAAGCCTTCCACTTGGAAAGAACAGCTTTGTGACACCGAGGCAGAGAGTTCCACTGCTGGATAGCCCTTCTTACAGTCAGGATGTTCTTCCTCGTCTTCAGGTGGAATCTCCTCTCCTGTCATTTGAACCCTTGGCTCCATTGAGTCCTAGTCTCCAGAGCACGGAAAACAAGCTCACCCCTTCCTCTTCAATGAGACATCCTTAGAAATATTCAAACATGACTCTCATGCCTCCTCTCAGCCTTCCCTTCTCCAGGCTAAGCATCTCCATTCCTCTAAGCTGCTCCTCAAAGAGATTTGTGTTTTTCAGATCTGTGATCATTTTAGTTATCCTTCTGTGGACACGTTGTATCTTCTCCATCTCCTTCTTGAATCTTGTTGCCCAGAACTGTGCAAACCAAGGCCCCACCTGTTGTTTATTCATTCAGTTGCTTCCAACTCTTCGTGACCTTATGGTGTTCCTGCGAATATCTCTGTAGATCTTAGTTGTTTCTTGATTTAAGGCATTGGCATGCTGGTTGATATCCGAACAGAGGGTGAGCTGGAGATGTCACTGCCTTGGGCCTTTCATTACAGGCTGCTACTTCCCAGCAGATGTCAAGTGGGGCAATACCGGCTGTTGTTGTTGTTTATTCATTTCGTTGCTTCCAACTCTTGGTGGTCTCCTGGACCATCCTAGGCCAGAGCTCCCTGTCAGCTGGCCATGTCCACCTGCAGCTCCTTCAAGGTCGAGCCAGTCCCTTCAAGGATACCGTCCATCCATTTTGCCCTTGGTCGGCTTCTCTTCCTTTTTCCTTCCATTTTCCCCAGCATCATTCTCTTCTCCAAGCTTTCCTGTCTTCTCATGATGTGGCCGAAGTCCTTCATCTTTGCCTCCAATATCTTTCCTTCCAGTGAGGAATCGGGCCTTATTTCCTGGAGGATGGACTGGCTGAATCTTCTTGCCAAGGTCCAAGGCACTCTCAGGGTTTTCCTCCAGCACCAGAGTTCAGAAGCGTCTCTCTTCCTTCACTCAGCCTTCCTTATGGTCCAGCTCTCACATCCATAGGTCACTATGGGGAAGACCATGGCTTTCACTATGTGGACCTTCGTTACCAGTGTGATGTCTCTGCTTCTCACTATTTTATCGAGGTTGGCCATTGCTCTCCTCCCAAGAAGTTGACTTCTGATTTCCTGGCAGGAGGAATCTTTGTGCCAAGAAAGACAAAGCCTCTCTCTGCCTCCATGTTTTCTCCCTCTATTTGTCAGTTATCAATCAGTCTGGTTGCCATGATTTTGGTTTTCTTGATGTCCAACTGCAACCCAGCTTTTGCCCTGTCTTCTCTCTTTCCCCTTGGTGAGAAGGCTCCTCAGCTCCTCCTCACTTTCAGCTTTCATCAAAGTGGTATCTATCATGCACATATCTGAGGTTGTTAATGTTTCTTCCAGCAATTTTATCTCCAGCCTCGCACGTATGTTGCATGATGTGTTCTGCATACAAGTTGAATAGGGAGGGTGAGAATATACAGCCCTGCCGTAAGCCTTCCCCAATCTGGAACCAGTCTCCTGTTCTATGGTCTGTTCTTACTGTGTCTACTTGGTCATTATACATTGCATTGCATTACACACGTCTACACTGACTATATAATGCAGTTTGGAAAGGGCACTAAATGGTAGTGTAGACGGGGCTCTGGAGTCAGGCCCACAGAGTTCTCACAGCCGGCCTGGCGGAGCACAGACACAAAGGAAAGATGAGGTGTTTGCCGTAATTCCCCAGTTCAAACCAGTGCTGCCCTTATTGTATTCCTTTTGCTCCACGAATGGAAACCTCACCCGAGAAGTTCAGAGGTGCAAAGTGCAAGGTTTGGAAAATCCCCAGGGCTTGTCTCTGCCTCCTCCTTCCTTCCCTTCCCTTTTTCTCTGGGGAATGATCCGGCCTGACAGGTAACCCCCGCATGACCTGTCTCCCCGCCCTTCTTCTCCCCAAAACCCGACGTGGGGCTGGGAGTCCTTCTGGGCCAGTGACCATTTAACATCCCTAACCTGCCCAGCTGGGTCCCAGGCCCAGAAAGTGAGTTAAATTGGGACCCATGCTGGGGAGCGGCTTAAGCGGACCCCTAATAGGGGAGACCTGGTCTTGAACTCTGCGCCAAAGGGGTCCCCCTTGGCATGGGAGAGTTGGGGCGCAGGGGCGAGGAAACACTCCATTTGCGGAGGACCGGCCTTCCAGTTGCCCTGAGAGAGACATGGCACGGCTGCACGAGCGCTTCCCGTCCCCCATCAGAACTCCACTCAGAATCCTCCATTTCTCGGTGAACCCTTTAACCTACTGGAGGAAAGGGTGATCAGATCAGAAAGCCAGGGCTGGGAAAGGTGTGGAGACCAAGCCGAGATCAAGGTCTCTCAACACAAGATTGCTGCAGCTCTGGGTATCCTCTTCGCCGTTCACCAGAGACAGAGTCTGGAGAGATACCCAGTTGGTTAGCCTCTTCCAGATAACCTGCCCAAATAATTATTATTATTATTAAAATATCTAAAATATTATTTTAAAATAATAATAATTAAAAACAAGAAAACTCATGACCATTCATCATTCACTGTGACCTCGCAGTGATGTTGACCGGCTATATCTGCCTAGAAGATCCGGTGGCAGAGGACTCTTACAAGTAAAACAAGCAGTCAAAGAGGAAGAAGAACATGCCCTGGCAGAATATGGAAAGGAAAGTGAAGATTGAAGTCAAAAATCAGAAACCCCTCAAAGCATAGCAGACAAAGAATCAGTACAAGAAGACTGCACTACAAACTAGAGCTGACAGCTGGCACAACAAAGCCTTGCATGGAAAGTTCCTTGACAAAATTGAAGGTAAAGCTGACAAGGAGAAGACCTGGCTCTGGCTCACGAATGAGACCCTGAAGAAGGAGACAGAATTATTTATTTATTTATTTATTTCCAACATTTATATCCCGCCCTTCTCACCCGAAGGGACATGTGGCATACACAACTAGCAACAATTTGATGCCGACACATAAATAAACATAACAGGAAATAAAATCCATTGCAAACAATTAATACAGTATAAAAATATAAAAATATATGGTTAAAATCCATTCATCCAATATCCTCGTGCTTTAGCCATAAATCAGTCCAGGTCATCTTTATCCCAGGAGCAAGCCATCAGAACAAAGGCAATTAAGGCCAAGATTGAAAAATCAGCTAATGACCCAAAATGCAGACTATGCAAGGAAACCGACGAAACCATTGATCATCTCCTCAGCTGCTGTAAGAAAATCGCACAGACAGACTACAAACAGAGGCACAACTACGTGGCCCAAATGATTCATTGGAACTTATGCCTCAAGTCCCACCTCCCAGCAGCACAGAACTGGTGGGATCACAAACCTGCAAAAGTATTGGAAAATGAGCACGCAAAGAGATTGTGGGACTTCCGAATCCAGACTGACAAAGTTCTGGAACACAACACACCAGACATCACAGTTGTGGAAAAGAAAAAGGTTTGGATCATTGATGTTGCCGTCCCAAGTGACAGTCGCATTGACGAAAAACAACAGGAAAAACTCAGCCGCTATCAGGACCTCAAGATTGAACTTCAAAGACTGGCAGAAACCAGTGCAGGTGGTCCCGGTGGTGATGGGCACACTGGGTGCCGTGCCAAAAGATCTCAGCCGGCATTTGGAAACAATAGACATTGACAAAATCATGATCTGCCAACTGCAAAAGGCCACCCTGCTGGGATCTGTGCGCATCATCTGAAAATACATCACACAGTCCTAGACACTTGGGAAGTGTTTGACTTGTGATTTTATGATACGAAATCCATCATATCTATCTTGTCTGCTGTGTCATACAATGTCGTTGTGTCAATAATAATAATAATAATAATAATAATAATAATAATAATACGCTTTGGAAGTGTTTGACTTGTGATTTTGTGATATTAAATCCAGCATATAGATCTCGTTTGCTGTGTCATACTATGTCTTTTTGTCAATAATAATAATAATAATAATAATAATAATAATAATAATAATAATCACCGATACGTCATACATCCCTAGACACTTGGGAAATGTCCGACATGGGATCCAGTACAACAGCTAGCAGAGTGTCTGCTGTGGACTCATCTTGTTGTGTTTCAAATAATAATAATCATCTTCATCATCATTCTCCGAAAATACATCACACAGTCCTAAATGCTTGGGAGGTGTTCGAGTTGTGATTTTGTGATATGACATCCAGCATATCTATCTTGTTTCTGTGTCATACAATGTCATTGTGTCAATAATAATAACAACAACAACACCACTTAGGAAGTGTTCGACTTGTGATTTTGTGATACGAAATCCAGCATATCTATCTCATTTGCTGTGTCATACTATGTCTTTGTGTCAATAATAATAATAATAATAATAATAATAATAATAATAATAAAGAAAAAGGTTTGGATCATTGATGTTACCATCCCAGGTGACAGTCACAATGACGAAAAACAACAGGAAAAACTCAGCCGCTATCAGGACTTCAAGATTGAACTTCAAAGACTCTGGCAGAAACCAGAGCAGGTGGTCCCGGTGGTGATGGGCACATTGGGTACCGTGCCAAAAGATCTCAGCCGGCATTTGGAAACAATAGACATTGACAAAATTACGATCTGCCAACTGCAAAAGGCCACCCTGCTGGGATCTGCATGCATCATCCGAAAATACCTCACACAGTCCTAGACACTTGGGAAGTGTTCGACTTGTGATTTTGTGATACGAAATCAAGCATATCTATCTTGTTTGCTGTGTCATAATAAATAATAATAATAACAACAAGAACAAGAACAACAACAACAACAACAACAACAACAACAACAACAACAACAACAACACGATATGAGGATTTAAAGATCGAACTGCAAAGACTCTGGCACAAGCCAGCCAAGGGGGTCCCAGTGGTGATCTCAAGGCCTTGGCCTGCACTTGGAAATAATAAGTGCTGACCAAATCACCACCTCTCAGCTGCAAAAAGCCACCCTACTTGGATCTGTATGGCTCTGTTGCAAATGGGGCGATGTTTACAGCCGCCAAGAGCTCTCGGGTGCGGGGTTTTGCCCCAAAAGAGCCTGGACGCAGTCCTGTTTCACCTTCCCGGGTCTGTCCACGTCCGGCCCCGCGAGAGTCCCTTTGTGGGTGCTGCGGCAGAGCCTCCCTCCCTGGGCCCACCGCCCTTCGCCTGCCATTGGGAGGGCGATTAGCCTGGCAGAGAAAGGACGGGAGAAGAAAAGCCACCTTGGGCCGTTCCATCAGATAAAGCCTCTCGGAATGGGCTCCTTTTTCCGCCGAGGCCTTTCTGAGCCGCGGCAAATGGGAGGAAATATACAATTAGGGTGGCTATTAGAAATGCCTCTCCGTTGTTGTCACCCGGAGGGACAAGAGAAACCCTAAGCCGCCCAGACCTTTATCTCTCGCTAATGACTCTCGGTGAAAAGGGCTCTCAAACAGCCGGGCTTGTCTGGTGGTGGCGGCCTGGGAAGATTCCGTTCTCAAGGGCCGGAGAAGGGGCTCCGTTGTGCATTTGCATCCCGCCGATAAACGCGCAACACTAGGCTCTTGTTCGGGCGCCCGGAGGGGCCCCAGGGCGGCCTTGGACGGGAATGAAAAGGGGAAACGTGAGACGGGATTGTCCTCCTCGCAGGTCTCGGCCCTGAGGACACGAGAGGAGAAGAGGAGGGATGGCCTTATCGGCCCAAAGACATCGGCCAAAGGAAACACAGGCCCATCATCGGCACAAGGGGAGTGGGCCTCTATGGCTCGGGTTCAGGTTCTGCCTGGGTTCGGAGGCCTTCAGAAGAGTCCTCACGCCAGAGGGATGGGGCCCTGGTTGTGTCTCTTTGCCTGGCAGATTGGGGTCCGGCTGGATGGCCTTTGGGGTCCCTTCCACCTCTGGGATTCTATGAGTCTTGTGAAAACACGCTCTATAGTGGCTGCTCCTAGGATCTGGCATACCTTCCTGGTGGATCTACATCAGTGATGGCCAACTTATGACGCGTGTGTCAGCACTGACACGCCTAGCCATTTTTGCTGACATGCTGCCGCATGCAGATTGATTGTGATGTCCGAAGCGCCAGCATTCAAATTGATTTGAACCCGCAGCGGAGAGTTCCGCAGATCCATCACCAAAGGAACAGAGCGGGACCGCAGCGGACTATTATTAAAAGATCTTTTTTCTTCACTTTCCCCTTCCCTGAACTATGTAACAAATCCCCCCAATAAAAGTAGCATTCATTTTATAACAGTAGCACTCTCTATCTGGTTATTTTGTGTCTTTCCCTGACTCCTTCTTTTACACGCAATCCTCCCCCTCCCTCGCACTAACCCGTCCGTCCTTTAAACTCTGGCTGAGGCTCCTCCGCCATAGGTTAATACGGCGGACGATACAAATTGGCTCATATCTTTATATAAATTACCCCTAGCACGCTCTTCTTTTAGTTCTAACCCTTCCTAAGGCTCCTGACCCAAGGACCACCAGCGGAACCAAAATCGGTCCAGTTCTCAGCGCCTCATCAGCTGACTGTCAAACGGAACCGACTGCTCTTTTCAAGCCAGACTGCTCTTTTCCAGCCTTATCCCGGACTTTCCTCTCCCCGCGACCCGCGGGATGGTTTTAAGAGATCACTGGTCCTTTTCTGTGAACTGTGGATGGGGGATCGCTCTCCCGCTGGGGAGACATAGTTCTCCAAGGACCCTCACCCTCTCTACAGCTGCCAGGAGGGTGCCTGGACGGGCGCCCTCCACGTTTCATTCACACCTTCATAATTTTATGAATGAGAAGAACACTCTTCCCCAAATCTCCCCAAGCCCTCTCCTTAAGGGCCCGATCCCCTAAAATGCGGTCGACAACAATTGGATGACTATGTCTTTTGTGGCCAAATTTGGTGTGATTTGGTCCAGTGGTTTTGTTGTTTACTCCATGGGAATTATGCACATTACATTGTATGTATGTATGTGTGTGTGTATGTGTGTGTGTGTGTGTATATATATATATATATATATATATATATACACATTACCTGTGCCCGGCCACGTGTTGCTGTGGCGTTGTCTGGTGGTGTTGGTGAGAAATTGTTGCGGTAGTGGTGGTATTGAATGTCTGTTGTATGGTTGTCTTTATGTTTAGTATGCTCACTGAAGTGGATTATATGGCAGTGTGGAGTCAAGATAATCCAGTTCAAAGCAGATAATATAAGATTCTAGATGTGGAAGGGCCTTGAGTCTACACAGCCATACAATCCAGTTAAAATATGATAATCTGTGGAAGAGGCCTAAGTGAGGCCTAACTCTGCCTGTCCCCTGGGCTGAGTAGGTTGCTAGGAGACCAAGTGGGCGGAGCTTAGCCTTCTAACTGGCAGCAATTGGATAAAAACTATTATTCCTCTCCCTGTAATTAGGACTTTATTTTTCTTTTCTTTTTGTTGTATCAACCTAGAGCCATGAATGATGGGTTGTGTTGTCAAATTTCGAGGTTGGGGGGCCTGTACTTTTGTTGTTTTGTCCGCTGCCCTGATGTCATCACTCTTTTATATATATAGATATATAATTCTATTATTATTCTATTATTATTGTAGTATATTATCATATTATTACTATTATATAATTATTATATTATTCATTATTAATGACTACATTGAAACTAGAATAGAGAGAAATCAGCGTGTAAACAGCAAGAGATACCATAGATTGTTGTACATGGAAATAATGGTAGTAAATAGTTTTTGATTTATTAAATACAGTTATATATTACAATTATACTTTTTTGTTATTTAAACGATACATATTGCGAAATTATGGTTTTTTTCTCAAAGTGACACACCACCCAAGTCATGCTAGGTTTCTTGGAGAATTTTGACACACCAAGCGCAAAAGGTTGCCCATCATTGTCCTAGGATCTGGCATAACTTCCTGATGGATCTACACCAGGCATGGGCCAACTTGGGCCCTCCCTCCAGGTGTTTTGGACTTCAACTCGGGTAGGCTGTTAGCAATGGTGCGAGTCAAAGTCCAAAACACCTGGAGGGAGGGCCCAAGTTGGCCCATGCCTGATCTACACTGACCACTTCTCCTGAGACCCATCCGGAGTGGCAGATGCCAGACTGGCCCCATCACGGTTTAGATGCCACCCACACCTGGGATGCTGCAGAGGCCAAAGGGACGGCTGACCATCCATCCCAGGGCAGTGGATGAGTGGGAAGGTGTCCAGAGGGGCGGCCAAAATGGCCAAAGGTCTGGAAACTATTACTCCCTCTAAGGAGCAGCTTGAGGGAGCTAAGAATGTCTTGCCTGGAGACAAAAGGTTGAGAGAAGAGGACAGGAGAGCCAGGTTTAAATATTGGGGAGTCTTCGTGAACTTGAGCCAAGAATGTGATGCAGCAGCTCAAAAAGCCAATGGGATTTTGGGCTGCATCCAAAGGAGTCTAGTGTCCAGATCGAGGGAAGTCATAGTGCATCTCGGTTCTGCTTTGGTCAGACCTCTTCACTTGGAATCTCACTGTGTGCAATTCTGGGGAAAGCAGTTCAAAGGAGACGTTGACTCTAAGCTGGAAGGTGAACAGAGGAAGAGGGAAACTCAAAGGATCAAAGGTCCATGAATAATGAGACCATGAATAATCCCATCTTAAAGAGCTGGGCACGTTTAGCCTGCAGAAGAGAAGGCGGAGAGGAGACATGATGAGGGCCATGTATAGGAGGTCATAAGGAAGAGGGAGCAGGGCTTGTGTTCTGCTGTCCTGGAGACTAGGACTCAGTGGAGATATGGGTTCAAATGACAGGAAAGGAGTTTCCATTGAACATTAGGAAGAACTTCTTAACTGTAAGGAGAGCTGTTCAGCAGTGGAACTCTCTGCCTCAGAGTCCAGTGGAAGCTCCTTTCTTGGAGGCTTCAAAAGGGTGCTTTGGTGGTGCTTTTCCTGCATGGCAGAAGAGGATTGGACTAAATGGCCCATGCCGTCTCTTCCAGCTCTGTTGTTCTATGATTCCAAGGTCTGCTTGCTTTCTGCTGCTCCTGATACTAGGATACAATGCAGCAATGGATTCAAAAGGAAGGTAAAAAGATTCTACGTAAACATTAGGAAAGACTTGTTGACCATAAGAGTTCAGCAGTGGAACTCTCCTTCTCTGGAGGCTTTTCAGAGGCTGGATGGCCACCTGTCGGGAGGGTTCGGATTGTGTGTTCCTTCCTGGCAGAAAGAAGAGAGCTGAGCTGGATGGCCTTAGAACTCTTCCAGTTTAATATAATATTTGTTGGCTGGGAGTCTAGTAGAGTGGCTGGATGGCCATCTGTCAGGAGTGCTTTGATGGTGTGTTCCTACGTGGCTGGGGTTTGGACTGGATGTCTTTTGTGGTCTCTTCCAGCTCTACGTTTCTAGATCTCTCCTTGCCTTGGAAGCAGAGACTGGATGGCCTTCTGTCAGGAGTGTTTTGATTGGGCCTTCCTGCCTGGCAGAAGGGGGTGGGGTTGGATGGCCCTTGGGATCCCTTCCAACTCTGGGATTCTGTGGTTCTTAGTGGCTGGTGGGGAATTGTGCAACGTGAGGGCGCACTGCATTGTGCAGTGCTTTGCACGAGTGCGATCCAGAGCTGTGCTGTGCTATGGAGTTTGGCCCACGTTGTGATGTCTCAGGGACCTTTGGCCCATGACCCCGCAGCCATCATAGATCAAACTGAAGAGGATTTGGGCTTTTCCCCATCTCAGCAAGATTCTGTTCCATTCCAGATGTCCCCTGTTGACATTTTCGTGCCAGAGCCAATTAGGGACGCCCTTGAAACAGAGCCTGGTTCCCCGGAAAGTTTGGTGTTTGATAGGAAGGCTTTTCTCAAAACACATCTCTCCCATAAGTAGTTTCTAAGGCGAAGCGTGAGATTAGCGGAGAGAGACGATTGTTATTAAACCGTTTCCCTTGGGAAGTTTCGGGGAGGCAGGCATCTGGTACGATGTTGAAACAGCTTCGTTCTCTGGGAAGATTTGGGGAGTTTAACACCTGTTGGGGGGAGCTCTTGAACTTCCATAAAAGTTCTACACTGAGCTTTCCCTATCACGGTGTCAACGTGACTATTCATAGAAGAACATCGACTCTTGTTCCTGAGCTTCGAAGCGGCCCTCCGGTGCACTTACTCACGAGTAGACCGGGAGTTGCGTCCCACTGCTTGTCAAGTTTGGACTGCGTTTCAGATCCACCATGAAATACCTTGCCTAGCCTTGAATCCTTGTTCTGGATTTTACTTCAAGAATCTCCCTGTGAAACCTTCCTCTTTCTCCACTCAAACTTCCAAAGAGTCTGAGTGTGTTTCGGTTATTTGGATTATAGACTTTGGACTCTAATACTGGACATATAACTTCATTATATTGGACTAATTTTGATCTTCTCTAAAAGGTCAACTGCTGGACTATAAACTCTGCTCATTTTTGTTTAGAACTTTTATTGCTTTAATAAAGATATTAGATTGTTTATTGGCCTCCGTGTTGGTTTCCAGCGTTCGCGCTGCTTAGGGGTGTTACACACGTGCACATCCTTCCGCACATGCTCCGCACACTTGGTTACCTGGCGCAAACCTGAGCCGTATTTATCCCTGTGCGCATAGCCGGCCTCCCTCCTCTTTGTCCAGGGAGGGATGTTTTGCGAGACGGAGGGTGTACGTGTCCCGGCCGAACAGTTTGCGCATTGTCCGCCGGCGGATCCCCTTTTGCAAAGAGGCCCAAGTGGGCCAGGCCTTGTCTTCGGCTCCAGCCAAGGTGAGACTTAAGCCTCGGCACCTGAGAAGTGGCATTATCGGATCCGTTCTCAGGGAAACGGTAATAAGGACCCAAATAGCCTTGGGAGGGATAAAGGTGCCATTCTGCAGCCCAACAAAGGGCCGAGGGAGAGGAGGGAAACCCGAGCAGGTGGGGAGGACCGTGACCCCACGGCCCCTCCGCATAAATTAGGGCCTGAAAGGGGGCTTAATGGGCCCGGCCCAGATAAGGAGGCCTTTGAGCCCAGGACGGGAAGGACCATTTCCATCACAAAGGGACTAATGGGCCGGCCTGCCTTCCCAAGGCTCCTCCAAAGAAAAGGATGCCAACAGAAAGGCCGCGGCCAGCCCCGAAGTGGTGGGGCTTTTAAGAAGGAGAGGCATTCAGAGGGTCCTAGCATCGGAAGGGACCCCAAAGGCCATCCAGTCTGACCCCTTGCTACACAGGAACACACAATCCGATCCCTCCTGACAGATGGCCATCCACCCAAGTCATGGGGTCCTGTATTCTGGCATTTAAGAAGGAGGCATTCAGGGGATCCTAGCATTGGAAGGGACCCCAAAGGCCATCCAGTCTGACCCCTTGCTACACAGGAACACACAATCCGATCCCTCCTGACAGATGGCCATCCACCCAAGTCATGGGGTCCTGTATTCTGGCATTTAAGAAGGAGGCATTCAGGGGATCCTAGCATTGGAAGGGACCCCAAAGGCCATCCAGTCTGACCCCTTGCTACACAGGAACACACAATCTGATCCCTCCCGACAGATGGCCATCCACCCAAGTCATGGGGTCCTGTATTCTGGCATTTAAGAAGGAGGCATTCTGGGGATCCTAGCATTGGAAGGGACCCCAAAGGCCATCCAATCCGACCCCTTGCTACACAGGAACACACAATCCGATCCCTCCCGACAAATGGCCATCCACCCAAGTCATGGGGTCCTGTATTCTGGAGTTTAAGAAGGAGGCATTCAGGGGATCCTAGCATTGGAAGGGACCCCAAAGGCCATCCAATCCAACCCCTTGCTATACAGGAAAACACAATCCGATCCCTCCCGACAGATGGCCATCCACCCAAGTCATGGGGTCCTGTATTCTGGCATTTAAGACGGAGGCATTCTGGGGATCCTAGCATTGGAAGGGACCCCAAAGGCCATCCAATCCAACCCCTTGCTATACAGGAAAACACAATCCGATCCCTCCCGACAGATGGGCATCCACCCAAGTCATGGGGTCCTGTATTCTGGCATTTAAGACGGAGGCATTCTGGGGATCCTAGCATTGGAAGGGACCCCAAAGGCCATCCAGTCCGACCCCTTGCTATACAGGAAAACACAATCCGATCCCTCCCGACAGATGGGCATCCACCCAAGTCATGGGGTCCTGTATTCTGGCGTTTAAGAAGGAGGCATTCAGGGGATCCTAGCATTGGAAGGGACCCCAAAGGCCATCCAATCCAACCCCTTGCTATACAGGAAAACACAATCCGATCCCTCCCGACAGATGGCCATCCACCCAAGTCATGGGGTCCTGTATTCTGGCATTTAAGACGGAGGCATTCTGGGGATCCTAGCATTGGAAGGGACCCCAAAGGCCATCCAGTCCGACCCCTTGCTATACAGGAAAACACAATCCGATCCCTCCCGACAGATGGGCATCCACCCAAGTCATGGGGTCCTGTATTCTGGAGTTTAAGAAGGAGGCATTCAGGGGATCCTAGCATTGGAAGGGACCCCAAAGGCCATCCAATCCGACCCCTTGCTAAAGAGGAAAACACAATCCGATCCCTCCCGACAGATGGCCATCCACCCAAGTCATGGGGTCCTGTATTCTGGAGTTTAAGAAGGAGGCATTCAGGGGATCCTAGCATTGGAAGGGACCCCAAAGGCCATCCAATCCAACCCCTTGCTGTACAGGAAAACACAATCCGATCCCTCCCGACAGATGGCCATCCACCCAAGTCATGGGGTCCTGTATTCTGGAGTTTAAGAAGGAGGCATTCAGGGGATCCTAGCATTGGAAGGGACCCCAAAGGCCATCCAATCCAACCCCTTGCTGTACAGGAAAACACAATCCGATCCCTCCCGACAGATGGCCATCCACCCAAGTCATGGGGTCTTGTATTCTGGAGTTTAAGAAGGAGGCATTCAGGGGATCCTAGCATTGGAAGGGACCCCAAAGGCCATCCAGTCTGACCCCTTGCTACACAGGAACACACAATCTGATCCCTCCCGACAGATGGCCATCCACCCAAGTCATGGGGTCCTGTATTCTGGCATTTAAGAAGGAGGCATTCAGAGGGTCCTAGCATCGGAAGGGACCCCAAAGGCCATCCAGTCTGACCCCTTGCTACACAGGAACACACAATCTGATCCCTCCCGACAGATGGCCATCCACCCAAGTCATGGGGTCCTGTATTCTGGAGTTTAAGAAGGAGGCATTCAGGGGATCCTAGCATTGGAAGGGACCCCAAAGGCCATCCAATCCAACCCCTTGCTGTACAGGAAAACACAATCCGATCCCTCCTGACAGATGGCCATCCACCCAAGTCATGGGGTCCTGTATTCTGGCATTTAAGAAGGAGGCATTCAGGGGATCCTAGCATTGGAAGGGACCCCAAAGGCCATCCAGTCTGACCCCTTGCTACACAGGAACACACAATCCGATCCCTCCCGACAAATGGCCATCCACCCAAGACATGGGGTCCTGTATTCTGGCATTTAAGACGGAGGCATTCTGGGGATCCTAGCATTGGAAGGGACCCCAAAGGCCATCCAGTCCGACCCCTTGCTATACAGGAAAACACAATCCGATCCCTCCCGACAGATGGCCATCCACCCAAGTCATGGGGTCCTGTATTCTGGAGTTTAAGAAGGAGGCATTCAGGGGATCCTAGCATTGGAAGGGACCCCAAAGGCCATCCAATCCAACCCCTTGCTGTACAGGAAAACACAATCCGATCCCTCCTGACAGATGGCCATCCACCCAAGTCATGGGGTCCTGTATTCTGGCATTTAAGAAGGAGGCATTCAGGGGATCCTAGCATTGGAAGGGACCCCAAAGGCCATCCAGTCTGACCCCTTGCTACACAGGAACACACAATCCGATCCCTCCCGACAAATGGCCATCCACCCAAGTCATGGGGTCCTGTATTCTGGAGTTTAAGAAGGAGGCATTCAGGGGATCCTAGCATTGGAAGGGACCCCAAAGGCCATCCAGTCCGACCCCTTGCTATACAGGAAAACACAATCCGATCCCTCCTGACAGATGGCCATCCACCCAAGTCATGGGGTCCTGTATTCTGGCATTTAAGAAGGAGGCATTCAGGGGATCCTAGCATTGGAAGGGACTCCAAAGATCATCCAGTCTGACCCCTTGTTACACAGGAACACACAATCTGATCCCTCCCGACAGATGGCCATCCACCCAAGTCATGGGGTCCTGTATTCTGGATTTTAAGAAGGAGGCATTCAGGGGATCCTAGCATTGGAGGGGACCCCAAAGGCCATCCAATCCGACCCCTTGCTGTACAGGAAAACACAATCCGATCCCTCCTGACAGATGGCCATCCACCCAAGTCATGGGGTCCTGTATTCTGGCATTTAAGAAGGAGGCATTCAGGGGATCCTAGCATTGGAAGGGACCCCAAAGGCCATCCAGTCCGACCCCTTGCTATACAGGAAAACACAATCCGATCCCTCCCGACAGATGGCCATCCACCCAAGTCATGGGGTCCTGTATTCTGGCATTTAAGAAGGAGGCCTTCAGGGGATCCTAGCATTGGAAGGGACCCCAAAGGCCATCCAATCCAACCCCTTGCTGTACAGGAAAACACAATCCGATCCCTCCTGACAGATGGCCATCCACCCAAGTCATGGGGTCCTGTATTCTGGAGTTTAAGAAGGAGGCATTCAGGGGATCCTAGCATTGGAAGGGACCCCAAAGGCCATCCAGTCTGACCCCTTGCTACACAGGAACACACAATCCGATCCCTCCCGACAGATGGCCATCTACCCAAGTCATGGGGTCCTGTATTCTGGCATTTAAGAAGGAGGTATTCAGAGGATCCTAGCATCGGAAGGGACTCCAAAGGCCATCCAGTCCGACCCCTTGCTACACAGGAACACACAATCCGATCCCTCCCGACAGATGGCCATCTACCCAAGTCATGGGGTCCTGTATTCTGGCATTTAAGAAGGAGGTATTCAGAGGATCCTAGCATCGGAAGGGACTCCAAAGGCCATCCAGTCCGACCCCTTGCTACACAGGAACACACAATCCGATCCCTCCCGACAGACGGCCATCTACCCAGCCTCTGCTTAAAAGCGTCCAGATAAGGAAGGAGACTCCGCCAGACTCCCAGGCAGCATATTGCTCTCCTGATGTCTTTCCTAATGTTTAGGTGGAATCTCTATTTCCTAGCATTTGAATCCATGGCTCTATTGTGTCTTAGGACCTCATCACACTAGAGCTTGGGTCCTGGGCCTCACCAAACTATAAACCCCAAACTACAAACCATGGCTGTTCCATTGTGCTTTTGAGTAGACAAGTCCATTATAACCCGGCCCATATCCACATTGAAATTTGCCCTGTCACTTTATAGTTTGATTTCCGTTCAGATTCATCTTCTCTGCTTGTCGTGTCTATTTGATGTATGTTCTATTCTGTAATAGACACTCCCTTCATCAGTTTGACTGTCGCCCAGACTGTTGTCCTATATTGGACCTTTTAACGCCTTGGATGATTGTTTAGTATTTTAATTATGTCTATTTTAAATCATGACTTCTTGTTCAGTTGCTGATCAATTCCTTTGTTCACTGTGTGCCATAGAAAAGGGTAGGAAAGGGTTAAGGTAGAGGCAGTGGGCGGTCTCATGCAAATTCAGGAACTCTGGGATGTTCACTCTGGAGGAAAAAACAGAACATCTAGAATGAAATTGCCCTGCATGAAAGCCTTCCCTTGGGTGGGGGGCAGAAGGGTGTTTGTGGGGGACATGAGCTGGGTTTGGGCTACATGTTCACGGGGCTCGCTATAACCTGCATGTCAGTGGAGAGAGGGCCATGGGTGTCTTCCGCTCAGTGGGAATTATAGTTGTTTTGTGGAGATGGGAGGCTGTCTGTGTAAGTGGACATCTCTGCCACATACACACATAAAATTTTTCACTTTTATTATGTGTCTAGATAGATTTGAGTATTGACTCCTGAGACCATATCTGAAAGGATTTTGGATTCTTGGTTATCTTGGAAATGACTGTTTGAACTTTGATTCTCCTTTGTGGATTTGCTTATCTATATATATAAAAGAGTGATGGCATCAGGGCAGCGGACAAAACAACAAAACTACAGGCCCCCCAACCTTGAAATTTGACAACACAACCCATCATTCACGGCTCTAGGTTGATACAACAAAAAGAAAAGAAAAATAAAGTCCTAATTAGAGGGAGAGGAATAATTGTTTCTATCCAATTGCTGCCAGTTAGAAGGCTAAGTTCCACCCACTTGGTCTCCTAGCAACCTACTCAGCCCAGGGGACAGGCACAAGAGTTTGGAGAGACCCTTAAGGGCCATCCAGCCCAACCCTTTCTCCTATGCAGCAGGACACAATCCAAGCTGGTTGGATCCTTAGGGGCAAGTGACCATGTGCTCCTGCAGTTTGCAATACAAAGGAATGCTGAAACTAAGACAAGTCAAACACGCATTCTGGACTTTAAGAGAGCTGACTTCCAAAAAATGAAGGAATTACTGAGCGGCATTCCATGGACGCCGATATTAAAAAACAAGGGAGTTAAGGATGGATGGGAGTTTTTCAAAAGTGAAATACTCAAGGCGCAAATGCAAACAGTGCCAACAAAGAAGAAAAATAAGACAAGTGCAAAGAAGCCAGAATGGATGTCCAAAGAACTTCTAACTGAGCTAAAGCTCAAAAGTGACATGCACAAGAAGTGGAAAAGGGGAGAAATCACCAAAGAAGAATTCAAACGTATAGCCAACACCTGTAGGGAAAAGGTTCGCAAGGCTAAAGCGCAAAATGAGCTCAGGCTTGCCAGGGACATAAAAAACAACAAAAAAGGCTTTTTTGCTTACGTTGGTAGAAAAAGGAAGAAAAAGGAGGCGATAGGGCCATTGCAAGGAGAAGATGGGGTGATGGCGACAGGGGACAGGGAAAAGGCAGAACTACTTAATGCCTTCTTTGCCTCGGTCTTCTCACAAAAAGAAAGCCATCTTCAACCTCAGCAACACGGAATGGACGAAGGATTGGGGGAAATCCAACCTCAAATAGGGAAACAAGTTGTGCAGGAACACTTGGCCTCTCTAAACGAATTCAAGTCCCCAGGGCCAGATCAGCTACACCCAAGAGTACTGAAGGAACTAGCGGAAGTTATTTCAGAACCACTGGCAATTATCTTCGAGAGTTCTTGGAGAACGGGAGAAGTCCCAGCAGATTGGAGGAGGGCGAATGTGGTCCCTATCTTCAAGAAGGGAAAAAAGAACGACCCAAACAATTACCAATGTCCGGTCAGCCTCACATCAATACCAGGCAAAATTCTGGAAAAGATCATTAAGGAAGTGGTCTGCGAACACTTAGAAACAAATGCGGTCATTGCTAATAGTCAACACGGATTTACCAAAAACAAGTCATGCCAGACTAATCTGATCTCTTTTTTCGATAGAGTTACGAGTTGGGTCGATACAGGGAATGCTGTGGATGTAGCGTACCTGGATTTCAGTAAGGCCTTCGACAAAGTCCCCCACGACCTTCTGGCAAACAAACTAGTAAAATGTGGGCTAGACAAAACTACGGTTAGGTGGATCTGTAATTGGCTAAGCGAACGAACCCAAAGGGTGCTCACCAATGCGTCGTCTTCATCATGGAAAGAAGTGACAAGTGGAGTGCCGCAGGGCTCCGTCCTGGGCCCGGTTCTGTTCAACATCTTTATTAACGACTTAGACGAAGGGTTAGAAGGCACGATCATCAAGTTTGCAGATGACACCAAACTCGGAGGGATAGCTAACACTCCAGAAGACAGGAGCAGAATTCAAAACGATCTTGACAGACTAGAGAGATGATTGGCTGAAACTAACAAAATGAAGTTCAACAGGGACAAATGCAAGATACTTCACTTCGGCAGAAAAAATGGAAATCAAAGATACAGAATGGGGGACGATGCCTGGCTTGACAGCAGTGTGTGCGAAAAAGACCTTGGAGTCCTCGTGGACAACAAGTTAAACATGAGCCAACAATGTGATGCAGCAGCTAAAAAAGCCAATGGGATTCTGCCCTGCATCAATAGGGGAATAGCGTCTAGATCCAGGGAAGTCCTGCTCCCCCTCTATTCTATTCTGCCTTGGTCAGACCACACCTGGAATCACACTGTGTCCAATTTTGGGCACCGCAGTTGAAGGGAGATGTTGACAAGCTGGAAAGCGTCCAGAGGAGGGCAACTAAAATGATTAAGGGTCTGGAGAACAAGCCCTATGAGGAGCGGCTTAAAGAGCTGGGCATGTTTAGCCTGCAGAAGAGAAGGCTGAGAGGAGACATGATAGCCATGTACAAATACGTGAAGGGAAGTCATAGGGAGGAGGGAGCAAGCTTGTTTTCTGCTGCCCTGCAGACTAGGACGCAAGGGAACAATGGCTTCAAACTACAGGAAAGGAGATTCCACCTAAACATGAGGAAGAACTTCCTCACTGTGAGAAGGGCTGTTCGGCAGTGGAACTCTCTCCCCGGGGCCGTGGTGGAGGCTCCTTCTTTGGAGGCTTTTAAGCAGAGGCTGGATGGCCATCTGTCGGGGGTGCTTTGAATGCAATTTCCTGCTTCTTAGCAGGGGGTTGGACTAGATGGCCCATGTGGTCTCTTCCAACTCTACTATTCTATGATTCTATGATTCAAGCATTCACAACACATGGACAATGTATAAATGCTATACAATACTACACAGGGACATAGACCCCCTCTATCCTCACCACTTTCACAGTACACAAACAACCAAATGCATACTAAACATAAAGACAACCATACAACAGACACTCAATACCACCACTACCTCAACAATTTCTCACCAACACCACCAGACAACGCCACAGCAACGCGTGGCCGGGCACAGCTAGTCTATATATATAAAAGGGTAATGAAATTTCGGCCTAGGACAAAACAACAAAACTACATATCCCAGAAACACTAAACTTGGCAGCACAACCCCTCATCCATACCTCTACGTTCATACAACAAAAAGAAAAGAAAAATAAAGTCCTAATTAGAGGGAGAGGAATAATTGTTTTTATCCAATTGCTGCCAGTTAGAAGGCTAAGCTCCGCCCACTTGGTCTCCTAGCAACCCACTCAGCCCAGGGGAAAGGCAGAGTTAGGCCTCACTTAGGCCTCTTCCACACTGCCTATAAAATATAGATTGTCTGATTTGAACTGGATTATATGGCAGTGTAGACTCAAGGCCCTTCCACACAGCTATATAACCCATTTATAATGGACTTAATGTCAGGGGAAAACCTTTACCCTTTACCTTAACTACCACCAATTCCTCAAGACTTTATTTCCCAGACCACCAGACTTCGCCACAGCAACGCGTGGCCGGGCACAGCTAGTTTTATATATATTATTTGCTTAAGAAACTTTCACTTACTGGATTACCTGGACCGAGGTTTGTGGTGAAAAGGTGTTCCAGGGCCCTAGCACAACACTGACTTACATACAAATTCAACTTAGAAATAAATCTACAGAAGCTCTCTTGTTTGTAACTTGAGAATTGCCTGTAGATGAAATACATATTGGAAGAGGACACCACACTGTTTGCCTGGAGGTTGTTGGTTGTTTTGTTTTTTTGTCGCAAGCAATTCGGTTGGACCTTTGCTACTTTTCTATTAACCTCTTTTTATATAAAAAAAAATGGTTGTGCGCTGTTTGCGATATTATTGGCACGGCACTCCAGTGATTTCATGGCGGCTGTTATTGCCTTGTTTATGTCCAATGCCACCTTGTGAATTACGGCCATCGGAAGGCAAGGCGTAAATACTTCAAGGAAAGGATGCTCGAGGAAACAAGGGGAAGCGGCGTTTCTGCAAGGTCAGCTTCCCCTGCTGTCGAGGGGTTTCGCCAGGGAAGAAAATCACACCCATTTTAATGGAGCCATGGAAGGGACGCTTGGAAATCTTTCAAATATTGAGAAACTTGAGCTTCATCATCATCATCATCATCATTTAATTACTTATTAATCGCCCTCCATCCACGATGCTCTAGGCGATTTACAAGATAAAAATGTAAAGGATAAAAATACATACATACAAATATTGATAAAATTAACATAGATTAAAAGCTCTAGTAAAGAGCCAGGCTGCATCTAGGGCGGCAAGGCATTCCATAAGGCAGGGGCAGAAACAGAAAAAGCTCTGCGCCTGGTCCTTTCCAAATGCACTTCTCTAGGGCCCGGTACGTAAAGTAAGTCTCGTTGGGATGGTCGTTGCGACCTCCGATGATGGGAGAAGGAGAGACGGTCCCGAAGGTACGATGGGCCCTGGCCGTAAAGAGTTTTAAAGGTCAGAACTAGCATCTTATATAGACCACGGTAATCAGTGGGAAGCCAATGCAGATGCTGCAGCACTGGTGTGATGTGGCATTTCATGGGTGTTCTTGTGAGTATCCTGGCTGCCGCATTCTGAACAATACGGAGCTTTCGGGTCGTGGACATCGGAAGGCCAACATACAGGGCGTTGCAATAGTCCAGCCTAGACGTGACCGTGGCATGGATGACCGTTGCCAGAGCCTCATCAGATAGATAGGGAGCCAGTTGCCTCGCTTGTCGTAGGTGGAAAAAGGCCTGTTTGCTGGCAGCAGCGACCTGAGCTTCCATTGTCAGCTGCGAATCTAAAACGACACCCAGGCTCTTAACGGTGGGCGAAGGAGATAGGGCAGCACCATCGAAGGTGGGGAGCAAATGCGTCAGACCAGTCGAGCGACCATGCCAGAGAATCTCGGTCTTCGCCGGGTTCACCTTCAGTCTCCTAGCACGTAGCCAGTTCGACAGAGCCTCCAGACAGAAGGTGAAATGGTCTGGTATTGACGTTGTTCCAGGCTCCAAGCGCAGAAGGAGTTGGGTGTCGTCTGCATATTGATAGCAGTCTAGGCCGAAACTCTGAGCCAAACTAGCAAGGGGTCTAACGTAGATGTTGAAGAGAAGAGGGGAGAGAATGGCACCTTGGGGTACCCCACATAGGAGGGGAGATCTGTCAGAGACTTGGTCCATATACTCCACGCATTGGCTCCGGTTTCGCAGAAATGAGTTGAATCAATTGAGGGCCTGACCGCGAACTCCGGACATGGCGAGACGGTGAATCAGTAGATCGTAGTCAACGGTGTCAAACGCTGCGGTAAGGTCGAGAAGTACCAGTAGCGCTGATCCGCCGCTATCAGAGTGGCGACGAAGTTCATCTGTAATGGCTTAGAAAAGTCTGGATTGACATGAATCCTCACCACTGAGAATCGACAAAGGGACCTGGAAAAATAACCCTGTGTCCAGAACCTTGCAGAGCAATTCAAGATACGGATATTATTCATTCATTCATTCATTCATTCATTTACAGTATTTATATTCCGCCCTTCTTTCTCACCCCAAAGGGAACTCAGGATGAATTTCAATGCTCATATACAGTACATGGCAAACATTCAATGCCATTATTAGACGTACGACATATAGATAGACACAGAGGCAATTCTAGGTACCTGTTGCACCTCAAAGGTACGAGAGCACTCTGAAAACCACACTGGGGCCAGGCATTCAAGCAAATCAGTTTATTGAGGGATATATATATATATATATATATATATATATATATATATATGCAAGCAAACACTGGAAAGAGTCAATAGATTCAGTAGTCCATAATATAATGTCCATAATAGTTCAAAAGATAGTTCTTCAAAGTCTTTCAAAATTATAATCCACAAACAGAACTCAAAGAGTTCCAACGAAGAGTCAATGTCAGTAAGCAGCCAGGAGTTGCAGGAATCAGGGACAAGACGCTGCAAAACAACAACTGTAATCCACCTGGAAGGTATTCTTTGGAAAGCAGGGAAACCAGAGTAACAAGGAGAGGTATACTCAAGAGTAACAAGGCACAAACTCCAACTGGGTATCCTGGAAACGGCACGGGAACAAGGCAAGGATTAAGAGACAGGAATGGAGATGCTTCTCCCAAGAATGGCAATGTTGACACCGCAAGGTAAACAAGGAGCAAGGTCCCTTTAAGAAAATCTCAAGGCTACCGCTCAATGAGATCCAGAACAATCACAGCTTCACATGGGAAAGTTTATTCATTACACCGCTTGAGAGCCAAACGTTTACTTCTTCTCAGCACTTCCCTTTGACTCCTATCCTGTGAGATAGATTGCCTGCGATCAAAGGACACATCCTCCCCTACCACAACTCCATCTGGTGAATCCAGCCTTGAGAACATCGGAATGTTCCCCAATTAGCTGTTCCTCTGGAAGCACAACTTCAGGCACCTGCAAAGACATTGGGCTCTGATCTAAATCCCGGAGAGGCTCAAAATCCAAATCAGCCTCTGAGTCCCACTCCATCTCCTGTGGAGGGCCAGATCCTGATGGCTGAGCTATAACAGTACCGCTTTATGCGGGGAGGCTAATTTAACTAATTTACGACTCCATAAAAAACCTACCAGCAGTGTGCAGAAAGGAATGAGGAAGTACTCCCATCAAGGACTGTCACATGGACGATGAAGCGGCATAGAATCATAGAATCATAGAATAGTAGAGTTGGAAGAGACCTCAAAGGCCATCTAGTCCAACCCCCCGCTAAGAAGCAGGAAATCGCATTCAAAGCACCCCCGACAGAGGGCCATCCAGCCTCTGCTTAAAAGCCTCCAAAGAAGGAGCCTCCACCACGGCCCGGGGGAGAGAGTTCCACTGCCGAACAGCCTTCACAGTGAGGAAGTTCTTCCTGATGTTCAGGTGGAATCTCCTTTCCTGTAGTTTGAAGCCATTGTTCCGTGTCCTAGTCTGCAGGGCAGCAGAAAATAAGCTTGCTCCCTCCTCCCTATGACTTCCCCTCACATATTTGTACATGGCTATCGTGTCTCCTCTCAGCCTTCTCTTCTGCAGGCTAAACATGCCCAGCTCTTTAAGCCTCTCCTCATAGGGCTTGTTCTCCAGACCCTTAATCATTTTAGTTGCCCTCCTCTGGACGCTTTCCAGCTTGTCAGCATCTCCCTTCATCTGCGGTGCCCAAAACTGGACACAGTGTGATTCCAGGTGTGGTCTGACCAAGGCAGAATAGAATAAGGGGGAGCAGGACTTCCCTGGATCTAGACGCTATTCCCCTATTGATGCAGGACAGAATCACGTTGGCTTTTTTAGCAGCCGCATCACATTGTTGGCTCATGTTTAACTTGTTGTCCACGAGGACTCCAAGGTCTTTTTCGCACACACTGCTGTCAAGCCAGGCATCGTCCCCCATTCTGTATCTTTGATTTCCATTTTTTCTGCCGAAGTGAAGTATCTTGCATTTGCCCCTGTTGAACTTCATTTTGTTAGTTTTGGCCCATCTCTCTAGTCTGTCAAGATCGTTTTGAATTCTGCTCCTGTCTTCTGGAGTGTTAGCTATCCCTCCGAGTTTGGTGTCATCTGCAAACTTGATGATCGTGCCTTCTAACCCTTCGTCTAAGTCGTTAATAAAGATGTTGAACAGAACCGGGCCCAGGACGGAGCCCTGCGGCACTCCACTTGTCACTTCTTTCCATGATGAAGACGACGCATTGGTGAGCACCCTTTGGGTTCGTTCGCTTAGCCAATTACAGATCCACCTCACCGTCGTTTTGTCTAGCCCACATTTTACTAGTTTGTTTGCCAGAAGGTCGTGGGGGACTTTGTCGAAGGCCTTACTGAAATCTAGATATGCTACATCCACGGCATTCCCTGTATCAACCCAACTCGTAACTCTATCGAAAAAAGAGATCAGATTAGTCTGGCATGACTTGTTTTTGGTAAATCCGTGTTGACTATTAGCAATGACCGCATTTGTTTCTAAGTGTTTGCAGACCACTTCCTTAATGATCTTTTCCAGCTCCCCTGTGGCCAGAATCGAGCATATCCTCATGAAGCCAGAAGCTGGAAAAATGTTAAATTTCTTCTGCTATCTGTCTATATGTCGTATGTCTAATGATGGCATTGAATGTTTGCCATATATATGTGTGTGTGTGTGTGTGTGTGTGTGTGCATTGTAATCCACCCTGAGTTCCCTTTGGTGTGAGAATGAAGGGAGGAATATAAATACTGTAAGTAAATAAATAAATAAGTGGCCATCTGTTGGGAGGGCTTGGATGGTGTCTTCCTGCCTGGGACTGGTTGGCCCTGTGGTCTCTTCCAACTCTAGGCTTCTATGACTTCCTCGAATGCAGGTCAAGGCCACATTAAGGTGATCTTGCCCACCCGGATCAGTTTTGTGGGGCATTTTGGGCTCTGTGGAGCTGATCCATGGCCCTTCTGCATGCAGAGTTCTGCACTAATGCTTTCCCAGGAAAATGAATTCAGTAGTGCTAAAATCAAGAATCGGAAATCTAAAATCAAGAATCGAAGGTGCTATCCTTTGCTTGATAGTGCCATGTGTTTAGCTCATTTTAAAATAAGAATTAATTACTTACTCAATTGGTTTTGAGTATGTTTTAATGTATTATATGTTTTATGATTTTATATTTATATGTTTTAAATGTCTTTATGTCCTTCTTTCTATGTGATTGTATTTTTTTTGTGTATTGCTGGGCTTGATCCCCATGTGAGCTGCCCCGAGTCCCTTCGAGGAGATGGGGTGGGATATAAGAATAAAGTTGTTGTTGTTGTTGTTGTTGTGGTTATTTAGTTATTATTTACTTTTACACTGTCAGGTTACAGATATGAGGGTTGAATGAAAAGTAATGCCTCCACCTTCCTAACTCCTCAACAGATGGCAGTCCTGGTCTTCGGCAGCTCCTGACTTGTTCAATAGACTCTCCTCTACAGTGAGTTCCATTTGGCGGGAAGCCTTAGCATTGAACGGTTGTGTTGTTAAAGTGCCAAGTATGGAACCCTGCGCAGACGGTCAGTCAATGCGACTTAAGCAACGTGCAGTCACTGAATTCTTGACAGCAGAAGGTGTCACCCCAAAGGAGATTCCTCAGAGAATGCAAGCTGGTTATGGTGATTGTGTGGATGTGGGTCCTGTGCGTCGTTGGGCGAGTAAGTTTAAAGATGTTGAGGTGGGAACATCTGACTTGTGTGACAAACAAAGAGTCGGATGTCCTGTGACAGCAACCACCGAGTTTCACAAGCAAAAGGTGTACAGATTGATTCAGGACGCTCGTCGTATCACTCAGAGAGAAATTTCAAGCGTCATCGGCATTTCACAAGAACGTGTGGGTCACATTATTGCTTTGCTTGGCTATCGGAAGATCTGTGCACGATGGGTCCGGTGAGACACTGGTTGCGGAAACAGAGTGTTGAATTCTTCCACGACGGCTTCAGAAAACTTGTTCATCGTTGGCAGAAATGTATCCAATTGTCTAGTGATGATGTGGAAAAGTGAATAGTGGTCGTTAAAGAGCACATTCTCAGGATTATTTCTGCGTTTGATTTATTAAAATATTCCCATCCAAACCCAAGTAACGAAGGTGGAGGCATTACTTTTCATTCAATCCTCGTACATAGATATAGATATAGATATACAGAAACACAGATACACTGACTTTTTCTTTTGCCCAGGATAGAAAAATGTGTAAAGGTTATTTCATTATAATTGAGACATTTAACATGCTATGTCTTGTGTTGACAGTGTTGAGATATTGAGTGTTTAAATGTATTTAAAATGTTCAATATCTTAAAAAAAAAATTCAATATGTTGTCGAAGGCTTTCATGGCTGGGATCACAGGGTTGTTGTATGTCTTTCGGGCTGTGTGGCCATGTTCCAGAAGTATTTTCTCCTGACGTTTCACCCACATCTATAGCAGGCATCCTCAGAGGGTGTGAGGTATGGAGAAACTCAGCAGGGAAGGTTTATATATATATATCTGTGGAAAGTCCAGGGTGAGAGAAGAACTCTTGTCTGTTGGAGACCAGTTTGAATGTTGCAATTAATCACCTTCATTAGCATTAAATGGCCTACTAAGCTTCACATCCTGGCCTGGGGAAATCCTTTGTTCAGAGTCGTTAGCTGCCCCTGATTGATTCTCTCATATATATATATATCACCTTCCTTGCTTAGTTTCTCCATATACCTCACAACCTCTGAGGATGCCTGCCATAGATATGGGCGAAACATCAGGAGAAAATACTTCTGGAACATGGCCACGCAGCCCGAAAGACATACAACAACCCCAAAATAAAGTTCTGCATCGATGTGTCTCAAGGGGAGGCTAATTGACGAAATACACAGACCCTTGTTCCGAGTCTTTGCAAGCTTCAGCAACAAATGCACTCAGCCTTGCAATCCGTAGCTGGAGTTCTGCTGCACACGCGTCTTCTCTTTGGCATGGAGAAAGTGGAGACTCGGGGAGCAGCCGTGCCACAAACCGAACCCCTGACTCTGTGTCGAGCCAAAGAGCAGCGCTGCTCCTGAGTTATGGCTCCGCTTACGAGAGAAGGGAAATGGAAGTGCAAGATCCAATCATGGGCATCCTTCCCTCGTTCTCATGACGGCCTTTATCTCTGGTCCTGGCCGGAGCGCTGGCCTTGATGGATGCGCCCGCTTGGCTTTAACCTGCGCACTAACTCTTTATGGGCTTCCCCCAAAGCAATCAGGGCCGGCGATTGGAAAGAGAGAGCCGTATTTCTGTCATTCGGCCACCAAAAGAAGAAGCCGGGAAAAGGAGGCGAAAAGTCGTTTCTTCCTATAACATTATGGAACAAATTTTGAAAAATGTTCTGTTCCTGGTTTGAAAGTGTTATTTCCTGTTTGATTGTGCGGTCCTTACTTTGAAAGCAGTTGTTTTTGTTAATGTGGGATTTGTGTATTGATAGTGTTTAAATGCAATTTGTGCCATGCTTGTATTGCAACTGATGGCATCATCCAGAATGTACCATAGTGTGGAAAGAGTTAATTGCCAAAAAGCTGTGATGACCTTGATGTGTGGCTGGAACTAGGGAGTATCCAGACACAAGTGTTTGTGCATAACGATTGCATCAGTTCAGTTGAGTTCTGTCTGCCTAGAGTTCGAGTCAAGTTCTGTTGGAGAACAGAGCAGTCCTGTGTTCGTCTGTCGTCTGCAAGTCTGTTTGTGTTGATTATTGCTGCATACAGTAAAACTTTGTAAATAGTTTTACCAACGTCTCTGAGTGTCTCTTTGTTCTGCGCTCCACTGCTTCCATCCAACTATTGCTGCGCTGCAAATACTCTGATAGTTTTTTGTGTTGTCGAAGGATTTCATGGCCTGAATCACAGCTTTGTTCTGTGTTTTCCAAGCTGTCGGGCCATGTTCCAGAAGCATTCTCTCCTGACATTTCGCCCACATCTATGGCAATCTCTGAGGATGCCTGCCATAGATGTGGGTGAAACGTCAGGAAAGAATGCTTCTGGAATATGGCCATACAGCCCAGAAAACACACAACAACCCAGTTGGTTTTGTGGCTGAAACAAACTATGCAGAATTGGTCGAGGCTCAATGAGATATTCATTGAGAAGCCACAGCAAAATGTGCTGTAAGATGTCCTTGCTGCAAAGTTTTTGCAGTTTAATAAACTTTCCCCATGTCTTTATGCTTGAACCCATTAGGAAATGAAGTTTATAACCCAGGAACAAAAACCATAGTGTTGCAAAGTGTTATTTGTTCTGCAAAGCGGCTTTGGCCGTGCTGGACAATCAGGACTTCCTCCCTCCTCTGCTGCAGCGGTCAATGCCATGCCAGGACTGACCCACTCGTATTTGCCACTCCAGATCATCCCTGAGAAGTGGCCCATGTAGATCTGTCCAGTCTATTAAGGGGCCGGGTTGTGGCGCAGCTGGTTAGTAGCCAGCAGCAATAAATCACCACTGACCAAGAGGTTGTTGGTTCGAAGCCCAGGTTGGGGTTAAGCTCCCAACCGTTAATAGTCCAACATGCTGCCCACCTAAGCAGCTCGAAAAACAGTTGCATCTGTTGAGTAGGAAATTCTAGGTACCGCTTTATGCAGGGAGGCTAATTTAACTTAATCTACGATGCCATTAAAAACTGCTGGCATGTGAAGAACAATGAGGAATTACTACATCAGTGTGCAGAAAGGAATGAGGAAGTACTACCATCAAGGACTTGGCGTCACAGTGGATGATGAAGCAGCCGCTCCCGCTGTGACCAGAATTGAGCATGCCGTCATGAAGCCGGAAGCTGGAAAATGTTAAATTGCCTCTACTGTCTGTCTGTATATGTGGTATGTCTGATAATGGCATCGAATGCTGTTCTGTTCTGTCCTATCATTGAATGTTTGCCATGTATGATGTGTACTGTGATCCACCCTGAGTCCCCTTGCAGCGATAGATAGGGCGGAATATAAATAAAGTATTATTATTATAGGGTTGTTGTATGTTTTCCTGGCTGTATGGCCATGTTCTAGAAGTATTCTCTCCTGACGTTTCGCCACATCTATGGCAGGCATCCTCAGAGGTTGTAAGGTATGCAGAAACTTATATTATTATTATTATTATTATTATTATTATTATTATTATTATTATTATTATTATTACATTGATAGTATGTTCTTGTGGGATCACTACCAAGTGTGTGTTAAGAAAGAAAGACTCACCCTGGTTAATTACAACCCACATGCTGAGTAATTGGAGTAATTAAGGTTTGGGCCACTCTCAAGGGAGTAGAACTGGGGAAGAGTTTGTTGTAAGTCTTTCGGCTTACTGAATGTTTTGATCCTGGGCTTACTCGGCGTAAGCTCCTGACAGCTTCAGAAAACTTGTGCATCGTTGGCAGAAATGTATCCAATTGTCTGGTGATGATGTGGAAAAGTGAATAGTGGTAGTTAAAGGGCACATTCTAACGATTATTTTTGCGTTTAATTTATTAAAATATTCCTATCCAAACCCAAGTAACGAAGGTGGAGGCATTACTTTTCATTCAACCCTCGTAGATGTGTCCTCCAAGTGTGGTTGCTTTCATCCCAATAGCCTTAAAAAGGACCGGAAGGGGAGCCTGGGAAGCCCACTCATTGCCGGAAATGGGCCGGATCTAGACGCATTTTTCGGCTGCGGGCCAAAAACGGCCGGATCTAGTTCTTCAACTACCTGCCCGTTTTTGAGAGGTGCGTGAAAATGGATCCCGAAATTCGGCCAGCAGAAACGGATTGAGGTGCTTTGAATGTGATTTTCCTGCTTCTGGGCAGAATGGGGTTGGACTTGATGACCCTTGAGGTCTCCTCCAACTCCAGGATGCTATGATTCAGCCAAAGTGCACAAGCCTAGTTGCAACCTGAACTTTGCCAGACTAGACTTCTGCTCGGCTTTTTCCGTTCTCTCCGGATCCCGGGCGCCCTCCTCTCCCCTTCCTGTCGCCAGACGGGGCCATCCATCACTTGCCCCCCAGTTTTACTGCCGGCCGGACTGTTTAGAGATTCAGAACCCACAAATCATCTCGATAAATATGATTTTTTCCGGTGGCGTTTCATCAAAATACTTTATGCCTCTGACAATTCCGGCGGAGATTTATGGCAGCGGGTGCTTGGGAAAAGCTGTCAGGCGTCTTATTGAAATTCAGCTTTTCTTGTTTTATTTTGCCCCGCATCCTGACCCCTCCCCGTCCGCTATTACATTGTAAGAAAAGTAAAGTTTTCACTTCTGTTTTGCTCCCAGGAGGGGGGGAAACCCACTGGCCATGGATGCCAGGGCTGTCTTGGGCCCAAAGGGGCCGGAGCTACACTGGCAACTAATGCAGTTTAGAACGGCATGGGATCAGAAGTGCAGGGGCATGCAATAGGTCCCAATGCAGTTGAACTGCACTCAGAGCCGGTCCAAGGTAATTTTCAAGTGTAGACGAACAGAAATTTTGCCCCCCCCCCGCCAAAAAAACCCAATCACTTAAAAATAAAAGTGTTGGATAAGCAAAAATGTTTGATAATAAGGAGGAATTAAGGAAAAGCCTAAATAAACAACGCTCTGAAAATGGGAAATCCAGACAGGAAGCAATCAGGGCCAACTAACACCCCCCAACCAAGGATGCCCCCAGGGAGGAAGCCCCACTTGCCTTGCTTCCTAGACTTCCTACAGAGGAGGAGGCTGAGTTGGATGACCCAGTAGTCTGAATCAGTACAACTATTTCTGACAATGTATGTCATATTTTCTCAAACGGACATTTTCCAGAAGTGCTGGACATTCATTACTGCCATCTCTGCCTTGCACATCGATTAGAAAGTGTAGATTCTATATCTCTGCTAAACTAAATAGTTGCATACAGGTGTTAAAACTTTAATCCTCGGGAAAATCTACTTATAAATGAAGGTACTAGGACTTATTTAACAATTTCCCTCCTTTCTCATAAATAGGGCCAAAAGTGGCTCACCTATGAATTAAAACAAGCTCCATAAATTAAAAAGTAACAGTAGAAAATGAACATTCAATTAAATATGTGTGTATGTATTAAATTAATTCACCCAAGTTAGGTAAGATAAGCAATACTTACTTCACAGGCTTCCCAAAAACCGTATTGTCTTCCTAGGCTCCTTTCTGCCGCAGGAGACAGGAGTTGCCTCGATGGCGCCCCCAACAACATGGCGCCACAGGCAAATGCCTAGTTTGCCTGGGGGTAGAACCGCCTCTGACTGCACTATACAAGTCCACACTGGCTGTATCAAGCAATTCCAAACTGCAGAAGATCCAGCCAAATTCTCCTTTGTGTCCTTCCCTGGTCATGACTTTAAGTTGCTTTCGGGGGGGGGGGGGTTGAACCCCTAGCACACACCCCTCCCCGCTACAAACCTGTCAATATCTACTTGAAATAGTGCCTGGAGGGACTCTTAAGGTTTTGTGTCTCATAGACTTAGCATGGGGATTTGGTTAACCAGTTAAAATTCATGAGTAAACCAGGTTTTTTTATAACCTGAAAAATTTCGGGGGGGGGGGGGGGGGTGGGTTGAACCCCTAAAACCTCCTCCTCGCTACAGGCCTGGCGGGAACTATCGCGGTATCTCCCTTCTAACCTCCGCCGGGAAAATCCTCGCAAGAATCCTTGCAAACCGCCTTCTCCCTGTCTCAGAAGACACCCTCCCAGAATCCCAGAATGGCTTCCACCCCTCCAGAGGAACAGTGGACATGATCTTCACTGCTCGACAGCTCCAAGAAAAATGCAGGGAGGAAAACCAACCTCTGTCCATGGCATTCGTTGACCTTGCAAAGGCATTCGACACCGTGAATCTCAGCGCTCTCTGGACCATCCTCCAAAAAATCGGGTGCCCTGACAAATTTGTGAACATCCTGTGGCTCCTCCATGATGACATGATGGCAACAGTCGTGGACAGCAACGGCTCCCAAAGTGACCCATTTAAGGTGGAATCAGGTGTCAAGCAGGGGTGTGTTATTGCCTCCACCTTATTTTCCGTCTTCATCGCTATGATACTTCACCTGATTCCCGGAGTGGGAATCATCTATCGGACAGATGGCAAGCTATTTAACCTCAGCAGACTGAGAGCCAAAACCAAGGTCACCACAACATCTGTTATAGAACTCCAATATGCTGATGACAACGTAGTCTGTGCGCATTCAGAAGAAGACCTACAAGCCACTCTCAACACCTTCGCAGAAGCATACGAGAAGCTTGGCCTCTCACTGAACATCGAGAAAACCAAAGTGCTCTTCCAACAGGCATCAGCTAATCCCTCTGCAAAGCCAGGAATACAACTTAACGGTGTAAAATTAGAAAACGTTGAACATTTCCGCTCCCTTGGCAGCCACCTCTCCACAAAAGTCAACATTGACACTGAAATGCAACTCCATCTGAGCTCTGCAAGTGCGGCATTTTTCAGAATGAAGCAGAGAGTGTTTGACGACCGGGACATCCGTAGAGAGACCAAGGTGCTTGATTACAAAGCCATTCCCCTCCCAACCCTGCTCTACGCCTGCAAAACATGGACCGTCTACAGACATCACACTCAACTCTTGGAATGATTCCATCAGCGTTGCCTCCAAAAATTCTGCAAATCTCTTGGGAAGACACACGGACACCGGACACATGTCAGCATGATGGAAGAAGCAAAGACCACCAGCACTGAAGTGATGCTCCTACACCATCAACTCCGCTGGATCGAAGGCCATGTTGTTCGAATGCCCTAAGATCACCGTCTCCCAAAGCAGTTTCTTTACTCCCATCTCAAGAACGGGAATGTAATGTTGGTGGGAAGGAAAAGAGATTGAAAGATGGGCTTAAAGCCAACCTCAAAAATTGTGGCATAGACACTGAGAACTGGGAAGCCCTGGCCCTTAAGCGCTCCAGTTGGAGGTCAGCTGTGACCAGCAGTGCTGTGGAATTCAAAGAGGCACGAATGAAGGGCGGAAGAGAGAAACATGCCAAGAGGAAGAAGGCACAGCAAGCCAACCCTGACCGCTTTCCATCTGTAAACAGATGCCCTCCCTGTAGAAGAACATGCGGATAAGGAATAGGTCTCCACAGCCACCTATGCATCCACTGTCAAGACACTACACTTGGGGGACCATCATCCTTGAGCTACGAGGGATCGCCAAAGTAAATAAGTAAAAGTAATGTGATCAGTGTAAAACCCAATGTAAACAAACTGCATTATATGAGTCTACATTGTCATATAATGCAGCTTGGAATTGCATTATGTGGTCATATAATGCAGTTTCAAACCACATTATATGGCAGTATAGATGGGCCCCCAGTTATTCCCAGTGGTTGGTCTTTCTGATATCATACCCTCCGGTTGTCTCTATTTCTGCTGGAGCAATCCTTATTAATCCGCCTTTCTAGCTGCTGTTGAAATGTCACGGTTTCTCCCATCAATCCCAGATCTCTGGATGTGGAAGGACTCCAACTCCCATCATTCTCTGTCATTTCCACCCAAAACCCACCAGTATTATAAGTTACACCATAATGGATCTGTGTACCAAGTTTGGTGCAGATCCCTCCAGCCACGTAGGTGCCTTTGTAGATCAAACAAACATACATATAAGTAACATACATACATATACTATGACTGATAGATGATAGATAGATGTGGATTTGTTGGGGGATTTTGAGAATTGCTGAAGGGTGGAATAATTGTATTTCTTTAGGTGCAAATAAGTTTTTGTTTTTATTTTCAAAAAAGGGGGGAAATTAACTCAAATATTCATTTTGCCCTTTTCTGTGAGTGTCCTGCACCCCTAACCTCGTGAAATATGAAGAGATGACTGTATATTGTCTTATTCCATACGAATCAATAACCAACCTGCTAGGTTACAAATACATAATTACAGGATGAAATACCTGTCCTGGTTTGCCTACATTTTATAATAATACTTTCTTTCTATTCTGCTCTCTCTCCTCATGGGGACTCAAGGCGGTTCACAACAGACAGCGGCAAACATTTAATGCCAGGAAATGGAATCAAAAACCAAAACAACCAAAGCAACCATAAAGCAAAAAACATATTAACATCCACATCAATAATAATATTAACAATACTGTAGTAGTAGTAGTAGTAGTAGTAGTAGTAATATAATAAGATCAAATGCAAGTAACCTGAAAAATATGAAAGAGAAGAAACTGAAGAATGACAAAATCAAGCAATACCTGATCCGAAAGTACTGGCTGAACACCAGAAAAATTGAAGAAGCTTTGGAAATTGTGAAAGAACAAATTACAGCAACAACCAGAAAAATTGAAAGATATGAAGCCAGAATCATCCAGTACAGACAAAATCAACTGTTTCAATCAGACCAAAGACGGTTCTACCAGAGCCTGAACCAAACAACAGACACAGTAACCATAAAGCCAGAGAAAACTGCAACAACGAAGTTCTGGAAAGAGCTTTGGGAAAATAATAAGAACTACAACAAAAATGCTGGGTGGATAAAGGAGTTTGAAGGAAAATTCTCACAGAACAAAATGGAACAGATGGAAATAACAACTGAAATGATTAGCAGACGAGTGCAAAAAGTCAAGAACTGGACATCGCCTGGTAGTGATCAACTTCATGGATTTTGGCTCAAACATCGGATTAGTTTACATGGAAAAATGGCCCAACAATTCAATGAGATGCTGCAGAAAGGAAGTATCAGTGAATGGCTAACAACTGGAAGAACTTACCTGATACAAAAGGATCCAGCAAAAGGAGCAGCACCAGGACGCTTGATGCTCAGGCATCGGCGGTGGCCGGGAGGGCTTTTGCACAGTTAAAACTGCGCAACTACAACTGCACCACGAGAAGTCTGACTTGGCCACGGTGGTCCATGCTTTAGTTACTGGATTATTGCAAGGCACTCTACGTGGGGCTGTCCTTGAAGAAGGTTCGGAAACTACAGCTGGTGCAAAGATTTTATTATTTATTTATTATTTACAGTATTTATATTCCGCCCTTCTCACCCCGAAGGGGACTCAGGGCGGATTACAATGAACACATATATGGCAAACATTCAATGCCAATAGACAAACAACATTCAGTTTTAGACAGACACAGAGGCATTTTTTTTTCTAACATCTTCCAGCATCACGATTTCCGGCCACAGGGGGAGCTGTTGCTTCACCGTCCATTGGTGGCTGTTCTTCCTCTTCTTTTCCTCATGAGCAGTTTTATGGTGTTGTAGATTAGTTAAATTAGCCTCCCGCATAAAGCGTACCTAAATTTCCCTAATTGACAGATTCAACTGTCTTTCGGGGCTGCTAGTCAACAGCAAGCCGGGGCTATTTTTTTTTTTTTTTATGGTCGGAGGCTTAACCCGACTCGGGCTTCGAACTCATGACCTCTCGGTCAGTAGTGATTTATAGCAGCTGGTTACTAGCTAGCTGCGCCACAGCCCGGCCCCAAAGATCAGCGGCCAGATTAATAACTGGAGCAGGCTACAGAGAGCGGTCAACCCTCCTGTTTAAGCAGCTCCACTGGCTACCGATAAGTTTCCGGGTCCAGTTCAAGGTGCAGGTTATCGCCTACAAAGCCCTAAATGGTTTGGGACCTGCTTATCTTCATGACCTATGAAACCGCACAGGTCTTGAGATCTTCCGGGGGGGAGGCGCTCCTCTCGCTCCCACCTCTGTCTCAAGCACGGTTGGTGGGGACGGGAGAGAGAGAGAGAGAGAGAGAGAGGGGGGTCCTTCTCGGTAGTGGCCCCCTGTGTGATGTCTCATGGGCCTTGTAGTCCCGTTCCTAGTACTATTGTGACAGACGAGGAGGAAAACATGGGTTTTCCACCGTTTCAGCTTGAATCGGAGCCTCTGCACCTGGAGGATGTTTGTCCTCAGGAAGTTAACCAAACAAGCCTTGGGCAGAATTCTCCCCCGTTTTCCCGAAAGGACAATTATAATAGAGATAGAGGAATCAGGGAGGCTAATCGCCGGAGTCTCAGAATTGCTGCCAAACAACTAGCTGATTAAGTCTGCTTCCCTTGGGAAATTCTAAGGAGTCATGCATCTGGACAGAGTTGAGTTTCGCTCCTTGTTCTCCAGGGAAAGTGTTCTGTTGGCGGGAAAACAAAACCCTATATAGGGGTTTTGCTGCAAGGGGAACCTTGCGGAGTCAATTGTTCAGCTTGAGGAGAGAGATCGTGTGTGGCCTTCGTAACCCCAGTTCCTTGTTTCCCGGATCAAGTTTCCAGCCTTGCCTTGTTTCACGGACTTCCTTGGACTTTATTCATGCTTCGTGTTTGCCTCGTTCAAGTCTTTGATCTAGCCAAGAATCAAGTTTATTTTCCAGCCTTGTTGTCAAGCTACCTTGGACTTTAAAGACTCTGTCATTTCCCCACACTTTGCTTGGCACTTCCCAAGTGTCTAGGACTGTGTGATGTATTTTTGGATGATGTGCGCAGATCCCAGTAGGGTGGCCTTTTGCAGTTGGCAGATCGTGATTTTGTCAATGTCTATTGTTTCCAAATGCCGGCTGAGATTTCTTGGCACGGCACCCAGTGTGCCCATCACCACCAGGACCACCTGCACTGGTTTCTGCCAGAGTCTTTGCAGTTCAATCTTGAGGTCCTGAGAGCGGCTGAGTTTTTCCTGTTGTTTTTCGTCAATGCGACTGTCACCTGGGATGGCAACATCAATGATCCAAACCTTTTTCTTTTCCACAACTGTGATGTCTGGTGTGTTGTGTTCCAGAACTTTGTCAGTCTGGATTCGGAAGTCCCACAGTATCTTTGCGTGCTCATTCTCCAATACTTTTGCAGGTTTGTGATCCCACCAGTTCTTAGCTGCTGGCAGGTGGGACTTGAGGCGTAAGTTCCAGTGAATCATTTGAGCCACATAGTTGTGCCTCTGTTTGTAGTCTGTCTGTGCGAATTTTCTTACAGCAGCTGAGAATATGATGATGATGATTATTATTATTTCCATATCCCGCTTCCATTATATCCATGCTAGATATTCTATGTGTCCTCCTCTCTGTACGCTTGAGAGCATTAAAAAGTCTTTAGTTGTTTAACCTTGCTTTTCATGTTCTGGTGGTTTATTGTTTTAAGTTGACTTTATGGGATCCTTTGGGTGCAGAGGCATTGGGGTCCCCGCCTGGGCCGAGGGGCTCCTTGTTCTCTTCGAGGCCTCATGCCAGCGGTCTTTCCAAAGCAATTCCCGGCTGGAGCTGGGCTGTCATTCAGGGGCCTGTTCGAAAGCCGAAAGCCGTTAGCTCTGCCCATCAAATGTTTTCCTCGTGTTCAGGAAGAGAAATGTAATCCTGGGCCATTTCTTTGAAAAATTACGGGGCCTGGCGTTTTACACCTGTAATTATGATAAAAGCTCTTGGCGGAAGGCTGCCAAGGTGGCTGTGAAATAAATCATGTTCTCCCCGCCTTTCTCTCTCTCTTTCTCTCTCTTTCTCGGAGGAATTTGGAAAGCAGCCCTCGGCTGTAAATTAAAGGGGGGGGGATAGAGAGAAGAGAGAAAGGAGGGCTGCTCCGGAGTCGCAGAGACATTGGTTGCAAGGCCTCCGGAGCATCTCTGGTCCAAAGGCTGGACCTCTGGGTCGGAGATGCGTCTGGAGCATCGCTTCTCAAACTTCTTCTTGAAGCAAAGGTTTCCCGTGGAAATGTTTATATATTATCTTATATATTATATGGAGCCGCGGTGGTGAAGTGCGTTAAAGCACTGAGCTGCTGAACTTGCAGACCGAAAGGTCCAAGGTTCAAATCCCGGGAACGGAGTGAGCACCCGCTGTTGCTCCAGCTTCTGCCAACCTAGCAGTTCGAAAACATGCCAATGTGAGTAGATCAATAGGTACTGCCCCGGCGGGAAGGTAATGGCTCCATGCAGTCATGCCAATGGCCACATGACCTTGGAGGTGTCTACGGACAACACCGGCTCTTCGGCTTAGAAATGGAGATGAGCACCAACCCCCAGAGTCAGACATGACTGGACTTAACGTCAGGGAAAACCTTTACCTTTACCTTTTTATATATTACTAGCTGTGCCCGGCCACGCGTTGCTGTGGCGAAGTATGGTGGTATGGGAAATAAAGTATTGAGGAATTGGTGGTAGTTGAGGTAAAGGGTAAAGGTTTTCTCTTGACATTAAGTCCATTATAAATGGGTTATATAGCTGTGTGGAAGGGCCTTGAGTCTACACTGCCATATAATCCAGTTAAAATCAGATAATCTGTATATTATAGGCAGTGTGGATAGAAAGTGTGGATAGAAATATGTATATTTAGATGTATAATTATGCTGTTTTTTAATTTATATTTTAATTTTTATTATAATTTTTAATCTTGGATGACTTTTAATTTGATGTAAACTGTGTTTGTGATGTATATTGTAAGCCGCCCTGAGTCCCCGGATGGGTGAGAAGGGCGGGGTAGAAATGTTGTAATAAATAAATAAATAAATAAATAAATAAATAGAAAGGCTTGGGAGCTATCTAGTCTACTCTAGACTGGTTTCTAAGGAAAAATAAGAAAGGAAAAATAACAAACATCTAAATAGTTACATCTTGCCAGGAGAGATGGCAGGACGTGTTGTTAGCTTGAAGAACAAAGGGAGAAGAGACTGAACCAAAATGGTTCCAACCTCATGGTCCAGTTTATTGGGACCATAAAAGACATTCTGACCAATGAGAAGTTAGTGTCCCTAGAGATTCACATTTCTACTAACTTCAAAGTAAGGGATGTGACGTAAACAGGATAGAGGGAAACACAGTAAAGCCTGTCTAGGCATGCTTTGGAAACGGGGAAAGGATTCCCTCAATCTAACTCTATCATCTATCTGTCTACATCTAGACTTGAGTAGTCCAGGGTGATTCCCAACAATTTTGAGGAACAGTCCAGCTTGTTTTCCGTGGCTCTGGGGACGAAACGGAACAATGGGTTCGAATTGCAGGATTCTACCTAAACATTAGTATAACGAAGTGTGATTTTTAAGTTACAGATGCCATGTTTAACTGTGTTTTAAAAAGGGTTAATATTTCAGTTACTCAGCATTCAGAGGCTGGTTGCCATGGAGAAGGGGGCGGAACCAACTGGGTTAGCTGAAGAGAGCAGAATTTGGAGGGAAACTCAGTCAGTGTCTGTGGTCAGCGAACCACAGGAAAGTCTGATTCTCAGTTGGAGGATCAGGGTGGCTCAACTGTGGGATTTGAGTCAATTCTAAAATAAGTTTGGTGAGTTATTTTAGGTAGTCTGTGCCCTGATAAGGTACAGGGAAGTCTGATTCTCAGTTGAGAGAATCAGGGAGGCTCAAGAGCAGGGGTCCTCAAACTTTTTAAGCCGAGGGCCGGTCCACAATCCTTCTGACTGTTGAGGGGCCGGATTATCATTTGGAAAAAAAATACAAACAAATTCCGATGCACACTGCACATGTCTTATTTGTAGTGCAAAAACAAAAACAACAACAACAACAACAGCAACAACAATGAAAGAACAATACAATCTTTAAAAATAAAAATAATTTTAACCAACATACATTTATCAGGATTTCAATGGGAAGTGTGCTCCTGCTTCTGGCCAATGAGATAGTCAAGTTAATTAGGGTTGTTGTTATTGTTGTTGTTGTTGTTGTGTGCCTTCAAGTCATTTCAGACTTTGGGCGAGCCTAAGTCTAAAATGTATTTATTTATTTATTTATTTACTGCATTTATTTACTACATTTGTATCATACCCTTCTCACCCCAAAGGGGACTCAGAGTGGCTTACAAATTATATGTACATACAATATATTATATTATTAGCATAGCACAATATTAGCATTATATATTACTACATTGAACTATACCACTATACTGTAATATTTTTAGTAATATTATATGTAATATAGAATATATAATTAATATTATTATATGGTATTATTATTAGTGTTGTATTGTATTACATTATAATATTATTATCAATATTATATGTATATACAATATATTATATTATAAAACTGAGGGCGGGGGCCGGATAAATGACCTCGGAGGGCCGCATCCGGCCCCCGGGCCTTAGTTTGGGGACCCCTGCTCAAGAGCTTATTTGAGTCAGTTTAAAATACGTTTGGTGGCTTATTTTAAGGTAGTCTGTTTCCAGATAAGGAACAGATAGTCTGTGTTTGTAATTCACAGGGTGAAAGCAGTATAGAAAGAAGTGGAGAAAGAAGTGACATTTTAGGAAGTTTGAAAAACCTCATTCTGTTATTGCAATTATTAAGGAAAGTGCCTCTAAGTGAGAATTGTAACTATTAAGCGTGTGCCTGTTATTGTTCTTTTCCTTCAAACATCTCAGTCTCTGTCATATATACACACATTAAGAATAAACAACAAGAAGAAAGAAAAACAAAATTTAAAAAGTCTCCTCTCTAAGTAGCCAGTGGCTAAATCTTCCAATAGTGGTGGCAAGAGTTGATAATCCCCTTAACATCTGGTGGCAGCGTTTAAACAACCTCCATCTCCACATCTCCACAATTGGTGGCAGAGGTGGGATTAGAAAAGGATTCCCCCCTGCCTGACATCTTTACAAATTGGTGGCAGAGGTGGGATAAAAAGATTCCCCCCTGCCTGGAAGAACCTCAGCCGGTCATAGCTCTTTACAATTAGGAAGAACTTACTGACCAAATAAGCAATTAGAGACAGGTATGGGCACACTTTGGCCCCCCCCTCCAGGTGTTTTGGACTATTGCAATTCGTAACAGTCTACAGGTGGTAGGAATTGTGGGCGTTGAAGTCCAAAACATCTGGAAGGAAGGCCAAAGTGTGCGCATGCCTGAATTAGAAAGTGGAAAAATGCTGCCTGGGAGTCCAATGGAGTCACCTTTAAAAACGGAGGCTGGATGGTTGCCTGTTGGGAGGGTTTGGATGTTTGCCTCCCTTGATGGCAGGACAGGGCTGGACTGAGTGGCCTTTGGTGACCCCTTCCGACTCCGGATCCTATGCGACGGGCACGTCTTTTCCTTCCCTGATGTTCCTGGCTCTGCAGCCCCCTCCTCCCTCTCCGCCGGGTGACCGCAAGGAGCACGGGGTTATCCCAACATGTTATAGTACACTCTGGGGTGTCTTATTACTTGAAATATGCGGCACAAATAGGCTGGGGAAGCTTGTCTTGGCCCAGCTGCTTTCTATAAAAAGGCTCTCTGCTCGGCCTCCCGGGTTCTCTCCCGTTCAAGGAGGATCTATTGCCTTCCGTTCGGTCCAGAACTCCTCCGGCCGACACGTTCCTCTCTCTCTTCGGGTTGCCTTGGCCGCTCCCTCCGCGCAGAGAGCCCACGTTCCCAGCCTGGGTGGCCCACGCGGCCGTGGCCGTGGCCCAAACAGAGAAGCGGCAAAGGTCAGGCCGTGCCACGGTCACCCGCTTGCCCTGGCTTGCAGGCCCTTCTTCTTCCCAAAGATAAGGGATGGGATGTGTGCCAAGCAGCCAGGCGGGCATATCAGGCTGTACAGTAGAGTCTCACTTATCCAACACTTGCTTATCCAACGTTCTGGATTATCCAACGCATTTTTGTAGTCAATGTTTTCAATACATCGTGATATTTTGGTGCTAAATTCATAAATACAGTAATTACTACATACCCTGTTTCCCCTAAAATAAGACATCCTCAGAAAATAAGACCTAGTAGAGGTTTTGCTGGATTGCTAAATATAAGGCCTCCCCCAAAAGTAAGACCTAGCAAAGTTTTTTGTTTGGAAGCCTGCCCGCCGAACAGAACACCAGAGCATGCAGGATCAGTAAATGTACGTATCATAGAGTTGTACATGAAAATAATGGTAGTAACAAGAAATTCTTGATAGGATTCACAGTTTGTCTGGTTTGTGATGACAACTACTGTACAGTATATAAAAAATGTTCATTTTTTTGTTTGACAATAAATGTGAATTCTTCTTCATGGAAAACTAAGACATCCCCTGAAAATAAGACCTAGAGCATCTTTGGGAGCAAAAATTAATATAAGACACTGTCTTATTTTCGGGGAAACATGGTAGCATTACTGCGTATTGAACTACTTTTTCTGTCAAATTTGTTGTTAAACGTAACCTAATTTGATGTGTAATAGGCTTTTCCTTACTCCCTCCTTATTATCCAACATATTCGCTTATCCAACTTTCTGCCAGCCCGTTTATGTTGGATAAGTGAGACTCTACTGTAGTTGCTGGGTAGAAACTGGACAGGTAGTGAAGGGACACAAGGGACCTGATTTAATTTGATTCAATCTGATTTATGAATAGCAATGGTGTTCAGAATAGTTTGATTAAATAAATTGTCTTCTTAATAGTTAGAAGATGTCCGTAAGAAATATTTGCCACAAACACCACCAAATGGCCAGCAACCAAACAAGCCCATGGCCTTCCTGGGGATGCAAAGGAAATCCATTGGCCAGGAACTCACACATGCAGGCAGGGCAATAAAACCTTAGGAACAGTCAGAGATGTGAGAATCAGAGATGGTGTTTTGGGGACTCAGGGCGGATCACATTACACATATAAGGCAAACATTCAATGCCTTAACATAGAACAGAGACAGAGACAAACACAGGCTCCGAGCTGGCCTCGAACTCATGACCTCTTGGTCAGAGTGATTTGTTGCAGCTGGCTGCAGCTGACTGCTACCAGCTTGCGCCATAGATGGACATTTGTTGTTTGTTGTTTTGATAAATGTCAGGATGAGACAAGATGAAAGAAGGAGGGGCGTGAGAACAAGGATGTTTGTGAAATGAATTGCACCTGGAAGAATATTATAAATATCCCATGTGAAACCTCAGTCAGTGTGCCACTCCTTTTCATGATGGTCACCCGCAGAAATATTTGTTGTGGTAATCTCTGAGCGGTTAGACTCAATTTAACCCTCTCTGGGGGAGATTCCACCAAAAACACCAGAGTAGCAAAAGCAAAGCTTTCAAATGCAACAGTTACTTACACTGGCGAGCAAGAGAAGCCTTTAGGATTGCAATGGACTGCAGAGTCTCAATAAAAGTTCAAAAGTATTTATTTAGGTAAAAAGAACTCCATTGTAGATAGAAAGGCTTGGGAGCTGTCTAGATTACTCTAGACTGGTTTCTAAGGAAAAATAAGAAAGGAAAAATAACAAACATCTACATAGTTACATCTTGCCAGGAGAGATTGCACGATGCTGCTTGTTAGTTTGAAGAACAAAAGGAGAAGAGAGAACCAAAAATGGTTCCAACCTCATGGTCCAGTTTATTTGGGGCCATAAAAGACATTCTCACCAATGGGAAGTTAGTGTCCCTAAAGATTCACATTTCTACTAACTTCAAAGTAAGGGATGTGACGTAAACAGGATAGAGGGAAACACAGTAAAGCCTGTCTAGGCATGCTTTGGAAACAGGGAAAGGATTCCCTCAATCTAACTCTATCATCTATCTGACTACATTTAGACTTGAGTAGTCCAGGGTGATTTCCCAACAATATTTGCAAATAAATCTGTGTATTTCTATCTCCTCTGCCTCCTGGTTCCTTCATTGGAAAACCAGCACTAGGGGGTTCTGCAAGATTTGCCTTCTTTAAAAAGGGGTATCACATCTGAGCCTCAGCAGTAGCAACAAGGCAGGTGGATGGACACAGGCAAGTCAACAATTACGTCTTGGTCAGACCTTCTCACCTGAAATAATGACCCTGTGTCGAGTTCTGAGCAAGGCAATTCAAGGAGGAGATGGAGAAGAGGGAAGGTGCCCCAAGAAGGGTGGCCAGAAAGGCCCGAGGTTGAGGGTGTCCATGCTCCTCACGCTCTTTGATTGTTTAGTGTGTTCGGAGACAGAGGCATCTCTTCTGCAGGCCAGGTGGGTTGGGGCAAGGTGGGAGCTGGAGGGAGCATTGCAACCACAGCACAACTATGGTCTGGCGTTCACTCCGACAGTTCTACCCTATGGAATAATTAGAATCCTAGGGTTGGAAGAGACCTGGTGGGCCATCCAATCCAACCCCTTTTTGCCAAGGAGCATGACAATCGCATTCAAAGCACCCCCAACAAATAGCCATCCAGCTTCTATTTAAAGACCTCCAAAGAAGGAGCCAATCATGGGACTCTGAGGCAGAGAGTTCCACTGCTGAACAGATCTCTCTCTCTCTCACACACACACACAGAGTCAGGAAGTTCTTCCTCAAGTTCAGGTGGAATCTCCTTTCTTTCCAGTAGACAGATGTCCATCCAGCTTTTATTTAAAGACCTCCAAAGAAGGAGCCAATCATGGGACTCTGAGGCGGAGAGTTCCACTGCTGAACAGATCTCTCTCACACACACACACACAGAGTCAGGAAGTTCTTCCTCAAGTTCAGGTGGAATCTCCTTTCTTTCCAGTAGACAGATGTCCATCCAGCTTTTATTTAAAGACCTCCAAAGAAGGAGCCAATCATGGGACTCTGAGGCAGAGAGTTCCACTGCTGAACAGATCTCTCTCACACACAGTCAGGAAGTTCTTCCTAATGTTCAGGTGGAATCTCCTTTTCTGTAGTTTGAACCCATGACTCCATTGAGTTCCAGTCTCCAGGGCAGCAGAAAGGAAGCCTTGATCCCTCTTCCTTATGACATCCTTTCACATGTTGATCCATGGCTCTCATGTCTCCTCTCAACCTTCTCTTCTGCAGGATTAACAGACTCATATATTTAAGACGCTCCTCAGAGGGATTATTCATGTTCTCCAGACCTCTGATCCCTTTAGCCACCCTCTTCCTCTGGACCCCTTCCAGCTTAGAGTCAGTATCTCTCTTGAACGGTGGTGCCCAGAATTTAACACAATGATATTATTCAAGGTGAAGAGGTCTGACCAAAGGAGAAGAGACAGGCACCAGGACTTCCCTTGATCTGGACACTGGACTCCTTTGGGTGCAGCCCAGAATCCCATTGGCTTTTTGAGCTGCTGCATCACACTCTTGGCTCAGGTTCAGATAGTTCTCCATGAAGAGACCAAGATCATATTAGATTTCTCTCCAGGAAGACTCCAAGATCATATCAAGTTTGCAGATGGGACCAAATAAGGAGGGAGACTCCAAGACTGTTGTCGAGCCAGGCATCACGCATTCTTTATCTATTATGCCTATGAGTGGTATCTTACATTTCCCCTTGTTGCAATTCTTTCTAAGATGAAGAGGAACCATTGGGGAGAAGCATGCTTCGGGTTTGGTCACTTAACCAGTTCCAGATCCACCTGCGGCTCCTCCATGATGACATGATGGCAACAGTCTTGGACAGCAGCGGCTCCCAAAGTGACCCATTTAAGGTGGAATCAGGTGTCAAGCAGGGGTGTGTTATTGCCCCCACCTTATTTTCCATCTTCATCGCTATGATACTTCACCTTGTTGATGGGAAGCTTCCCACCAGAGTGGAAATCATCTATCAGACAGATGGCAAGCTATTTAAGCTCAGCAGACTGAAAGCCAAAACCAAGGTCACCACAACATGTGTTATAGAACTCCAATATGCCGATGACAACGTAGTCTGTGTGCATTCAGAAGAAGGCCTACAAGCCACTCTCAACACCTTCGCAGAAGCATACGAGAAGCTCGGCCTCTCACTGAACATCGAGAAAACCAAAGTGCTCTTCCAACAGGCACCAGCTAATCCCTCTGCAATGCCAGGAATACAGCTTAATGGTGTAACACTAGAAAACGTTGACCATTTCCGCTCCCTTGGCAGCCATCTCTCCACAAAAGTCAACATCGACACTGAAATGCAACTCCATCTGAGCTCTGCGAGTGCAGCATTCTTCCGAATGAAGCAGAGAGTGGGCAGGAAAAGAGATTTAAGGACGGGCTCAAAGCCAACCTTAAAAACTGTGACATAGACACTGAGAACTGGGAAGCCCTGGCCCTTGAGCGCTCCAGTTGGAGGTCAGCTGTGACCAGTAGTGCTGCGGAGTTTGAAGAGGCACAAATGGAGGGCTTAAGGGAGAAACGTGCCAAGAAGAAGGAGCATCAAGCCAACCCAGACCGGGACCGCCTTCCACCTGGAAACCGATGCCCTCATTAGGGAAGGGAGAACATGCGGGTCAAGGATAAGTCTCTTCAGCCACCTACGGATCCATCCCCAAGACACCAGCCGAGATGCCTCCTCGGGTTGTAGATGAGAGAGTCCTTTGTTCCAACCAAAATGCCGTCATCCCTTGAACATGCGCACCTAAAGATTTTGGAAAAGGCCGGACCCCTCTGGTGGTTTGGGGACGAGTTCCAAATGGGGAAAACATTGAGTATCTCTGGTTCCCTTCTGCTTGCGGTCTGAAGATAAATGGGAGTTTATTTTGGGATGGCCCGTGAGCCATCTGGGAGCGTGCCTTGTGTGCGGCGCATGCCGAGTACCGCTCTGCGGGAGGGTTGCGCAAACAGAAGTCGGTGCGCCGAACTCTCCCCGTGGCCCTTAAAATAGCCTGGAGAATGCCCAGATCCCGGGGCTGGAACGCCAACAAAGGGAAGAGGCCAGCCCCCCAATTGTAAAATAGGATATCGCCATTAGCCACATGTGGGGAGCGCCAGATGCTCTCGCGCCAGAGACATGCTGATGAGGCGCAAGGAAACAGCTTCTCTCCTTTCAGGAATCATCGCTGGGGTTGTTAAGAGGCTTGTAAAGCTCGCCTGGGTGCAAGGCCTTCTTCCTCTTTTGAAGTCCTCCTTGCGAAGGTCAACCAGATCTCTCTCCCTCGTATATACAAGTTTCCAAAAGTAGACCAGAGCCGGGCGCATGGCGTTGCCTTCAAACAGCGCAGGAGGATAGGAATGATGTGCCGTCGAGAAGGGAACAAAGGCAAAGCCTCGTTAAAACGTACATGAACCACCCAGATCTATTTTCCAGAACCGGCTCTCAAAGGCTGTGGTTACCTTTGACATGTTCTTGCTCTGACATAAATTTCGCTGAGATGACAACTGGTGGAAACAGAAACAAGGCAAAGGGGCCAATGCAATTCTAGGAGCATAGTGTCCACAGGGAGAGAAATAAGCAGAGCATAAGCTGAACATGAGCCAACAGTGTGATGCGCAGCTAAAATTGCCAATGAAATGCGAGCTGCAGCCATAGGCAACGGCGTCTAGTGTCGAGATGAAGGGAAGTCCTACCACCTTATCCCATTGAGAAATGTTTGATGTTGTAGGACACTTCAGCCTCTTTCCAAGCATGGAGAGGCATGGAGCTCATCACATGAGTTAAAGTCCTGAGTCCCTTCAGGGCGGGATATAAATGTTGGAAATAAAATAAATAAATAAATAAACTACTTCCGGCTGTCATGCATAGCTGGGAGTATCCTGAAATGAGGGAACTCTACAATTGACCTCATCACATTGAGATATTTCATCCTGGTAGGACACTTCAGCCTCTTTCCAAGCATGGAGAGTGTAGTGTCTCAGAGACATCCGAGTCGTGACCCCGTCGCCATTATGGATCAGACCGAAGAAGAGATGGGGTTTGTGCCATTTCCGCACGATTCTGCTTCCTTCCAGATGTCCCCTGTTGACAGTTCTAGCCCACAGTTAATTAAAAAGGGCCTTGACTCACAGCCCGGTTCTCCAGAGAACGCTATGTTTGACCGCAAATTGTTTTGGGAAACATTTCACGCAGATAAACAGAATTTGAGGAGAAGCGCTAGATTAGCGGAGAGAGCAAGCATTAATTAAGCCGGTTCCCTTGAGAGTTTCCCGGGAGGATTGCAGCTGGCAAGTTGTTGACTTAGTCCACTTTCCCTTGGGAAAGAGTGTTCAGACACCTGGCTGGAAAGGAGAGCGAAGTCCCATAAAAGTTCTGGGCGCCAACTGTCCCTTGCGGTGTTCAACATGTCAGTTGAGGAATTCACATCGACTCTAGTTCTGCAGCGCGCTACTCTCGAGTAGACTGGCGTTGCATCTCGTCTCCCTGTCAAGTCTGGACAGTGATTCAGCTTTACCACGACTAACTTTGCCTTGCCTTGCATCCTAGCCTCGGATTTGAGCCCTGGAACTCTTTGACAGATCTTGCCTTAATGCCCACTCAAACAGCCTAAAGGTTTGAGTGTGTTTCGGTTATTGGATTTAAAACTTTGAACTCTAATACAGGACATCTCCTTTCATATTACTGGACTATATTTGACCTTTCCTGAAAGGTCTACTGCTGGACTATATACTCTGCTTATTTTTAGTTGACTCTTTTATCTCCTTTAAAGATATTAGATTGTTTATTGGCCTTCGTGTCTGATTCCCAGTGCTCACGCTGCCCTGAGGTGTCACAGAGAGACACTGAGCTCATCACATGAGTAAAACTTCTTCTGGCTGTCATGCATAGCCCTCCATGGTTGGAACAAGGTAGAAGTGTCCTGAAAGGAGGGAACTCCAGCAATCGACCTCATCACATTGAGACATGTCCTCCTCGAAGGACACTTCTGCCTCTTTCCAACCATGGAGAAGCACGGAGCCCATCACATGTTCCGGGGTTGAAAAGAGGCAGAAGTCCTGAAAGGAGGGAACTCTGAACACAGGCCAGCAATCCCTATGGGGTCTGGATGAAGAACCATAGAATCCCATGGAAAGCAATGGTTTTAAGCTGAATCACTGTCTCTTGCATCTCTGGGGTCTGGATGAAGAACCATAGGATCCCATGGAAAGCAATGGTTTTAACCTGAATCACTGTCTCTTGCATCTCTGGAGTCTGGATGAAGAACCATGGGATCCCATGGAAAGCAATGGTTTTAACCTGAATCACTGTCTCTTGCATCTCTGGAGTCTGGGTGAAGAACCATGGGATCCCATGGAAAGCAATGGTTTTAACCTGAATCACTGTCTCTTGCATCTCTGGAGTCTGGATGAAGAACCATAGGATCCCATGGAAAGCAATGGTTTTAAGCTGAATCACTGTCTCTTGCATCTCTGGAGTCTGGATGAAGAACCATAGGATCCCATGGAAAGCAATGGTTTTAACCTGAATCACTGTCTCTTGCATCTCTGGAGTCTGGATGAAGAACCATGGGATCCCATGGAAAGCAATGGTTTTAACCTGAATCACTGTCTCTTGCATCTATGGGGTCTGGTTGAAGAACCATAGGATCCCATGGAAAGCAATGGTTTTAAGCTGAATCACTGACTCTTGCATCTCTGGGGTCTGGATGAAGAACCATAGGATCCCATGGAAAGCAATGGTTTTAAGCTGAATCACTGTCTCTTGTATCTCTGGAGTCTGGATGAAGAACCATGGGATCCCATGGAAAGCAATGGTTTTAACCTGAATCACTGTCTCTTGCATCTATGGGGTCTGGATGAAGAACCATAGGATCCCATGGAAAGCAATGGTTTTAACCTGAATCACTGACTCTTGCATCTCTGGGGTCTGGATGAAGAACCATGGGATCCCATGGAAAGCAATGGTTTTAACCTGAATCACTCTCTTGCATCTCTGGTGTCTGGATGAAGAACCATAGGATCCCATGGAAAGCAATGATTTTAAGCTGAATCACTGACTCTTGCATCTCTGGGGTCTGGATGAAGAACCATGGGATCCCATGGAAAGCAATGGTTTTAAGCTGAATCACTGTCTCTTGCATCTCTGGGGTCTGGATGAAGAACCATAGGATCCCATGGAAAGCAATGGTTTTAAGCTGAATCACTGTCTCTTGCATCTCTGGGGTCTGGATGAAGAACCATAGGATCCCATGGAAAGCAATGGTTTTAAGCTGAATCACTGTCTCTTGTATCTCTGGAGTCTGGATGAAGAACCATGGGATCCCATGGAAAGCAATGGTTTTAACCTGAATCACTGTCTCTTGCATCTCTGGAGTCTGGATGAAGAACCATAGGATCCCATGGAAAGCAATGGTTTTAACCTGAATCACTGACTCTTGCATCTCTGGGGTCTGGATGAAGAACCATGGGATCCCATGGAAAGCAATGGTTTTAACCTGAATCACTCTCTTTCATCTCTGGTGTCTGGATGAAGAACCATAGGATCCCATGGAAAGCAATGATTTTAAGTTGAATCACTGTCTCTTGCATATCTGGGGTCTGGATGAAGAACCATAGGATCCCATGGAAAGCAATGGTTTTAACCTGAATCACTGTCTCTTTTATCTATTAGATCTGGAAGTCTTAGAATGATTCCATCAGTGTTACCTACCAAAAAAAAATCCTGCAAATCTCTTGGGAAGACAGGTGGACAAATGTCAGCATGCTGAAAGAAGCAAAAATAATCAGCAATAATAATAATAATAATAATAATAATAATAATAATAATAATAATAATAATAATAGTAATAATATACATCACACAGTCTTAGATACTTGGGAAGTGTTTGACTTGTGATTTTGTGATACAAAATCCAGCATATCTATCTTGTTTGCTGTGTCATAAAATAATAATAATATGCTTTATTTATATTCCCCGGGGGGACTCAGAGCGGATTGCAGAAACATACATGGCAAACTTTCATTGCCATTACACAATTAACAACAAAGACAGTACACAGACAGAGGCAAGGCTCTCTGGATGTAGGTGAACTACAACCCCCAAACTCAAGGTCAATACCTACCAAACCTTCCTAGTATTTCCTGTTGGTATTGGGAGTTTTGCGTACCAAGTTTAATTCAATTTCATTGTTGGTGGAGTTCAAAATCTCTTTGATTGTAAGTGAACTATAAATCCCAGCAACTACAACTCCCAAATGACAAAATCAATTCCCCACTAAACCCCACCAGTATCCAAATGTGGGCGTATTGGGTATTTGTGCCAAATTTGGTCCAGTGAATGGAAATACATCCTATCAGATATTTACATTATGATTCATAACAGTAGCAATGAAAATAATTTTATTAGTTGGGGGTCACCACGACATGAGGAACTGTATCAAGGGGTCGTGGCATTAGGAAGGTTGAGAACCACTGGCAAAGCCTCTTGATGGGACCCATGGCAGTGAAAGAGGTTCAGACTGCATTTGTTCCACAGTGTAAACACACCCACGGGTTCTCCAAAACTATCTTTGAAATCCTTCTTGAGTTGTTGTTGTTGTTCCTCCGGGCCTCATTGGAAGTTCTCCTTTGAGTCCAAATGCCGGCTGATGACAGGGATGGGAGCCGAACCAGCACTCGCCACGCATCCGGTTGAAGACAATGCTCTCCTGGCTCCGGATGAAACGATAAATCAAGGAAACAACCCAAGTGTCTCCAGAAACAAAGATCTGGAACGCCCTTGGAAGAGATCCCGTGCCGTGAATCACCCACGGAGCAAAGCTGGAAGCGGCCAGGTCCTCATGTGAGCAGGGAGTCATTCCATGAATCATAACATCAGAGAGCGGGAAGAGATCCCAAGGGCCATCCGGTGCAACCCCCTTCCTACATGCAGGGTGGCACAATCCAAGCCCTCCCGACAGATGGCCATTCAGCCTCTGCTCAAAAACCAAGCTAAGCAACCCCAACTGTGATCGAGGTGACCACCCTCCCCCCCAGGACTTTGTAAAAGATAGTTCAAAAATCAAGACTTTATGTTCTATATTCCATATATTTATAGTAGAAGGTGATTGAGACTTTTTACTGGAGTTTACTGTGGATTATCCCTGCACTCTGAGGCAAGAGATAACAACTTCATGAATTGTAAAATCATGCTGCTAAAACTCCATTTTTATGAATTTCCATGCTGGGTTCTCCATATGTTATGAACTTCGTTCTTATCAAATATTTTCAATTGTTTATACCATTCATGATTCCCTTTTATGCAATGTAACTCACTTTTATGAATTCTCCCTTATTTCCATGAAATCTATCTATCTGCCTATATGTATTTGTACTCTTTGGGATCCCCGGAAAATATGTATTTTTCCCAGCATGGTTTATATTCCAACTTTATTTTATTTTTCATTTTATTTCATATAATTGTCAAATCATGAAATCAAATAGGAATTATTTTGAACTCAACCTGAACCCCAGAACTTATCCCATTTCCTATGACCCAGGCTTCCTTTCCCAAAAACAAAAGGATAATCTGCCACCGCTAAATCCAATCAAATTCAGATTGCATGGACAATATAGGGCTTGAGTCGCTGAATTCGGAGTGTTGATCTAAAGGTGATTCGCCCCAAGGCAAACATTGTCATATCTCACCCAAAGGAAAAACCAGGACACCTCAGGAAGGCGCCCTGCAGAGCCTGTCAATATGGCTCATCACCACCCATCTTTGCTTCCACCTCTGACACCCCAAGGCATATCTAAAATCTGTATACGTGACAGAAACCCGGACACCCTTGATTGCTGCCATTAATCCCTTTAGAAATCGGTCTAGCAGGTCTTAATCCGACAGTTCCTGCCCTGTCACCCCATTGTTTCAATAACTCCCGCCTTCTCTTTCCTGATTGGCCCGAGTAGAGACAAAAGGTAGCTTCCTATTGGGCCAACGGAGCAAGGCGGGAAACGAAAGCCCGCCTCGTTCAACCTTCTAGCCTATCAACGATCAGATGGGCGGGGGAGCGGGGCGGGAAATTCAAAGGGCTGTCAGACTGAAATTTTGTATAAATATGGCTTTATTTTGATTATGTGGTACCCTAGTAGACTGAATGATCGCTACTAGAGTCCTCTTCAGCTGAATTGCTCAATAAAGACTCCTTGGCGGATTTTCCTTCAACTTTGGCGGACCTTCTTCATTTCGGCTTCAGGTTGTATTGCGGCTCATAATTCTCCTTTTGGCTCCGCCAAGGTCCGTTCTCTCAGGACCGGATCGGGTCTCTCCTCAAGGGCCCCGATCCCCTAAAACGCGGTCGACAACACAACTCCCTCAGAAAGCTTGATTTAGAACAGGTATGGGCCAGCTTTAGGCCTCCAGGTGTTTTGGACTCCAACTCCCACAATTCCTAACAGCCTACCGGCTGTTAGGAATTGTGGGAGTTGGAGTCCAAAATACCTGGAGGCCTAAAGCTGGCCCATGCCAGGTTTACAGACCTTTGACCATTTCGGTTATCCATTTTTGGACATGTTCAAACTTGTCAAAATCCTCCTTGAATTGCTTTGCCTAGAACTGGACACAGGGTTATTATTCTATGTGACCAAAGCAGAAGACAGCAAAACCATGACTTCCCTTGATCTAAACACAATAATAATAATAATAATAATAATAATAATAATAATAATAATAATAATAACCTCCCCGCAGGTGCCACCTTGACGTGAAAAAGCGGATAAGGAGAAGACCTGGCTATGGTTCATGAATGGGACCCTGAAGAAGGAGACAGAAGGCCTGATCCTTGCAGCCCAGGAGCAAGACATCAGAACAAAGGCCATTAATAATAATAATAATAATAATAATAATAATAATAATAATAATAGAAGACCTGGCTCTGGCTCACGAATGGGACCCTGAAGAAGGAGACAGAAGGCCTGATCCTTGCAGCCCAGGAGCAAGACATCAGGACAAAGGCAATTCAGGCCAAGATCGAAAAATCAGCTGATGACCCAAAATGCAGACTGTGCAAGGAAACCGACAAAACCATTGATCATCTCCTCAGCTGCTGTAAGAAAATTGCACAGACAGACTACAAACAGTGGCACAACTATGTGGCCCAAATGATTCATTGGAACTAATGCCTCAAGTACCACCTCCCAGCAGCAAAGAACTGGTGGGATCACAAACCTGCAAAAGGATTGGAAAATGAGCACGCAAAGATACTGTGGGACTTCCGAATCCAGACTGTCAAAGTTCTGGAACACAACACACCAGACATCACAGTTGTGGAAAAGAAAAAGGTTTGGATCATTGATGTTGCCATCCCAGGTGACAGTCGCATTGACGAAAAACAACAGGAAAAACTCAGCCGCTATCAGGACCTCAAGATGGAACTTCAAAGACTCTTACAGAAACCAGTGCAGGTGGTACCGGTGGTGATGGGCACACTGGGTGCTGTGCCAAAAGATCTCAGCTGGCATTTGGAAACAATAGACATTGACAAAATTACGATCTGTCAACTGCAAAAGGCCACCCTACTGGGATCTGCGCGCATCATCCGAAAATACATCACACAGTCCTAGACACTTGGGAAGTGTTCGACTTGTGATTTTGTGAGATGAAATCCAGCATGTCTATCTTGTTTGCTGTCTCATAATATAATAATAATAATAATAATAATAATAATAATAATAATAATAATAATAATAATACATCACACAGTCCTAGATACTTGGGAAGTGTTCGGCTTGTGATTTTGTGATATGAAATCCAGCATATCTATCTTGTTTGCTGTGTCATAATAAAATAATAATAATAATAATAATAATAATAATAATAATAATAATAATAAAAAATACATCACACAGTCCTAGACACTTGGGAAGTGTTCGACTTGTGATTTTGTGAGACGAAATTCAGCGTGTCTATCTTGTTTGCTGTGTCATAATAAAATAATAATAATAATAATAATAATAATAATAATAATAATAATAATAATACATCACACAGTCCTAGATACTTGGGAAGTGTTCGACTTGTGATTTTGTGATATGAAATCCAGCATATCTATCTTGTTTGCTGTGTCATAATAAAATAATAATTATAATTTTATATTTGTATGTCGCCTCCATCTCCCCAACGGGGACTCACACGGGGCTCACACGGGGGCAAGCCCAATACAATCATATAATATCATAAAATCAACAGTTAAGACATCAAAGAATGCATTTAAAAACAAATTAACAAGTCATGATTTAAAGTAGACATAATTAAAATATTAAACAATCATCCGAGGCATTAAAAGGTCCAATATCGAACAACAGTCTGGGCTAGACTCCTTTTGAAGCAGCTTGCTTGAATTGCATTGGCTTTCTTAGCTGCCAATGGAAGATCCTTCCTTGGAAGCTTTTAAACAGAGGCTAGATTGACATCTGTTGGGAGGACTTTGATTGTGCTTCTCCTGCAAGGCAGAAGGAGATTGGACTAGATGACTCCTAGGTTGCTCCTACTGTTGTTGTTGTTGTTGCTGTTGTTAGGATGAAGAAGAGGAAGCATTGGGGAGACTCACACTCTGGGTTTGCTGGCTTAACCCATTCTAGATCCACCTAGCTGACACTGGACTCGTTTCCTTTCCAGATGGCCAGAAGAGGAAGGGGAGCAGGAAAGTGATCATGAATCTGAGGGTGAGTTGGAATCTGAGGAGGAGACTTTGCAAGTACCCACATTTCAGGAGAGGCGAAAGGAAATAGCAGAGATGTCATTCAAGTAGAATAGCTGCTAGAAATGCAGCTGATTAATTAGGAATTGCCCTAGCAGCTGGGAGGGGACTCGGGGCTATAAAGCAGAAGCAGGTGCAGCCTGCTCTTGCTGGTAACAAACTGACTAATGCCTTTGCTCCCCGTGTGCCTGCTCCGAGTCTGCATCTGGATTTATTGCTGTTTCTTTGTCTGAAGTAAGACTGCTATTTGATTTGGGAATTTAACAGAGACTAAGACCTGTGTTTACCCTAAGACTTCCTTGCTTCCTGTTGCATTATTTCACTGAGTGTGCTGTACTTTATGTTTTGCTGAAGTAAAGCAGTTTTCATTTACTTACCACAGTGTCTTAAGGCTGTTCTTGAAAGGCAAAACAGGACAATGGGGGACCTTGTTGAAAGAAGGCCTTCCTGAAATCCAGATACGCTCCATCCAAGACGTTCCCTGCATCGGCCCAGCTTGGAACTCTATCGAAAAAAGAGATCAGATGAGTCTGGCATGGCTTGCTTGCCTCACAACAGCTGTGCTGGAGCCCATGAGAGAGGGACAGCCAGACATGACTGAGAGCGATACCGCCATGCAGGAAGCAGCTGAGTTTGAGTAGGATGGAGACCTTCAGGAAGAAGGACAGGACTTAAGGCTCCCCACCCGGTCACAGCTAAGAGGGGACACGATTCAGCTCCACAGGTCAAAGAGATGGGTCCAAAAGAGGAATGACCAGCTGTAGGACTTTGGCAGAGGCAGCATAAAAGATGGGCGCTTGCAACAGTACCTTGCTGGAAGCAGCAGTTGTGTTGGATGTTTCACCTGGTGACTTTAGCCCTTGGATATTCATGAGCTGCTTGTGTGTTTTGACTCTTGTGCTTGGTATTGTTTGAACTGCCTTGGTGAATGACCCTGGACTTTGTTTGGACTAGCTGGTGAGCCTGGTGTATATGTGGCCTTTGGACAGGACTTTGGAATTCTCTCATGATTAAAACTCTGCGTCTATGGTGGACTGCCTTGAAGACTCTTGCTAAGCTCAGACTGCCGTGTCTTGACACTGTCAAGAGCAGTGGATTGTGTTTCATCAGAAGGAGAGGAGATGCATCACCAACAAATGAAGGGAGAGAAAATGACACTGATTTGCTGCACATTTGTAGCCGCTTTGGGTCTTGATTAAAAGATAAAGTGAGGAATGATAATAATAGATTCATGGGAGTCTAGTCATAGGTGCTCTTACTATTACAGGGAAACCAGATGATCCCCAATCCATTTAAACACAGACGTGTGCTTCTCACCTTAAGAACAGACAAGCATCTTGAGCTCTGAGGATGACCTGGGAAGGAATCCCACTGGAGCATTGCAGCACAACAACATACCTGGGAGTCACTCTGGACCACAAAAGCACTGCTTGACTATCAAGCAAAAAGTGAGTGCTAGAAATAACATTATATGAAAGCTGACTGGCACAACCTGAGGATACAACCAGACACAGTGAAGATATCTGCCCTTGCGCTTTGCCACTCTGCTGCTGAATACGCATGCCCAGTGTGGAATGCATCTCACCACATTAAAGCAGTGGATGTGGCTCTTAATGAGACATGCTACATTATCATAGGATGTCTATGCCGTACACTGTTGGAGAAATTATACTGTTTAGCTGGCATTGCACCACCTGACATCCACCAGGAAGTAGCAGCCAGCAATGAAAGGACCAAGGCAGTGACATCTCCAGCCCATCCCCTATTCGGATATCAGCCAGCAAGTCAACATCTTAAATCAATAAATAGTTTCCTAAGATCTCCAGAGATTGCTCATAGGAACACCTCGGCAAGTGAGAGTCCAAAAGTGGCAGGCTAAGACCCGGAACCTCAATCAGTGGCTGACATCGGATGAGAGGCTCCCTCCTGGGCACACAGAAGATGGGGTGACTTGGAAAGCTGAACAGACAGCACTCAGGCTCCACCAGATGCAGAGCCAACCTTCACAAAGTGGAGTCCATGACTTGCAAGTGTGGAGAAGAGCAAACCACAGAGCACTTACTGCAATGCAGCCTGAGCCCTGCCACGTGCACCACGGATGACCACCTCACAGCCACACCAGAGGCACTCACTCCAAGTGGCCTGCTTCTGGTCAAAGGAGATCTAGTATCATGCCAAGTTTTTAACTTTATTTGTGGTTTTCTATACATTATAGTAGTATTCTCAATTTACTTCTGACATGATAAACAAATGCATGTGAGTAATAGTACTGGAAGTCTTTCGCCTTCTCCTGCCAAAGGGTGCTGGTGCCCCACCAAACTACAACTCTCACAATTCCATAGCAAAGGGCATTCATGCAACACGGTGGGTAGACCTTTAGACCCGCCATGCCTCTCTACCTTTCACTCTCTGTATACTCGAGCAAAAGATGAAAGTTTCCAAAAAATGCAACAACGTGTTGTCCCGATCCTTGTGGAAATTGCTCCTGACCTTTCCTCAAGCGGAGCGGTTTCGTCTTTCCAGTAAGAGGGCTCCCGGCGAATGATGGAGCCGCATTTTCTAATAAATATTTGGCAGGAGGCTCTGGGCTCACTTGTATCGGGCCGGGGCCATTTGGGAGCTATTATTTATGAGTCAGGAGTGAATCACGGCCCTTGGCAAACAGCGGGGCCTTTGTGGCCAACGTCTTTTTTTCCACTCGGTAGCAGCAAAGGCTTGTAAATTCCTCCCCAAGATCCCCATTAAAGGCATCTCCAAGCAAACGCCGCCCGCCGTGTCCCACTTTGCCGTCCATGTCTCTCCGTTGTTGTTTCTTGTTTTCCGGGAGCGCCGGTGGTCTTGCCAACCCCAGGAAATCCATCGGAGGGGATCCTCGGGACTGTTTGTTCTCTCCTCTTGGCCAAGGATCCCGTCCCGGGGAGGGAAGCGTTGGAAGGGAAGGAGCTCTTTGGAGGGAAGGTGAAGCCGAGGAGAACTGCGAGGTCAGGCCGTGGCCAAGGAAGCGAGGGAGGGAGGAAGGGAGGCCATCCGGAAGGTCCCGAAGAGCAAGCAGGAGTCACGTCAGGTTTCCAAACAACCCTCCAATGGGTGGAAAACTGTGGAAGGACTTCATCCCGATTTGGAAACCCTTGACCTTCTGACCTTGGAGGGTTTTCCTTTGGTCCTCAAGAAGATGCCGCTCAAGGCTTATCCATCTTGGGATGTGTCCATGTTGCACCCCTAGGCTGTGTAGGCACCTCAAAACCACACTGGAGCCCCAGAATATAAGCAAACAAGCTGTTTATTGAAGGTGATAAGTAAGCATAAGCAAAAAGTTCAGAGTCAATAAAATGGGTTAGATCCACAAGAACAATGTACTTGAAAATCTTAAAGCAAGAGTCTAAGAAAGTAACTCAAAAACACAGTCCAAACCAATATCGAACTCAGTCCCACGAAAGGCATCAAATATAGTCCAAACAAGATTCAATTCCAAGGCATGAGACAAACTGGAACCACAGGAAACAGGGTTAGATTGCAGGATCAAACTCCAAAGTAATCCAAACAGTAAAGTTACTGAAACATACAACTGGATCCAAAGGCAAAACAAGGCTGGAACTTGAAGCAAAATCCACGGCTGCAAGAATATACAGGAACATGGAGCAAAGATCTTTCTCTCTTGGATTGCAATGTTGCCACCTCTGCCATAGCAGAGAAGAACCAGGCATTTAAGGAAAATCCAAGGTCTCTCTTTCATGAGAAAACTTTTTCTCTTATGAGAAAACTATTCATTAGAGCACTTCAAAAGCAGTTGTTTACTTCTCCATAAACATTCTCGCTCCCTCCTTTGGTGAGTTATCACTCCCCTCCTGTCAAACTCATTATCCTCCTCTAAACTAGAATGTCCATCTGGCACCTGGAGATCTGACCTTGACTGCTGGGAAGAATGTGGTTCAGAATGCCTGCTTGCAACCATTCAGTCTCTGGTCCCAGAATCCACTGGAACAGACTCTGGCTGCATCTCAGGCCCAAACCCAGAGTCCTCTGGCAAATCAGATTCAGGGACAGTTACTGGCTGAATGGGCCCAAGCCCAGGCTCAGGCTGAGCTGCAACAGTCCACATCATAGAACAGATGTAATTTGACCCCACTTGACTTCCTTAGGCCATCCCTCGTGTCTGAGTATGATTGCCTTCCAGGTGTAGAGTCTTGGTGATGGGTGACTGCATATGCCTATTATTGGCCCACATGCTCGTTCTTTCATAGCAAAGACATCTGTTTCCTGTGACGGCGCGAGTGGCGCCATCTATATGTCAAACTATAAGTTGCAAGATTTGAATTGTTGTATCATGCCTGATTTTGCCCTTACCCTGTAAATGTAGTTGGATTGGCTATTTATATCTGTCAATCAATGTTGTTTGTACCTGTTATATTGCTCACTCAGCAAAACTGTTTGGCTCCACCTCTTCCTGGAGTAGGACTGTGTTTCCTCCTTTTCATTCCATCAGCAAGTTCTCTATCGGATGGACGTGAAAGAGAGGCTTGGCTCAAAAAGCCCTTCAAAAGTTACCTCTCAGCACCAATTCTGAGGTTCTTACCCTTGGGACTCACACTTCATGTTCAGGGCCAACCTGAACAACGTTGAGGAGTCTCAAGCGCCTTCACATCAGTCCTTTGGCAACAGAGGAAGACTTTTGTCTTCAGATATAGGTCATTGGACTGAAGCTGAGTTTGCTCCGGCAGTCACAGCCAGAGAAAGAGGGATCTGGACAAGCTTCATGGACTTAAACAATCAAAGACTGTAATGTATATTTTCTTTTACCCCCTTTGTGAACAATAAACCCAGTTTTTGAGTTATCTACAGTGTTTTGGTCCTTGGGAGTTCCAGTTTCCCTAAAGGAGGGCAAGAAGCAATCCCCTGGGGAAAGATGTCACGTCCATGCCTCTTTCACGAAGAGTACAGCCCCAGGTGCGACGGCACAGTTTCCAGATGGAAGGTGATCCCCACAAGGGTTGGTTGAGGCCACTTCTTCCTCTTGACGCATCTCTCCCTTCTGCCCTCCATTCATGCCTCTTCAAATTCCACAGCACTCTTGGTCACAGCTGACCTCCAGTTCCAATGCTCGAGAGCCAGGGCTTCCAAGTTCTCTCTCAGTGTCTATGCCACATTTCTTATGGTTAGCTTTAAATCCATATTTACATCTCTTTTCCTGACTGTCAGCATGCTGTTTTCCATTATTATGTTTTTAAGATGTTTTTAAAGATGTTTTTTAAATTGTTGATTTTAGCCGGTTCTTGTAAGCCGCTCCGAGCCCTAGGGGAGTGGCGGCATATAAGTTTGAAAAATAAATAAATACATAAATAAATTATTGAGTTGAGAGAAAAGTAACTGATGGTGACCTTTAGGCATTCGGACAACATAGACTTCAGTCCAGCGGAGTTGATGGTGGAGGATCATGGCTTCAATGCTGGTGGTTTTTGCTCCTTCTTCCAGATGCTGACATTTATCCCCTGTCTTCGTCCCAAGAGATTTGCAGGATTTCTCAGAGGCAACGTTGATGGAATTGTTCCAGAAGTTGAGAGTGATGTCTGTAGACGGTCCACGTTTCACAGGCGCATAACAGGGCTTGAATGACAATCTATATATATAAAAGGGTAATGAAATTTTGGCCTGGAACAAAACAACAAAACTGCACATCCTAGAAGTACTAAACTTGGCAGCACAACCCCTCATCCATGCCTCTACTTTCGTACAACAAAAAGAAAAGAAAAATAAAGTCCTAATTAGAGGGAGAGGAATAATTGTTTTTATTCCAATTGCTGCCAGTTAGAAGGCTAAGCTCTGCCCACTTGGTCTCCTAGCAACCCACTCAGCCCAGGGGAAAAGCAGACTTAGGCCTCACTTAGGCCTCTTCCACACGGCCTATAAAATACAGATTATCTGATTTTAACTGGATTATATGGCAGTGTAGACTCCAGGCCCTTCCACACAGCTATAGAACCCATTTATAATGGACTTAATGTCAGGGGAAAACCTTTACCCTTTATCTTAACTACCACCAGTTCTTCAATACTTTATTTCCCATACCACCATACTTTGCCACAGCAACGCGTGGCCGGGCACAGCTAGTCTATATATATATATATATATATATATATATATATATATATATATAAATGTAATGTTCATTTTACTATGGAGTAAACAACAAAACCACTGAACCAAATCACACCAAATTTGGCCACAAAAGACATAGCCATCCAAAATATGTCTTTCAATTAAAAAAAAAAACACTAGAAAATAGTCCAAATTACAGAGGATGAGGAAGAGCCTTTCTTCCCCTAACTGCCAGTCAGAAAGGAAGGCTCTGCTGCTTTTAGACCGCCCCCCCTGCTGCCTTTAGGCCCCGCCCCCTTCGTATTTTAGCAACTCCCTCAGCCAAAACGGCACCCAGGGCAGAGGCAGAGTGCACTTAGGCCTCATCCACACTGCCTAAAAATACAGATTATCTGATTTGAACTGCACAACATGCCAATGGCATGTCGTCCACTCCATCTCAAGCACAAGGTTGCAACCAAGAGGAATTTGCAAAACAAAACAAAAAAACCCTGCTGCAAAATATTCCCCCTCCCTCCTTTGTTCCCTCCTTCCTTCTTTCTAGCAGGAGAAACCTTCCAAGGCCCTGCTTTTTGCAAACCGTCCCAGGACTAACGAAGCCCGGCAAGCGGTGGCCCCCAAGGACCCTCTGGGAAGGCCGTGTTCCTGGCAGAAGGAAAGCCCACCAAGTGGAAGTCGGAAGGGCTGCCCAGAGTTTCCCATCAGGCTGGGCCATGAGGGAAGGGCCCCAGAGACCCCGCGGATCCAGCCGCCTCGAAGGGCTGGCGTCTCCACCCGAGACCCCTCGAGAAGACCTCCGTTCCTTCCTTGGCTCCAGAGCCGCCTCACTTTGGATCTCCACCGCCCGTAATTGGTGGTGATTGATGAAGGCAGGCTTTCAAGCCTTGTTACTCTCGGCTTGGCTCTTTCCTGGAGAGAAATCGTTCTTTTTCAGCAAGCTGTCAAGACCTTCTCTCGTTTGGGCTTCGAGAGGAGAAGGAGAGGGCTTGGCTCCAAATGGTGTCTAAGAGGCTGTTTTGGGGTCACGGGAACATCAGCACCGTTCTGGTGGATGACCAACGTCCCTCCATGCTCGCAAGGTCTCTTTGGGATCACCATCTGACCCAGATTGAAATGGAAACCTTCCAAACTCAAAGAGGACCTTCAAGAGGGTTTGGAGTTAATTGCGACGTCCCAAGTTTCGGCCAAAGTTCACTCCAGGTTCACTTAAAGTGACGTGTCTGGACTTTGCACAGGGTTTGGATCTGTACACATGTGCTTTGGGTCCCACGTCTCCCCATCCATAGCTGAGCAAAAGGATCCAGGTGCAAACATCTGCTATGGCTTCTCCATTGTGACCCCAAGGCTCACCGTTGGGTTGATGGAAACCAGAGGAAATGGCATATCTAACGGAAGAAAAAGGCCCATCCAATGCTGCTGAAATAATTCCAGAGACTACATTATAGAATCATAGAATCATAGAATAGTAGAGTTGGAAGAGACCTCATGGGCCATCCAGTCCAACCCCCTGCTAAGAAGCAGAAAATCGCATTATCCTCCAAGGCAGTCCATCCCGGTGTCAGGAAGAACTTTTTAAAATAATTATGTGGAGTCTCTTTCCTTCTCATTCAATGGTTGGTTCTCATTCGAGTGTCTGGAGCAGCAGAAAAGAAGCTAGCTCCATCTCCTCCCTGATAGGATCCATCCCCTTTCAGGACTTTGTCACACCTGGCTGCTAAAGCACAATTGACACCGGATTCCTGCATTGCGTTGTGGCTCTTCTCGTAATTGGATGGTTCTCCGTTTGTGGTCGGACCGTCTCTTTGCACAGATGGCAATCCCGTCAAGGGAAAGCAATGACCCAGTCATGAATCAGTTGAGGAGAAAACCCGTCCCTTCCATGATTCCAAGATCCCGGTTGTTCCGTTGCGCTTCCCGCTGCGCTGACCTTTTCCCTGGCATTGCGAAATGGAAGGAAGCCTCAGCAGGATGGCAAAACTGTGCAATGGCGCTCTAGTAAATATCTCAACAAATTCAACGCCCAGGATCCATTCCCTGCCATCTACAGTGCAGATGCGCCTGATAGATGGCCCGGGCTGTGGCGCAGGCTGGAAAGCAAGCCAGCTGCAACAAATCAACAAATCACTCTGACCAAGAGGTCATGAGTTCGAGGCCAGCCCGGTGCCTGCGTCTTGTCTCTGTCTCTGTTCTATGTTAAAAGGCATTGAATGTTTGCCTATATGTGTAATGTGATCCACCCTGAGTCCCCTTCGGGGTGAGAAAGAAGGGCGGGATATAAATGCTGTAAATAAATAATAAAAATAAATAAATAGATATGCATCTGTAATATGCATTTTATAGAAATAGGTTTTAATGTGGATCTTTTTAACATGTGTGTGTGTGTAGTTTTTAAAATAGTTTTATTTGTAAGTTTATTTGTAAGCTGCTGTAAGTTTTAAAAATTGTTTCATTTGATATGTTAATAAACCCTCCCCAGAGATATAAGTCCCAACCCTTTTGAGTTTTAGAAAAGCCTTAAAAACATGGCTATGTGCCCAGGCTTTCGATGAATAATTGATAAAGACAACCTGGACTGATTTATGGCTAAAGCACGAGGATATTGGATGAATGGATTTTAACCGTATGTTTTTATATTTTTATACTGTATTAATTGTTTCTAATGGATTTTATTTACTGTTATGTTTATTCATATGTCGGCATCAAATTGTTGCCAGTTGTGTACGCCGCCCTGAGTCCCTCCGGGCGAGAAGGGCAGGATATAAATGTTGGAAATAAATAAATATGTTAATTGGGTTTTTTAATCGGGATATGATGTTTTAATTGATTATGTACTGCTATCTGATGTATTTATATGAATTTTATATGTTGTGCGCCGCTTTGAGTCCCACCCACAGGAGAAAAGTAGGATAGAAGTGCTGTAATGTATATGATTATTTTTGCACTGTTATATTGTGTTATGATATGTTGTTTTATTTTGTTATATTGTATGGTGTCTGAGCATGGCCCCATGTAAGTCGCCCCGAGTCCCCGTTGGGGAGATGGTGGCGGGGTATAAATAAAGTTTTATTATTATTATTATTATAGAAGTGAAATAATAAAAATTAATAACCATTGATCATCTCCTCAGCTGCTGTAAGAAAATTGCACAGACAGACTACAAACAGAGGCACAACTATGTGGCCCAAATGATCCATTGGAACTTATGCCTCAAGTCCCACCTCCCAGCAGCAAAGAACTGGTGGGATCACAAACCTGCAAAAGTATTGGAAAATGAGCACGCAAAGATACTGTGGGACTTCCGAATCCAGACTGACAAAGTTCTGGAACACAACACACCAGACATCACAGTCGTGGAACAGAAAAAGGTTTGGATCATTGATGTCGCCATCCCAGGTGACAGTCAGATTGACGAAAAACAACAGGAAAAACTCAGCCGCTATCAGGACCTCAAGATTGAACTTCAAAGACTCTGGCAGAAACCAGTGCAGGTGGTCCCAGTGGTGATGGGCACACTGGGTGCCGTGCCAAAAGATCTCAGCCGGCATTTGGAAACAATAGACATTGACAAAATTATGATCTGCCAACTGCAAAAGGCCACCCGACTGGGATCTGCACGCATCATCCGAAAATACATCACACAGTCCTAGACACTTGGGAAGTGTTTGACTTGTTATTTTGTGATACGAAATCCAGCATATCTATCTTGTTTGCTGTGTCATAATAAAATAATAATAATAATAATAACAATCATAGCAGGCATGAACAAACTTTGGCCCTTTGGGTGTTTTGGACTCCAACTCCCACAATTCCTAACAGCCGGTAGATCTTCAGCATTCTGTGCCGAAGGGTGGTGGTGCCTTGCCAAACTACAGCTCATAGAATCATAGAATCATAGAATAGTAGAGTTGGAAGAGACCTCATGGGCCATCCAGTCCAACCCCATTCTGCCAAGTAGCAGGAAATTGCATTCAAAGCACTCCCGACAGATGGCCATCCAGCCTCTGCTTAAAAGCCTCCAAAGAAGGAGCCTCCACCACGGCCCCGGGGAGAGAGTTCCACTGGTGAACAGCCCTTCTCACAGTGAGGAAGTTCTTCCTGATGTTCAGGTGGAATCTCCTTTCCTGTAGTTTGAAGCCCTTGTTCCCTTGTGTCCTAGTCTCCAGGGCAGCAGAAAACAAGCTTGCTCCCTCCTCCCTAGGACTTCCCTTCACGTATTTGTACATGGCTCTCATGTCTCCTCTCAGCCTTCTCTTCTGCAGGCTAAACATGCCCAGCTCTTTAAGCCGCTCCTCATAGGGCTTGTTCCGTAGCTCTAATCTATGGGATCCCATAGCTCTAAGCAATAGTAGTTCAAGTGATGCCAAGGTGTCTCCATCCACCTTCTTGTCGCCTCTCCTCGCTCGCATCCTCCTTCATGGCTTTTGCCATCTCAGTTGCAGACTCTGCCGAGTCTGGTTGAGGCCCATGCAATGCTGGCAGCGATGGCACAGGCTTAGGGTTACATAAGGGAGGTGGGCCGCCTTCCAAGCCCCCTGCCCCCCTCCTTTCCCCTCCGTTCCTGCCCCACAGACAGCTGCTCCCGCCGCCAACGGGAAGCCCTTGCAAATAAAGTGGCCACGTCCCGTCCCGCGCCACTCTTAACACATGAGCCTGTGGCTGTGCGCTGTCAGGGCCCTCCGCTCCAAGACACACATTTGCTCACTCTTAAGAAAAACAGCCAAACTCTGGTCGGGGCCTGGGAACAATAAATGTACTGTTGCTGAGATACATTTATATTGGCTCGGGTGAACAAAAGGGCTGACATTGTATATAATTTTTTGCATCTGCCTCCTCCTCCTCCTCCTCCTCCTCCTCCTCGCGTTGCTATGTCTCTGAGCCGACTTACAGGAACCGTTGCCGCTGGAAAGGGAACGTGTCTTTGGCTAATGGCTACTCGCTGTTACGCAGAATTGCCAAGCCGTTGTCTGCGTGCTGGAAACACTTGGTTGGAATATACGCCTGGCTTCCCTTTCCCCCTCCCAGCCCCCCTCAAATCCTCAATCGCCCGCCAGGACCATTTGCAGAACATACTAAACCCAAAGGTAGCAGCTTTATCTCAGTCTCGTTTGCTCCTTTTTGCAAACTGGGGCCCAATCGCGGTGCGGGTTTGTTTGCGCATTGGCTGAACATGATTGTTAGTCACTGCAAGAAGGACCCGTTGCAACCACTTCATCCAACTACAAAGATTGAGCCTGGATTAGAATCTGGAAACTTTTGTGTTTTTTAAAAAATCTGAAATGTTCAATTAGATGCTCGTGGTTAATTTAATGTGCCCGGAGTGCCATAGCACTGGGGGCGGAGTCCATTTCTGAAGCCTATGGACAAAAATGCCCACCGCTTCTGTATCATGATTTTTAACATTTTTTTACAGTACAGTAGAGTCTCACTTATCCAACCTAAACGGGCTGGCAGCACCTTGGATAAGTGAATATCTTGGATAATTAGGTCCCAGGTTCAAACCCCGGGAGCGGCGTGAACGGCTGCTGTTAGCTCCAGCTTCTGCCAACCTAGCAGTTCGAAAACATGCCAACGTGAGTAGATAAATAGGTACTGCTCTGGCGGGAAAGTAACGGCACTCCATGCAGTCATGCCAGCCACATGACCTTGGAGGTGTCTACGGACAACGCCGGCTCTTTGGCTTAGTAATGGAGATGAGCACCGGCCCCCAGAGTCAGACATAACTGGACTTAACATCAGGGGAAAACCTTTACCTTTACTTAAGCAAAAGCCTATTAAACATCAAATTAAGTTATGATTTTACAAATTATGCACCCAAACATCGTGTTATACAACAAATTTGACAGAAAAAGTAGTTCAATATGCAGTAATGCTATGTTGTAATTACTGTATTTACAAATTTAGCACCAAAATATCACAATATATTGAAATATATATTGTTGTCCTCCTCCTCCCGCCTCTGGCCCCTCCTCCTCCATACTCTCATTCCAGCTTGAATGAGTGCTTGAGGACTCAGTATGCCTCCATCAACCAGGCCAAGCAGCAATGCTGCCTCCTCTGTCCTTGTCCTTCTCCCTCGTCTGCCTCCTCCTGCTCCTCCTCCTCCTCCTCCTCCGTGGGTGCTGGAGGACTTGCCCGTCCTGGCCGAGTATGCTTCCATCAACCAAGCCCTGCCACAGATCCCCACGGACATGGGGAAGGAGGAGGAGTTGGGTTTTTTTAATGTAAAAACCCAGCCTGGATGACGATGTCTTTTGTTGCCAAATTTGGTGTGATTTGCTCCAGTAGTTTTGTTGTTTAAGTTAAGGGGAAAATGGTCAGACCATTTTTATATATATAGACTAGCTTTGCCCGGCCACGCGTTGCTGTGGCTTATGGGAATCCTTTGTTGGCCAGGTGGAATAGCAGTGAATAGTAGGGTTGTCCAAATATTCGTTATGTTTCTCGTTTCGTAATTATTTCGGATTGTTCTCGTTTTTTGAAACGAGTATTGAAACATTTTCCCTGGGCGCAACTGGCAATGTAATTCGAACCATCATTGGCCCATTCTCTAATTGTTTCCTAAAATTTTCGTTAATTTTTTTCCTTCCAAAAATTTTTTTAATATTTTTTAAAAATTATTTATTTATTTATTTATTTTGTTTCTGCAACCTAATATGAATGGGAGCCTAGCGCAGCCTAACTGGCCGCTCCCTGGCCAATCAGAGTCTTCCACGATGGCTGCCAAAGGTGGGGGCTAGCGTCCTCCGTGTCCACGTGGAGGATCTCTATGAAAATCCCCAACCGCAGCCGACCCAAGCCATTCTGGGTTGGGATACCGAGGAGAGAGCGTGTTTGGCGCGCGCTGGGAAGCTGCTGCTTGCTTGTTTGGGGGAGAGAGGGCTAACTGGGGGTAGATTGTTTCTGTTGTTGCTGGTTCGATATTGTGTTTTTTGGGGGGGAAATTGGCTGGGGGCTTGGGGCAGAGTCCTTGCTGTGGCTGACTTTCCATCTAGGTGGTGCTTTCCATCTACTCCTGTGGGAGACCTTTTGCCTTTCTGTTTTCTTTTTTGGAATTTAGCAATCACCACATCAGCCCTTCTTTGCAATCCTGAAAAGGGGGGGGGACTTGAAAATAATAGTTTCCAAAGGACGTCTGTGTTCCTGCAAGTGCATTGCTTCCCTCCCGCTCCGTTTGTAATCCCAGGCCCCCGGGCTGAGTGTTATTGCAGCAATCACAAAGACACACATTGTTTTCAAACCTAAAAGGGTACATTGGAAGAAATAGTTTCCAAAGGACGTGGGGCATCCGCCAAGGCATTGCTTCCCTCACGCTCCATTTCTATTCCCAAGCCTTGGGCTGAGTTTTATTTCTGCAATCACAAAGTCAGACATTGATTTGATTCAATAGAGGGTCCACAGCAATTTATAGTTTCCAAAGGACGTTGCCAATCCTGTCAAGGCATTGCTTGGCGTGTGCTGCATTTCTAATCCAAAGTCTACACAAGTAGAAGAGGGACTTTTACAGTGATAAGAACCCAATTGAACAGGAAATAAGACTTTCAAACCAGGAACAGTTTTCTTCAAATATTGAAAAATAGTGTATTATAAAAAGTTATGAAAATTCGCCAAAAATCATAGGAGACAGGAAACATTCTGCAATTTGTTGAGCAAAGAGTGTGGAATGTGTACTCCCACTGTACCAAATTTGATGAGAATAGCTCAAGAAATGAGGGCGGGAGACCTCCAGAAAAGTTCCCCCCCCCCCAGTTTCCTGTTTTTTGGCGATTGCGCATGCGCGTCCACCATTTTAGAAACATTTTAGAAACATTACGAATTTTCTGAAATATCCGAAAATTTTGGGTGAAACATTAAGAAATAATGAAATAATAGAAATAATATCGAAGAGCCGGCACCCCCTACTTTAGAAACGAGAATTGAAACATTTTTTCCATCGATCGGACAAGCCTAGTGAATAGCCTTGCAGTCTCAAAGCCTGGCCGTTTTATGGAGTAGCTGGAGCTTTTTGTTGTATGAACGTAGAGGCATGGATGAGGGGTTGTGCTGCCAAGTTTAGTGTTTCTGGGATGTGTAGTTTTGTTGTTTTGTCCTAGGCCGAAATTTCATTACCCTTTTATATATGTAAGATTGTTGTCTGTCCTGTCATTGTTATCATCGGCAATGAACAGTTGCCACATATGTATGTTTTGTGACCTGCCCTGAGTCCACTTCAGGGTGAGAAGGGCAAAATATAAATACTGTAAATAAATAAATAAATAAACCTTAAACAAAGTTTTATTATTTATTTATTTATTTGCAGTATTTATATCCCGCCACCATCTCCCCACGGGGACTCAGGGCGGCTAACATGGGGCAAGGCCAGACCAGCATAATTTACAAAAACAACAGCATAAATACATTGCACAATATACAAAAAAAAATAAAACACAGTAAGACAATAAAACAGGTGTTAATACAGCGGTAATAATATCAATCAACCACCAAGTACAATTCAGTCAAACTCTCGTGGAATTTAGCCTGACTGGGAGTCCATTGGAGTCTCATTCTCTGGAGGGGTTTAGACAGAAACAGGATGGGCATCGTGTTGTCGAAGGCTTTCATGGCCAGGATCACAGGGTTGTTGTATGTCTTTCGGGCTGTGTGGCCATGTTCCAGAAGTATTCTCTCCTGACGTTTCACCCACATCTATGGCAGGCATCCTCAGGATGCCTGCCATAGATGTGGGCGAAACGTCAGGAGAGAATACTTCTGGAACATGGCCACACAGCCCGAAAGACATACAACAACCCAGGATGGGTATTTCTCGAGAGGGATTTAATTGTGTCTCCCTGCCCAGCAGAACTGGACTGGATGACCTCTGGGGGTCCCTTCCAATGCTGTGATTCTATGGCTCTATGAAGTGCTTTGCACATGAATGCTTCATGCGCCGATTCGCAGCCGTGGCCACAGCCAGTGTCATGGCAGCGTATACACTCTGGTGCGCTTGGCAGGCCATGCGCTGCGGTTGCCCTGACTCCAGGCTTGGTCTTAGTGGATGATGATGATGAAAGAATGCCCCGATGATGGTGATGATGATGGTGGTGGTGGTGGTGATGCGGAGGGAGAGAGGCGAAGCCACAGCGCGGCCCTATTTATAGCTGGCCTCTGGGAGACCGCCACTTAAGCATCCCTGCATTCCTGGTCCATGAACCAACCCCCAAGGGGGCCGCCCAAAATAGCTCCCAAGCCTCAACCTCTAATTGCACGTTTGGGCCGCGCACTCCACATCTCCACGTGTTTTATGCAACGGAGTGGATGCTACAGAGGGGAAGGCAGCAAGAGATGCTGAGTTGCAGAATGACCAAGTCCCAAAGGGGCTCCCAAGGGTCATCCAATCCAACCCCTTGCCATTCCACAGCTAAAGACCTCCAAAGACACATAGTTCGGTTCTCAAGTATTTAGAATCATAGAATCATAGAGTTGGAAGAGACCTCATGGGCCATCCAGTCCAACCCCATTCTGCCAAGAAGCAGGAAATCGCATTCAAAGCACCCCCGAGAGATGGCCATCCAGCCTCTGCTTAAAAGCCTCCAAAGAAGGAGCCTCCACCACAGCCCGGGGCAGAGAGTTCCACTGCTGAACAGCCCTTCTCACTGTGAGGAAGTCCTTCCTGATGTTCAGGTGGAATCTCCTTTCCTGTAGTTTGAAGCCCTTGTTCCCTTGCGTCCTAGTCTGCAGGGCAGCAGAAAGGAAGCTCCCTCCCTCCTCCCCATGACTTCCCTTCACGTATTTGTACATTGCTATATGTCTCCTCTCAGCCTTCTCTTCTGCAGGCTAAACATGCCCAGCTCTTTAAGCCGCTCCTCATAGGGCTTGTTCTCCAGACCCTTCATCATTCTAGTCGCCCTCCTCTGGATGCTTTCCAGATTGTCAACATCTCCCTTCAACTGCGGTGCCCAAAATTGGACCCAGTGTGATTCCAGGTAACGTGGTCTGACCAAGGCAGAATAGAATAAGGGGGAGCAGGACTTCCCTGGATCTAGACGCTATTCCCCTCTTGATGCAGGACAGAATCCCGTTGGCTTTTTTAGCTGCTGCATCACATTGTTGGCTCATGTTTAACTTGTCCACAAGGACTCCAAGGTCTTTTTCGCACACACTGCTGTCAAGCCAGGCATCGTCCCCCATTCTGTATCTTTGATTTCCATTTTTTCTGCCGAAGTGAAGTATCTTGCATTTGTCCGTTGAACTTCATTGTGTGAGTTTCGGCCCATCTCTCTAGTCTGTCAAGATCGTTTTGAATTCTGCTCCTGTCTTCTGGAGTGTTGGCTCTCCCTCCCAGTTTGGTCCCGTCTGCAAACTTGATGATCGTGCCTTCTAACCCTTCGTCTAAGTCGTTAATAAAGATGTTGAACAGAACCGGGCCCAGGACGGAGCCCTGCTTGTGGCACTCCACTTGTCACTTCTTTCCATGATGAAGACGACGCATTGGTGAGAATCACCCTTTGGGTTCGTTCGCTTAGCCAATTACAGATCCACCTAACCGTAGTTTTGTCTAGCCCACATTTCACTAGTTTGTTTGCCAGAAGGTCGTGGGGGACTTTGTCGAAGGCCTTACTGAAATCCAGGTACGCTACATCCACGGCATTCCCTGTATTTGTGCCTTGCAGACCAGAGGACAGCATTAGAATAGTGCCACTCTGTTCTGCTTGGGTCAGTTGACCATAGGCTCGGGCTGTGGCGCAGGCTGGAGAGCAGCTGCAATGAATCACTGCAATGAATCACTCTGACCAGGAGGTCATGAGTTCGAGGCCCGCTCGGAGCCTATGTTTGTCTGTCTTTGTTCTATGTTAAAAGGCACTGAATGTTTGCCTATATGTGTAATGTGATCCGCCCTGAGTCCCCTTCGGGGTGAGAAAGAAGGGCGGAATATAAATGCTGTAAATAAATAAATAAATAAATAAATATGTATTTACTAACTGTGCCCGGCCATGCGTTGCTGTGGCTTATGGGAATCATTTGTTGGCCAGGTGGAATAGCAGTGAATAGCCTGACCATTTTCTTCTTATGCAAATCCTTGTTTGGTGAGCTGGAATACAAAGGAATAGGCTTGTTGCTTGGAAGTCTGGGTACTTGCGTTCTAGGGAAATGGTTTTTCGACCCATTAGAATTGCACTGAATAGCCTCGCTGCTTCAAAGTCTGGCCACTTTCTATATAGGGACATTCTTCCATGGGCAGATTGATTTCTCCATCTTCAACGGCTGGATTTTTCAGCTCCAATTTTTCTTACAACTGAGAAAACAAAAGAAAGAAAGACAGGAGGGAGGAAGCAAAGCCAATGGGAGTCGGCGTAAAAAAAAAAACCCAACTGGAAAGGATGGCTCTTGATTTTTCACAGTTGTTTCTTGGAAGCCGGCTTCTCTGGGTTCACGCTGAGGCCGTTGGCCGGCGAAGGATCCTCACGCTGGCGGCTCCTCCGTCCAAAGGCCGTTCTCTCCAGAAACTCACTCACTTCACACTATTCAGCGCCCAGGAATCTGGAGGATCATTTGATCTGAGCAAAGACTTGGAAAACAGAGAAGGGATCTGAAAGATGAAGCGAGAAAACTCTCCTTTTCGAAGGAAGATATCCTTCCCGAGCGGCAGGACGTGGAGTGACACGGCCCTTCCAAAAACCTCTGGAAAAGGCCGCATCCGCTGAAAAACGTCAAAGGAGGCCAATGTTATTTTAAGGAAGTGTCGGCAAAACATTCCTCGCCTTCCTTGGGATCTTGACACTCGGTTTTGCCTACAGACTGAGGAGCTTAGCTTGGCTTCCACCACCGTCCCTGCTTCTTTGGAGGACAAAATATCCAAGGAATGTCGGAGAGAGGCTTTCGGCAAGGCTGGGGATGCTTCGGTTTCTGGAAGGACAGAGAAGCCTTTGCTTCTAAAAGGAAGGAGAAGTTTCTCTGTTGGGTCTCAAGGTTTGCAACCTTGTTGGAGAGATGGTTGGATGCATCTCCTATCTTAAAGTGCACCACATATACATACATATACAAACAATTCCTGAGTTACAAGCATCCAATTTACAAATGACTCCTAGTGAAGAACAGGGCTGAGACCATAGGAAGTGAGAAGAATCTTCTCCTCTGAAGGAAGGAAAGTTTACTCCAAAAAGGTTATTATCATGGGGAAAGGGATGAAGTGAAGACATCTATCCTTGCACCAGAAGGAACAGAGAGTTTCATCTATGCTGACGATCGTGTCATCACCGCACAAGCAGGGAGGTGTGAAATGGTTGAACAGAAGCTCTCCAAAGCTCTCTCCAAAGCTTTAGGTGCTCTTACTGCCTACTACGGGGAAAACCAGCTGATTCCTAATCCATCTAAAATGCAGACAATGCTTTTCACCTTAAGAACAGACAAGCATCTCGAGCTCTGAGGATGACCTGGGAAGGAATCCCACTGGAGCATTGCAGCACACCCAAATACTTAGGGGTTACCCTGGACCGTGCCCTGACTTACAAGAAGCACTGCTTGACTATTGCAAGAGACTAGCCCAGAAGGGAAGGAAAGGAGAGAATTCCAGGAGAGCAATAAAACAAGCCTTTTATTGGGATGTTGTATGTCTTTCGGGCTGTGTGGCCATGTTCCAGAAGTATTCTCTCCTGACGTTTCGCCCACATCTATGGCAGGCATCCTCAGAGGTTGTGAGGTATGGATAAACTAAGTAAGGAAAGAATATATATATCTGTGTAGAGTCCAGGGTGTGGCAAGAGTCCTTTGTCACTGGGAGCCAGCATTAATGTTTCAGTTAATCACCCCAATTAGCATTGGAAATGTTTTGTCTCTTGCCCGGGGGCATCCTTTGTTCAGAAGAAACCATGAAAATGAACAAAATCTGGCTACCAGTATTACAAAACTCCAAAATCAAAACAGTGGATGGGAACCAACACTCTGAACAAAGCATGCCCCCGGGCAAGAGACAAAACCTTTCCAATGCTAATTGGGGTGATTAACTGAAACATTAATGCTGGCTTCCAGTGACAAAGGACTCTACACAGATATATATTCTTTCCTTTCCTTACCTAGTTTATCCATACCTCACAACCTCTGAGGATGCCTGCCATAGATGTGGGTGAAACGTCAGGAGAGAATACTTCTGGAACATGGCCACACAGCCCGAAAGACATACAACATCCCTGTGATCCCAGCCATGAAAGCCTTCGACAACACAAGCCTTTTATTGTTATCACAGCTGATGATAAGGCATAACAGCCATAGGCACCCACTCTAGTGGGTCCGTACCATGCAAATCGCCATAGCAACATGTGCATAGCAAACAAAGATTATATACCTCTGGCTTATCTAAAATTTGACCAATGCCTGAGGGTCTTCCTCACCTTCCACACCCACTTGGCATAAGTGATACCAATGACCTAACTTGTTTACTCTGATCTTTCTTCTCCCTTTGGAACTTCCTGGAGAAAGGCTCCAGCTCACAGGAAGGGAGGCAAAGCTATGTAGGCAAAAGTTTACTACTTTCTGGCTTATGGTCCCTTCACTATCAAGCAAAAAGTGGGCGCTAGAAATAATATAATATGAAAGCGGACTGGCACAACCTGGGGATCACAGCCAGACACAGTGAAGGCATCTGCCCTTGTGCTTGGCTACTCTGCTGCTGAATACGCATGCCTCGCGTTGAATACATCTCTCACCACATTAAAACAGTGGATGTGGCTCTTAAGGAGACATGCCACATTATCACAGGATGTCTACGCCCTACACTGGCACTTACTAGAGGAATTATACTGTTTAGCTGGCATTGCACCACCTGCCATCCACCGGGAAGTAGCAGCCAATAATGAAAGGACCAAGGCAGTGACATCTCCAGCCCATCCTCTGTTTGGATATCAGCCATCATGCCAACGGCTTAAATCAAGAAATAGTTTTCTAATATCTACAGAGATACTTGTAGGAACACCTCAGCAAGTGAGAGTCCAAAAGTGGCAGGCTCAAACCCGGAAACTCAGTCAATGGCTGAGACTGGATAAAAAAACCTGTTGTTGACGTTGTTTTTGGTTTTTTATACATTATAACTGTATTCTCAATTTGCTTCTTACATGATAAATAAATCAATAAATAAATGTGGAAAAGGAATCTCCAATCCTTGTTTCCACAACAAGCCACATTATCCAAAATCCAATTGTCACAGGGACAGAAAGTGAGGAAAAATCTTCTGAACAGGAGAACAGAAAGCTAAGGAAACACCACAGGGTGGTGCCTGGCCTGACTTACATACAAATCCAACTTAAGAACAAACCTGTAAAAAGGTAAAGGTTTTCCCCTGACGTTAAGTCCAGTCAGGTCTGACTCTGGGGTTTGGTGCTCATCTCCATTTCTAAGCCAAAGAGCCGGCGTTGTCCATAGACACCTCCAAGGTCATGTGGCCACTGGCATGACTGCATGGAGCGCCTTTACCTTCCCACCGGAGCAGTACCTATTGATCTACTCACACTCTGGGGGTTGGTGCTCATCTCAATTTCTAAGCCAAAGAGCCGGCATTGTCCATAGACACCTCCAAGGTCATGTGGCCAATGGCATGGCTGCATGGAGCGCCGTTACCTTCCCACTGGAGCAGTACCTATTGATCTACTCACACTCTGGGGGTTGGTGCTCATCTCCATTTCTAAGCCGAAGAGCTGGCGTTGTCCGTAGACACCTCCAAGGTCATGTGGCCGGCATGACTGCATGGAACGCCGTTACCTTCCTGCTGGAGCGGTACCTATTGATCTACTCACATTTGCATGTTTTCGAATTGCTAGGTTGGCAGGAACAAACCTACAAAACCCATATTGTTCGTTATTTTTTATTATTATTATTATTATTATTATTATTATTATTATTATTATTATTATTATTATTAACTTCATGTATACCCGAGCCACAGATGCAGACAAAATGTCAGGAGGACATTCTGCTAGACCATGGCCATACAGCCTGGAAACCACGCATACAGCTTTTTCTTACCATTTTGAGTCAGAGTACATGTTTAATTTTGTTTTAGTGTTTATATGTTTTAGGTTCTAAATTACACATTGTATTGTTCTTGGTATCGTCAGCCCCTTTGAGTCTCTTTTAAGAGAGAAAACGTATAGTGGAATATCAATAATGATGATAGTGATGGAGATGGTGATGATGGTGATAACGACAACGAACAGCTCCATGTGCTGGGATGTGTGCCTGCTCATGGCGGGGATGCTCTTTCCATTCACGGCCACCACCTTCGACTCTTTCCTTTCTACCCAGATTTTTCCTTCCCCTCCTTTGCTCTTCCTCTGCATTTTAAACCTTGCTGATTTTCCACCAAGCACTATAAATTCCCCCTAGAAACAGACCCTTGTCTTATTATTAGCGTGGGTTTGATTTTGCTCTATTTTTGATTGCATTTGCAGGCTTCTTCGGCACCAATTTCCAAGGGACTTCTGAGTTCAAAGAGCAAATAAATTGTCTGGCAGATTTATTGGGCCTCAAAGTGGGGGAGCCCTGCGGTAAACTCCCCTTGGCTTTCTGGCTCCTTTTTGGCCTTCTGCTTCAAGGGCAAGAAACCTCCCTGGGCATCCAAGGAAGAGGCCACGATTCCTCTCTCTCTTGGGAAATGGGGCTCCAGCAAAGAAAAAGCCCGATCAGGAGAAGGCTGGGAGCAGAGGCGGTTCAACCTCCAGGCCAACTAGGCAGTTGCCTGTGGTGCCATCCTCTTGGGGGCGCCATCGAGGCAACTCCTGTCTCCTGCGGCCTGCCTCCGCAAGGTATTGAACTGCTTTTTCTGTTGATTTTTTTGTCAAACATGATGTTTTAGTACTTAATTTGTAAAATCTTAATGTAATTTGATGTTTAATAGGCTTTTCCTTAATCCCTCCTTATTATCAAACATCCAATGTTTTTCACTTGGGCCCCAAAGCTGAAAACTGGCTTTTGAAATTCTACAATCAATGCTTGGCACACAAACAGATTCCCAGAGCATGGAGGAAAACTAAGATCATTGCCATCTTAAAACCTGGTAAAGATGCCTCCAATGCCAGGAACTATCGACCAATCTCCCTCTTATGTCATCTATATAAAGTCTATGAGAGGGTGCTATTAAATCGACTAGGACCTGTTATCGAACCCAAGCTTATTGCACAACAAGCAGGTTTCAGACCAGGGAAAAACTGCACAGGTCAAATTCTTCATCTGACTGAGCATATCGAGGAAGGCTACGAGAAAGGCTGCATTACGGGAACAGTCTTTGTGGACCTTACGGCAGCCTATGACACGGTGCAACATAGAAAAATGCTGCATAAAGTCTACCATATCACCCGGGACGTTGACTTTACAAAAACTGTCCAGACCCTCTTAGAAAACCGCAGCTTCTATGTGGAGTTTCAGGGCCGGAAAAGCAGATGGAGGAGGCAAAAGAATGGTTTACCCCAAGGCAGCGTTCTTGCACTGACCTTATTTAACATCTTCACGAACGATCAGCCACAACCTCCACTCACAAAGAGCTTTATATATGCTGATGACCTTGGCCTTACAACACAAGCAAAAGATTTTGAAACGGTTGAAAACCAACTCACGAATGCCTTGAAAGATCTCTCCAGCTACTACAAAGAGAACCACCTGAAGCCTAACCCTGCCAAGTGTGATGACCCATGGGCAATGTAGTCCCATTCCTGGCACTGTGGTGCCAGATGAAGAGGAAAACTTGGGTTTTTCACCGTTCCAGCCAGAATTGGAACTTTCCCAGCCAGATTTGGAAACCTTGCACCTGCAAGAGATTTGTCTTCCAGAAGTCTGTCAAACAAGCCCCGAGCCAAAATCTCCTACGTTTTCTCGCCATGCTTTTTGTAAACAACAGAGGGGAGTTCAACAGGCGTCTCGCAGGAGTGCTAGGATAGCTGCTAAGCATTCAGCTGATTAAGCCTGCTTTCCATGGGAAACTTTAAGGAGTCATGCATCTGGACTCAGAGAATAGCTTTCGTTTCTGGTTCTCCAGGGAACTGCTCTTTGGTGGGAAAACTAGACCCTATTTAGGTGTTTTGCCCACGAAGGGATCTTGCGGAGTCAATTCGTCAGCAACTGGAGTAGGTTGTGTGTGGACAGCGCTACTCCGCTTCTAAGCCTTCGTCCCTGTTTCCAAGCCTACGTTCCCGTTCCAGCCTTGTTTACCTCCACGGACCTTGCCTTGCTTCCTAGGACTCAGCCTTGTTTTCCAGGACTCTGCCTTGCCTTGTTTTCCGGATTTTGCCAAGTAATTCCACGGATCTTGTTCTTGCTCCTCGTTCCTTGTTGCCTTGTATCAAGCCTTGTTTCAAGTTACTCCCTAGCCTCGCTCAAGTTCCATGGACTAAAGGACCTTGTCATCTCCCCTCACTTTGCCTGGCAAAGTGAGTGTTTCGGTTATTGGATTACAACTTTGGACCTTAATATTTCATATTGGACATTGTTTCTTTGGACTAATTTTGACCTTTCCTGAAAGGTCTATTTCTGGACTATTTCCTACACTTGCTTTTATTAACCTTATATATTTCCTTAATAAAGATATTAGTTAGATTCTGGCCTCTGTGTATGGTTATTGGTGCTCTGCAGCCTGGGTCGTGACACCAAGACACAAGTGTGTGCTTTCCACCTACGTAACCGCGAAGCCAACAGGAAACTGAAAGTTACTTGGGAAGGCCAAGAGCTCGGACACTGTTTCCATCCTAAATACCTTGGTGTCACCTTAGACCGAACACTAACATATAGGAAACACTGCACGAACACCAAGCACAAAGTAGCTGCACGCAATAACATCCTGCGGAAACTGACTGGCAGCGCATGGGGTGCAGACCCACAAGTAGTAAGAACATCAGCCCTGGCCTTGTCTTTCTCAACTGCGGAGTACGCCTGTCCTGTCTGGCACAAGTCTGCCCATGCAAAGCAGGTGGACATAGCACTGAATGAAACATGCAGAATCATCACGGGATGCCTTAAACCTACACCTGTTGATAAACTCTACAAGTTAGCTGGCATTGCCCCTCCTGACGTGCGATGGGAAGTTGCTGCTAACGGTGAGAGAAAGAAGGTCGAACATTGTGAAAGCCCCCCACTGCATGACTATCACCCTCCTCCCACCAGACTCAAATCAAGGAAGGGCTTCATGAGAACCACCACTCCCTCCTCTTGATGTTCCTCCAGCAGCAGCAAGGGTGTCCCTCTGGGCAGCTAAACCTGGCAATTCCAACTGGATGGCCCCCCAAGAGGGTCTTCCTTCCTCCCGGGGCAAACCAAGAATGGGCAACTTGGAAGTCCCTGAACATACTCAGAAGTGGAGTGGGCAGATCCAAAGGGGACCTGGCAAGGTGGCACGACCTGGAGGAATCCTCCACCTTGTGTGACTGCGGAGCAGAACACACAACTCCGCATATGGATGCTTGCCCACAATGTCCTGCCTCATGTACGGAGGAGGAGTTGCTTAAAGCTATGGACAATGCAGTTGCTGTTGCCCGTTTTTGGTCTAAAACTATTTAGTTGTTTTGTGATTTCCTCTATTTTTTATCTTTTTTTTTCATCATTTTTAAAATGTATTTGTTATGCAATGCTTTTGACACGAAATAAAAATAAAATTATCAAACATTTTCACTTATCCAACGGTTTTATTTTTCAGTGATTGGTTTGGGGGTTGGGGCGCCAAAATTCTGTTCGCCTACACTTGAAAAATACCTAGGGCGGGCTCTGGCTGGGAGTGATGACAGGAGACCTCCAAAGATACAAGGCTGGGATCAAGGAGGCTTTGCATTTAGACTATTGCACACCACCAAACATTGCAACATTGGACAGCCGGACATGCAACAAATGCAGTTCTGATGCCTGTGAACAATCACAAACATCAATGCAAGCTCCTTCGTGCCATTCAAGGCATTTCCAATAGAAGGTGACTCTAGGTTACCCCAGGGCGTGGTTTTCTTGGCAAGATTTGGAAGGATGAAGGCAAGCCCGATCACATTTGCAAAGGACTCCAAATTGGGTGGGATGGCTCACTTTGTGGGACGCCAAAGGACCTTCACAGACGAGAGACCTGAATGCTTCTGAAACATGGCCAGATAACCCAGGAAACTCACAGCAACCCAGTGATTCCGGCCATGAAAGCCTTCAACAATATCGATAAGGCACAGATATCTATATCAAAATGCTACAAGAATGGTATCAATAAAAAGAACTAAAATAGTATATATATTCTCATATAGATTTAAATGTGTATATTCATAAGACAGTATGCTTATATTCCTGAGTATTTTCTTTACAGTCCCAACTGGGTACTATCTTATTATGTAACACATAAAGCAAAACATACATCAATCTCAAACGGAAAACAGTCCAAGAATATGGTGTATATACAAACACAGCACGGAAAGGCCTTGAATGGAAGCAGGACTAAGCAAGTGTAATTAGGATTAAGGGAGACAGCAATATACGAGGGTTGAATGAAAAGTAATGCCTCCACCTTCGTAACTCCTCAACAGATGGTTGTCCTGGTTTGCGGCAGGTCCTGGCTTGTTCAGTAGACTCTCTTCTACAGTTAGTTCCATTTGGCAGGAAGCCTTAGCATTGAACGGTTGTGTTGTTAAAGTGTGAAATATGGAACCCTGCGCAGACGGGAAAACCTTAGCATTGAATGGTTGTGTTGTTAAAGTGCGAAGTATGGAACCCTGCGCAGACGGGGAATCCTTAGCATTGAACGGTTGTGTTGTTAAAGTGCAAAGTATGGAACGCTGCGCAGACAGGAAAACCTTAGCATTGGAGGTTGTGTTGTTAAAGTGCAAAGTATGGAATGCTGCGCAGACAGGAAAACCTTAGCATTGGAGGTTGTGTTGTTAAAGTGCAAAGTATGGAACGCTGCGCAGACAGGAAAACCTTAGCATTGGAGGTTGTGTTGTTAAAGTGCGAAGTATGGAACCCTGCGCAGACGGGGAATCCTTAGCATTGAACGGTTGTGTTGTTAAAGTGCAAAGTATGGAACCCTGCGCAGACGGGGAATCCTTAGCATTGAACGGTTGTGTTGTTAAAGTGCAAAGTATGGAACGCTGCGCAGACAGGAAAACCTTAGCATTGGACGGTTGTGTTGTTAAAGTGCGAAGTATGGAACCCTGCGCAGATGGGGAAGCCTTAGCATTGAATGGTTGTGTTGTTAAAGTGCGAAGTATGGAACGCTGTGCAGACAGGAAAACCTTAGCATTGGACGGTTGTGTTGTTAAAGTGCAAAGTATGGAACCCTGTGCAGACAGGAAAACCTTAGCATTGGACGGTTGTGTTGTTAAAGTGCAAAGTATGGAACCCTGTGCAGACAGGAAAACCTTAGCATTGGACGGTTGTGTTGTTAAAGTGCAAAGTATGGAACCCTGCGCAGACAGGAAAACCTTAGCATTGGACGGTTGTGTTGTTAAAGTGCAAAGTATGGAACGCTGCGCAGACAGGAAAACCTTAGCATTGGAGGTTGTGTTGTTAAAGTGCAAAGTATGGAACACTGCGCAGACAGGAAAACCTTAGCATTGGAGGTTGTGTTGTTAAAGTGCAAAGTATGGAACGCTGCGCAGACAGGAAAACCTTAGCATTGGAGGTTGTGTTGTTAAAGTGCAAAGTATGGAACGCTGCGCAGACAGGAAAACCTTAGCATTGGACGGTTGTGTTGTTAAAGTGCAAAGTATGGAACCCTGTGCAGACAGGAAAACCTTAGCATTGGACGGTTGTGTTGTTAAAGTGCGAAGTATGGAACCCTGCGCAGACGGTCGGTCAATGCAATTTAAGCAATGTGCAGAATGTGTCACCCCAAAGGAGATTCCTCAGAGAATGCAAGCTGTTTATGGGGATTGTGTGGATGTGAGTCCTGTGCGTCGTTGGGCGAGTAAGTTTAAAGATGTTGAGGTGGGAACACCTGTCTTGCATGGCAAAGAGTTGGATATCCTGTGACAGCAACCACCGAGTTTCTCGAGCAAAAGATGGAGAGATTGATTCAGGACGACCGTCGTATCAGTCAGAGAGAAATTTCAAGCATCATCGGCATTTCACAAGAACATGTGGGACACATTATTGCTTTGCTTGGCTGTCGGAAGATCTGTGCACGATGGGTCCTGTGAGACGCTGGTTGCGGAAACAGAGTGTCGACTTCTTCTGTGACAGATTCAGAAAACGTGTTCATCATTGGCAGAAATGTTTCCAATTGTCTGGTGATTGTGTGGAAAAGCGAATAGTGGTTGTTAAAGAGCACATCCTAAGGATTATTTCTGCGTCTGATTTATTAAAATATTCCCATCCAAACCCAAGTAACGAAGGGGGGGGGGGCATTACTTTTCATTCAACCCTCATCTCCACAACAACATACCGTAGTCAACTACGAGAAGATTCCGAAAACACAATTTGAAGAAGACTATAACAATACATCAAAAGACTGTGAAAGATCTAATACCAACATACACAACCTGAAGAAGGATCCCTCGAAACTAGGCACTGTACCCATGATTACTTGTTGTTAAACAGTTGTGTTTGTATATACACCATATTCTTGGACTGTATTCCGTTTGAGATTGATGTATGTTTTGCTTTATGTGTTACATAATAAGATAGTACCCAGTTGGGACTGTAAAGAAAATACTCAGGAATACAAGCATACTGTCTTATGAATATACACATTTAAATCTGTATGAGAACATCTATATTTTAGTTCTTTCTATCGATACCATGAGCCCCGGTGGCTCAGTGTGTTAAAGTGCTGAGCTGCTGAACTTGCAGACCAAAAGGTCCCAGGTTCAAATCCCGGGAGCGGAGTGAGCACCCGCTGTTAGCTCCAGCTTCTGCCAACCTAACAGTTTGAAAACATGCCAATGTGAGTAGATCAATAGGTACCGCTCCGGCAGGAAGGTAACGGCCCTCCATGCAGTCATGCCAGTGGCCACATGACCTTGGAGGTGTCTATGGACAACGCCGGCTCTTCGGCTTAGAAATGGAGATGAGCACCAACCCCCAGAGTCGGACACGACTGGACTTAACGTCAGGGGAAACCTTTACCTTTATAGATACCATTCTTGTAGCATAATGAAAGCCTTCAACAACAAAATTGTTATTAAAACTATTACAGTATTATTATTATTATAGAAATGTGAAAAAGGTTTATTATTTATTTACTTACAGTATTTATTTTTTATTTTTTTAAATAATTTTTATTATGTTATAAGTAATGTTACAGTGAAAGCAAGGAAAACATAATAAGTATAGGATAGCTAGGAAAAAGTGCTGGAGAGTAAACAAAAAAAAAGAACAAAAAAAAGGAACAAAAGAGAAGAGAAAAAAATAAATAATAATAATAATAAAAATAGAGGGACTTCCCCTTGTCCTCTTAGGGAAGTACTTTTGTGGATTCGTCATTGTCCTTTGTGTTTCCCAGTTTTCCTTCTTTAGATTTTGGTGTTTTCAAATGTTGGATAGAGTGTTTCCTCCATTTCGAATAAAAGCGTTGAAACCAGACCAATCTGTTTTATCCTTGATGTCTCTTAGTTTCTGCGTTAAACTGTCCATTTGTATTAAATCAATCAATTTTATAGTCCAGTCTTCGATAGTAGGTATATTTTTTTGCTTCCAAACTTTAGCTAGAACAAGTCTTGCGGCTGTTTACAGTATTTATTAAGCTGCAAAATCTTTGTCTTTGCAAGACATCCTGCTATAGTGGATTTTGCAGTAGTTTTCCAATGAATATCTCATCATTGAGTCTCAAACAATTCCACAAAGTTCGTGCCACAAGTTTATGGAGTAGAATAAGGATTTTCCAGGCAAGATTCTGGAAAAGATCATTAAAGAAGTGGTCTGCAAACACTTAGAAACAAATGCGGTCATTGCTAATAGTCAACACGGATTTACCAAAAACAAGTCATGCCAGACTAATCTGATCTCTTTTTTCGATAGAGTTACGAGTTGGGTCGATACAGGGAACGCCGTGGATGTAGCCTACCTGGATTTCAGTAAGGCCTTCGACAAAGTCCCCCACGACCTTCTGGCAAACAAACTAGTCAAATGTGGGCTAGACAAAACTACGGTTAGGTGGATCTGTAATTGGCTAAGCGAACGAACCCAAAGGGTGCTCACCAATGCGTCGTCTTCATCATGGAAAGAAGTGACAAGTGGAGTGCCGCAGGGCTCCGTCCTGGGCCCGGTTCTGTTCAACATCTTTATTAACGACTTAGACGAAGGGTTAGAAGGCACGATCATCAAGTTTGCAGACGACACCAAACTGGGAGGGATAGCTAACACTCCAGAAGACAGGAGCAGAATTCAAAACGATCTTGACAGACTAGAGAGATGGGCCGAAACTAACAAAATGAAGTTCAACGGACAAATGCAAGATACTTCACTTCGGCAGAAAAAATGGAAATCAAAGATACAGAATGGGGGACGATGCCTGGCTTGACAGCAGTGTGTGCGAAAAAGACCTTGGAGTCCTCGTGGAGAGGAAGGTGAACATGAGCCAACAATGTGATGCGGCAGCTAAAAAAGCCAATGGGATTCTGGCCTGCATCAATAGGGGAATAGCGTCTCGATCCAGGGAAGTCCTGCTCCCCCTTATTCTCTTCTGCCTTGGTCAGACCACACCTGGAATCACACTGTGTCCAATTTTGGGCACCACAGTTGAAGGGAGATGTTGACAAGCTGGAAAGCGTCCAGAGGAGGGCGATTAAAATGATGAAGGGTCTGGAGAACAAGCCCTATGAGGAGCGGCTTAAAGAGCTGGGCATGTTTAGCCTGCAGAAGAGAAGGCTGAGAGGAGACATGAGAGCCATGTATAAATACGTGAAGGGAAGTCCTAGGGAGGAGGGAGCAAGCTTGTTTTCTGCTGCCCTGCAGACTAGGACACAAGGGAACAAGGGCTTCAAACTACAGGAAAGGAGATTCCACCTGAACATCAGGAAGAACTTCCTCACTGTGAGAAGGGCTGTTCACCAGTGGAACTCTCTGCCCCGGGGCCGTGGTGGAGGCTCCTTCCTTGGAGGCTTTTAAGCAGAGGCTGGATGGCCATCTGTCGGGGGTGCTTTGAATGCGATTTCCTGCTTCTTAGCGGGGGGTTGGACTAGATCATAGAATCATAGAATCATAGAATTGTAGAGTTGGAAGAGACCTCAAGGGCCATCTAGTCCAACCCCCCGCTAAGAAGCAGGAAATCGCATTCAAAGCACCCCCGACAGATGGCCATCCAGCCTCTGCTTAAAAGCCTCCAAAGAAGGAGCCTCCACCACGGCCCCGGGGAGAGAGTTCCACTGCCGAACAGTCCTTCTCACAGTGAGGAAGTTCTTCCTGATGTTCAGGTGGAATCTCCTTCCTTTCCTGTAGTTTGAAGCCATTGTTCCGTGTCCTAGTCTGCAGGGCAGCAGAAAACAAGCTTGCTCCCTCTTCCCTATGACTTCCCTTCACGTATTTGTACATGGCTATCATGTCTCCTCTCAGCCTTCTCTTCTGCAGGCTAAACATGCCCAGCTCTTTAAGCCGCTCCTCATAGGGCTTGTTCTCCAGACCCTTAATCATTTTAGTCGCCCTCCTCTGGACGCTTTCCAGCTTGTCAACATCTCCCTTCAACTGCGGTGCCCAGAATTGGACTCAGTGTGATTCCAGGTGTGGTCTGACCAAGGCAGAATAGAATAAGGGGGAGCAGGACTTCCCTGGATCTAGACGCTATTCCCCTATTGATGCAGGACAGAATCCCATTGGCTTTTTTAGCAGCCGCATCTCATTGTAGGCTCATGTTTAACTTGTTGTCCACGAGGACTCCATGTGGCCCATGTGGTCTCTTCCAACTCTACTATTCTATGATTCTATGATTCTATGATTCTATGAAAGGAAGGACCGCACAATTAGACAGGAAATAACTCTTTTGAACCAGGAACAGAAATGTTTCAAATTTTGTTACATAGTGTTGTTGTTTTTATTGTTTTTGCCATGCTCTAAAGCGTTCTAGAGGGTGCAATCGAAAGAGCGATGCATCAACGCCGAGCGGCTGGGGCCGTCCAAAGGCCAGGCAGAAAAACTGGCCCCGGAGAAAGAAAGAAGCGTGAAACAACAGTGGCTTCCAGGAGACACGGTTGGTCTGGAAAAGCGGCCAAAGGAGGAGGCGAAAAGGTTGGAAGCTGGGTTGCATTTGCAAGCGTCTGTAGGTGGGCTCCGGCAAGAAGAGGGAGTTACGGCAGGGATGGATTATCGCTCTTGAGGAGCCTTATGCGCTCTGCCTTCGGCACATCTGCCGGCCCTGGAGACTCATCCGTCTCCGAGAAAAGTTACCTGTGGCAACAACAGAGCTGTCTAAGACACACAGCAATGGAGGAATTGCTCCACTTCTCCGTATATATAATATAGATACTTACTTACTTACTTAGGCAATCCCTCGTAGGCCGAGGATGATGGTCCTCCGTCTTCGCTATCTTGGGGATGGATCTGTAGATGGCTGAAGAGACCTATTCTTGATCTGCATGTTCTCCCTTCCGCAGTGAGGACATCGGTTTCCAGGTGGAAGGCGGTCCCAGTCGGGGTTGGCTTGACGCTCCTTCCTCTTGGCACGTTTCTCCCTTAAGCCCTCCGTTCGTGCCTCTTTGAACTCCAGAGCACTGCTGGTCACAGCTGACCTCCAATTAGAGCGCTCAAGGGCCAGGGCTTCCCAGTTCTCAGTGTCTATGCCACTGTTTTTAAGGTTGTCTTTGAGCCCATCTTTCAATCTTTTTTCCTGCCAACCAACATTACCTTTCCCGTTCTTGAGTTCGGAGTAGAGCAACTGCTTTGGGAGACGGTGATCTTTGGGCATTCGGACAACGTGGCCTTCAGTCCAGCGGAGTTGATGGCGTAGGAGCATGGCTTCAATGCTAGTGGTCTTTGCTTCTTCCAGCAGCTGACATTTGTCCGCCTGTCTTCCCAAGATACTTGCAGGATTTTTCTGAGGCAACGCTGATGGAAACGCTCCAGGAGTTGGGTGTGATGTCTGTAGACCACGTTTTGCAGGCGTAGAGCAGGGTTGGGAGGGGAATGGCTTTGTAAACAAGCACCTTGGTCTCTCTACGGATGTCCCGGTCATCAAACACTCTGCTTCATACAGAAAAATGCTGCACTCGCAGAGCTCAGGCGGTGTTGTATTTCAGTGTCAATGTTGACTTTTGTGGAGAGGTGGCTGCCAAGGGAGCGGAAATGGTCAACGTTTTCTAGTGTTACACCATTAAGCTGTATTCCTGGCATTGCAGAGGGATTAGCTGGTGCCTGTTGGAAGAGCACTTTGGTTTTCTCGATGTTCAGTGAGAGGCCGAGCTTCTCGTATGCTTCTGCGAAGGTGTTGAGAGTGGCTTGTAAGTCTTCTTCTGAATGCGCACAGATTACGTTGTCATCAGCATATTGGAGTTCTATAACAGTTGCTGTGGTGACCTTGAGTTTGGCTTTCAGTCTGCTGAGGTTAAATAGCTTGCCATCTGATATCTCCCTGCTATTAGTTCACCACCTTCTACGATTCAACCAAAGGTGTTCCAACATCCCAGTTCCATGTCTAGCCAGAGCTTGGGTGCATCTACACCAGGCATGGGCAAACTTGGGCCCTCCTGGTGTTTTGGACTTCAACTCTCACAATTCCTAACAGCCGAAGTTGAAGTCCAAAACACCTGGAGGGCCCAAGTTTGCCCATGCCTGGTCTACAATGTATTCAGATTTACAAGCTTGGTAGATGCAGAGAATACTGTGGATGGAGCAGAACTCGATTTCAGCAAGACCTTCAACAAGATCCCCTTGACCTTCTTGCAAGCAAAGAAGGCCAATGTGGGCCAAGCAATGCTACTGTTAGGTGGATCTGTAATTTTGTGAAGTGACCAAACCCAAAGGATGCTTCTTCTCCCCAAGGGTTCCTCTTCTTCATCCTGGAAAGAAGTGACTATTTGGTGCCATGAAGAGGGCTCAGTCCTGGGCCCAGTTCTGTTCAATATCTTTATTAATGACTTGGATGAAGGTTTAGAGGGCAGCCGGATCACGTTTGCAGATGGACCAAACGAGGAGGGAGAGCTAAGACTCCAGAGGACAGGGTCAGGCTGCAAAAGGACCTTCACAGATTGGAGACCTGAATGGCCAAATCTCACAAAATGACTTTCAACAAGGACAAATGTAAGATACGACACTTAGGCAGAAAAATGAAATGGAAAGATACAGAATGGGTGATACCTGGCTCCACAATAGAGATACATGTGAAAGAGATCTTGGAGACTTTTTGTGGAGAACAAGTTGAACCTGAGCCAAGAGTGTGATGCAGCAGCGAAAAAAGCCAATGGGATTTTGGTGTGCATCCAAAGGAGTCTAGTGTCCAGATGGAGGGAAGTCATGGTCCCTTTGTATTCTGCTTTGGTCAGATCTCTTCACCTGGAATAACATCACTGTGTTAACTTCTGGGCCCCACAGTTCAAAGGAGATATTGGCAAGATGGAAGGAGTCCAGAGGAAGAGGGAGACTGAAAGGATCAAAGGTCTGGAGACCATGAATAATCCCTCTGAGGAGCGTCTTAAAGAGCTGGTTCTCATTAGCCTGCAGAAGAGAAGGTGGAGAGAAAGATGCATGACAAGAGCCATGTATCAATATGTGAAAAAATGCCATAAGAAAGAGGGAGAGGCTTCCTTTCTCTGTCCTGGAGAATAGGACTCAATGGAACCATGGGTTCAAATGAGAGAAGAGGAGATTCCACCTGAACATGAGGAAGAACTTCCTGACTGTAAGAAGAGCTGTTCAGCAGTGGAACTCTCTGCCTCGGAGTGTGGTGGAAGCTCCTTCCTTGGAAGCTTTGAAACAGAGACTGGATGGTCATCTTCCAGGGGTGTTTTGAGTGTGCTTGTCCTACACAGCAGGGAGTTGGACTAGATGGCCCATGTGTTCTCTTCCAACTCTATGATTCAACGATTCTATGATTCTAGAGTGAATTCCTTTTACCAAGTATAATTCAGTATTATTAAAACTTAGGCAAGGAACACTTTGGATATAGACAACCACACTATGATTATTGGGTAAAAGCATCCCCAGAACAGTCGACTCATCATAGTCCAATGTACACAAACTTGGTTTCATGCTCGAAATTATTCAAAATGTTGCGTAAAATTGTCTGCACTCTATGTGAATGCATATGAATACCCAGTCCTAGCGAAAAGGGTCCCCATTTTTTCCCTTGGTCCCTTTTTGGGGTGATGGTGCGTGCTTCCACTCCCCAATTATCCTCCCTCATTCTCTCTCCATCCCGGCACCTTTCCGTCACTCTCTTTTTATCTGTACGAAAACAATCTTCTGGGCAGCGCTGCCTGGTTGGAAAATTCTGTCAGAGGCAGAATGGATTGACAGGCTCATTTCAGGAGTGCGAAGAGCAGCAAATGACACCCTGAAATCCAACAGCCTGGTGTTCAAATCCACTCAATGTCCAAAATAATGAAGAGTCGTGTGGCACCTTAAAGAGCCAGCAGTTTTATTTAGCATGCGCCAAATAAAATACTTAGTAAACATAATGAAAAGGTAGACTAGGACATTTCAAAAGGAACCACTTTAATCATAACTTTGAGTATTTATCTGCTATTGCTTGCTACTGTTGTTCAGAAAGGAAACTAATGAGCTGTTGTTAGTGTTGTGCTACTGAGAATGCATCCGGCATCCTGGGACCTGTGGTTTTAGGTGGGAAATTGTGCCCTGAGGACAAAGTGCAAAAAGGCATTACACAATGATTCTTCCTCCGCATATTCTTCGAAATAAAGTCCTGGGCAGATCTACCTGAGGACAGCCAAGTGCAGCTTTGTGGTGCCGTGAATCAGGACTGTGGGCGAAAAGAGTGCCATGAAGACACGTGTTGCAATGAAGAGTGCAGTGAAGACACTGAAACATGGTTTGGCTTTGACAGATGCAAGAAGGAGGTCTGACAGAGAAGGAGACAGTTGACAGGATTTGCTGACAAACCATGGATTTGTGGTGTAGGGGGGGAGGCAAAACACTTCTGGGGCCTTGGCTGGGAGGCAGGTCTCGTTCTGTATCTGCAATGGAAGAGCTCCCTCTACTGCCATCCGGACGGACGCTTGCAAACCCGTTGCACGGCTTCAGAAAAAGAACCTGCAAAAGTGTCCAGATTCAGGAGACTCTGTTCCAGGGGAAGGCCTTTGCAAAACCGCCTCTGTGCCTTCCTTGCCGTAGAAAGCCCTATGAAATTAAGGGTGTTGCCATAAATCAGCAGGCACATTGACAGCACGCTCCGCAATTGCTACAAAAAAGCTGGAAAGCGTCCAGAGGAGGGCGAATCAAAGGATCAAGGGTCTGGAGAACAAACCCTATGAGGAGCGGCTTAAAGAGCTTGGCATGTTTAGCCTGCAGAAGGGAAGGCTGAGAGGAGACATGATAGCCATGTACAAATACATGAAGGGAAGTCCTAGGGAGGAGGGAGGGAGCTTGTTTTCTGCTGCCCTGAAGACTAGGACGCAAGGGAACAATGGCTTCAAACTACAGGAAAGGAGATTCCACCTGAACATCAGGAAGAACTTCCTCACTGTGAGAAGGGCTGTTCAGCAGTGGAACTCTCTTCCCCAATGTCTGGTGGAGGCTCCTTCTTTGGAGGCTTTTAAGCAGAGGCTGGATGGCCATCTGTCGGGGGTGCTTTGAATGCGATTTCCTGCTTCTTGGAAGAATGGGGTTGGACTGGATGGCCCATGAGGTCTCTTCCAACTCTACTATTCTATGATTCTATGAAAGGCACAGGTTCCATTCTGACTCCACGGATGTCCCTCTTGATGGATGGAACGCCTCTCCAGAAATCTCTAGGTCCTCTGTCAAGACTTCCAATATGAATATTCTGAAGTGCCTCTACATGGTTATAGAAGTGTTGTCTCTCTAGGAAATTCTACATCTTCAAGCAAAATTCCAGAATTAACTTGCATCGGAAGACTGAGAGACCTCTAGGATGCATTTAACTTCCATGGTTCAATGCTATGGGATCCTGGGACCCGTGGTTTTAGGCACAGTCAAACTTTGGCTTTCCGTGTGTTTTGGACTTCAACTCCCACAATTCCTAACAGCCAGTAGGCTGGAATTTGAAGTCCAAAATGTCATGGTTTGCAAAGAGATTATATGTCTGTTAACTGGAAAATCAAATGCATGAAGCCAGTTGGCTGAGTTTGCAAGGACCTGGGAATCAGTTTGCAACTGTTGCTGTCCTGCTGCTGAAGAACTGGTTTGAACAGGTTTCTCTGTGTTTGTGTGTGTGAGAGAAAGTCTATTGAGTACTGGCTGGAAAAAAAGATGGCTATGTACTCAGAGAGGCCTGGCTATTTCTGAGGCCTTGT